>NW_004567121.1:2413362-2509090 GCF_000260355.1 Condylura cristata
CGGCCGCGCGAGCTGCGCCCCACGCCGCCGCCGCCGCGCCTCGAAGTTTGCCGGCTGACTCGGAAAGTTGCGCTGGTGCTTGATCGCCGCGTCGCGTCCGACCTCCTGGACTGCCCCAGCTCCCGCCGCTGCCTTCCGCGGAGCCCGGCGCCCGCCGACACCCACAGCCCCGCCTGCCGGGGGCATGTGAGCCGCGGCCGCCCCAAGATCCCGGGCGGGCTGCAGCCCCGCGCCTCTGGAGGCAACGCGCGGGCTAGGGGCACGCCCCGGCCCCAGGCAGCCGGGCCGCCATGGGCATCCAGGGCATGGAACTGTGCGCCATGGCGGTGGTGGTGCTGCTGTTCATCGCTGTCCTCAAGCAGTTCGGCATCCTGGAGCCCATGTCCATGGAAGGTAATGCGTGGTACCCACCTTTCCTCTGCCTTCCTCCTGGGGCCAGTGGTCTGTGGGGAGGGAGCCATACTCGGCTCTGGACCAAGGGTCTGGCAGGGAGCGACCCTCGGGCACCTTGCCGGAGGCTCAGGTTCCGCGGGCTGGGGCTGAGAGGGCGAGGGCTCCGAGATGCCCCCGAGGGGACTCAGCCGCGGCGCCGGCAATGACTGTGAGCAAGACGCCCGATGACACCTCGAGCGGTCATCCCTGGCGGTCCGGGGTGCCCCCTGTAAGCGCAGCGGACTCGGGTTGCCCGGTGGAGGGAGGTGTCGCTGCTTGAAGATGACAGGGAGGACCCTCATTTCTGGGCGCCTGGCCCCGGCGCTACTAACGAGAGGCCTCGGCTCTGTGATGGAACCGCCTATTTCTTCCCCACCTTCCCTCCAGTTTCCTCTCCTCAGGCAAGTGTCAAGCCCACATCTGTTCCCCCAGCCCCCCCAAAAAGAAAATATTGACTGAGGATACAGACCTAAGGCCCCCGATAGGTGCCCTTGGAGCTGCATCCCAACCCCTGACCCCTCGCTATCACCTCAGTGCAGGTTAGGGGGAGGAGCCCCTGGGGACACACCCATCCTGAAGGGGACCGTGACCCACCGGAGCGCTGAGCTGCACTTCCAGACTGGGGAAAGGGCCAGCCTGCCCTGTTATGTCACCTGTGCTCCCCTGCCACCCCCTCAGAGGGGGATGGGCACCTGCCTGCCTCCGCACTCTGCTGACCTTGCCAGGCTCTAGCTCCTGAGAAAGCCAGAGGCCCAGGGAAGGGCGGGAGGGAGAGGGAGCCTGCTCTCGCCTCTGACCCCCCCAGCAGCACCACCCCCCTGCAAAGGGCTGCTGAGCGGGAAGGTGTGCAGCTCCCCCACCCCCACTCTGCCTTCAGAGCCCAGGCTCTGTACCCCAGGTCCATGGCCATGTGACCCTCAGAGGCCATGTGGCACCATCATACCCTTTCTAGGTGAGTTCTGAGCCCCAGAGAGAATGGACTTGATTAAGATGGTTCTGAGAGGTGCCACCTTGACCTTTAGATTTTCAGTGAGGAGGAAAATTGCCCAAGTTGGACTTGCACTGGACTGAATGCTGACCCTGCAGGGAGAACCTGAGTCCTTGGGATGAGGTGGGGATGAGCCCCTGCACTGCTGTGACCCAAGGAGCCAGGTCTCCTGCAGGGCTCTAGCCTTTCTCTCCCCCAGCCATTGGTGGGGTGGGGGCACAAAGCCATGGCGCCTACATTGCTCTTTTCTATTTACTCCGACGACCACCCAGGGGCCAGGAGCACCAGACAACCCCATCAACTTAACCCTGAAGCCTGATTGGCTCACAGGCCTGAGGCATCTGGAGTGCTTTCTGAGGAGACTTCCTTTTATAATGTAGGTAGAAGGCACAAAACTATAGATGCTTATTCAGCTTGCTTGCTTTAAAGCAAACAACAAAAAAACACCCACCCACTTCAGGCTCTAGTGAGTTTCTCCTGTCTGGTATTTCTGCCCACTTGGCCTCTGGGAGTTCTGGGGTCTTGGCACAGTGTGAGGGGCACAGACCCCACCCCACCACCACCACTGTCAGCCGGGTTTGAGCTGGGATGCTGTCACCCACACATACTGGCTTCAACTCCCTTCTCTTTTCTGAGCCTCAGTTTCACACTCTGTGAAGTGGGGCTAATGATAATTCCTGCCCCAGGGGCTGTGGCAGACTGGTCGCTGTGGCCAGAGTGGCTCCAGCCCCCATGCCTGGCATGTTATTAACATGCAGCCACTCCAGTAATTAGCAATAGAGTGATTACTCACAATAACAGAATGGTGTTGAAAACATCCTCTCACTCAGACAGCCCTGCCCTGCCTGGCAGAGAGTGGGAGTTATAGTTCGAGATGTTCTGTGTTCATGGGGTGGGTACCCATAAAGCGCCTGGCGGGACCTCCTGGCCAGGCGGTGTCCAAGGGACTGTCAGGTGGGCTGTGAGCAGCCAGGCCTGTCCGCGCTGGCCTGGCTGAGCACGGCGGGAGTTGGTTTCTCGCTCCCTTCCAAGCATGCGCGCATGCAGTTAAGGATGTCTCTTGTCCTCTCTGAGTCTCCGTTGTTCTCATCTGTGAGAGACCAGAATTATGACCCCTCTGGGGATTGTTAAGAACTAATGGATCCAGGTTCTAGGGCTGCAGCTTTCCAGAAGATGCAGAAGTCGAAAGGCCCTCCTCCCTGGCCGGGCCCCTTGTGGTCTCTGTCTCTGGGGACCGGCGGGGAGGAGTTCTGGCCTGGTTCGGCCACTGGCTTACTGGGAGACTTGGGTGTACTGAACCTCCACCAGCCTTGATTTCTTTGTGGAATAAGGATAGAAATAGAATATTTCCCCCCATTCTCTACACAGGCCTCTGAACTGAAGAATTTTGGAGAGTCAGAAGCAGAACTCAGATCTAAGAGACTCCTAAGGGTGGGGTACACCAGTAAAAAGCACCCCGGGCTGTAAGCCGTGGTGCTTGCTGGCTGTCCTGCCACCAGGCCTCTCGATGCAAGCCTGTGGCCAGTCTTGAGTTCGGCTTCTGCCTCTCCGTTCAGAATTCTCAAGTTCTCAACCGGAAGCACTCAACTAAGGACAGTTTTGCCCCTCAGTGGAAATTTGGGAATGTTTGGAGACATTTTTCATGGTTGTCGAGTGAGAGTACTGCCTCTGGTGGGAGTGATGGGGTACTGCTAACCCCCCTAAAATGCACAGCAAGGAATGATCAGCCCCAACTGTGAGTAGAGGCACTGAGAAAACTTGTTCTAGGAGCACTGTGGGGAGCTAGGGGCGCTGCTCTTCAGCCCTAACTTGGTCACCCCACTCTTCCCTTCCAGGAGGTCTCAGTCCTCCGCAGGCAGCTCCCAGGGGACTGGCTTTGCAAAGGTGCCCAAGGAGAGGGGCAGTCATGCCGGGGGTCGCTGTCTTTGCTGGCAGCCTGGTAGCAAACTTTCTCAGTGCCTTTCCCCTGGTAGTGTCCACCGCTCTTGTAACCTGCAGGTCCTTCAGGACTCCTGCAGCCCCTGGACAGTCTCCAGACGTGATGGCAGTGATAGTAGTCAGCATCCGGGGAGTGCTCTCTCTGTCCTAGGCACTTGGTACCTGTCACCATCTTGACCTCAGCAGCCAGCCCATTTTATGGATGAGGAAACCAAGGCGCCTGGAGAATAAGTGACTTGCCTGAGTTTACCACACCAGGGAGTGACAGAGCCAGGACCTTTTCAAGCTCCAGCACACCTTTCCTAAATGTATCTTTGTACCCCGGACGGGTACAAAGGTCTAGGAGTCACCTGACCAGCAGGGGCTCAGGAGGGCTGGGGTAAAGAAGGTGGAAGCCAGCAAGTGCAACAGTGCTTTCGACTTTTAAGACGAGTGGTGGCTCAAGGCAAAGCAGGCTCAAGAGAAGATCCTGCACCCCACACGGAGCCTTGTGAAGGCCTTAGGGCAGTCTCAGGAGCCTCACGGGGCTCATACATTGGGACAGGACAAAAGTAACCCTTGCCCATGACAGGGCAGGGTGGGGAACCCTATTTTACTCAGCCTGGAGACTCAGCATCCTCTTTCTCATACTCAGCAGGCAATTCAGACCCACTTGTGCTTCCCAGGAACTGAGCTCCATCCATAGGACAGTCCTTGGGTGGTGAAGGGCTGAATACCCTCCTGTCCCCTGAGGCCTCATTTGGAATATGCAAAGTCACAGCTGCCTTCCACTGGACACGCTCACTAAGGAGAAAACTGCAGTTAGATCACGAGTGTGGGGTCCACACTGAGGCGTTCAGAGGCCCCCATCACTGCAAGGATTGTGGGCCCCTGATCAGGACATCACATCATGCTGTGTGTTGAAACACAGCATTGATATAAGGGAACCCATGAGCACTCCCTTTGGCAACCAGGTACATGCTGTTTGAACTATCAAATTCAGTGACACCCAAGTTCAGTGAGCCCACCTCACTGGCACCCCAGGGGGGAGGTCTGTTGGATCTGCCATGTGCATGGCACTGGACTAGATACATTTTTCACTACTGGGTTGTGAGTGTGTCACAGCCTATGAGGGGACCTTCACCAGCAACTGGGCTTAAGGGGGATTGGAGCAGTGACTGTAGACAGCACTTTGGGTTTTGGAGGGGAATAAAGATGGCTAATGACTGGCAGGGATGGGGTCTCAAGAGAAGGTTTTGCAGTCTACAGGGGAGCCTTGCAGAGGTGGTAGGAAGGGGGAGTGCATTGGGGTAGGCAAAATATGGCTATCACTCAGTACCTGGTACATCTTAGCTCAGTGGATTAACACTTGGAGCTGCCTTCCCCAAGCACACGGAGGGGTCCTGCACAGAGGAGCTGCCTGGAGTGCAGGGCAGGGGCTTAGTTGGGAACTTCTAGGTGATGGAAAGAAGCCCAGTTTATAATCTGTCAAGCTGTTGTAAAATTTTAAGCAATAATTGAAATCCTCATGCTGTCTCTCCTTTGGCAAAATACTTGTTTGATGGAGAGTTTACATCTTTGTTGCTGATCCCCTGGTTATCAATACTTGATACTTGATAGGAAGGGAATGGTCCAGGACCAGCCCCTAGAGAGGACGGAGGAGGCTGAGCCCAGGGAGAGATAGGAGAGAGACGGAGGAAGCGCTTGACATCACTATTTTGTGCAACGAGGCTCCTCTGTGTGGCAGGCAAAGCTGTGCAAAGTGGCTGTTTGGATTCATTAATTGCCAGGACACCCTGTAATTGCAGAAGGTGGGTGTGATGCCTCTGGCAGCTCTTCAAGGATCTGGCTGCAGTGCCCATGAAATAAATAAAAAAGAGGCAAACCTGTAGCTTTCTCCCGTGGAAGAGCCAGGAGAGGTCTTGGTGTCCACTGTGAGCATGGAGGACCCCAGGACCGGGCTTGACACCATACGAGTCAAGATGAAGGGACCCATCTCTGCAAGTTCCAGACAGGTCTGGGGTTAGATCAGAGGACAGTGCATAGCATCACAGAGTTAGGCTTCTTGGGGAAGGGGCACCTAGCTCCTCGAGAAGGAGGTGGAGAAGACGTCACAGAGTGGGCATTAAAAACTGGCACCTGGGCCCTCCCTGGTGGCTTAGCTGGTTAAACACAGCACTGCAAGCTAGCACTGCTTCAGTGCAAGTTCGATCTCTAGCGCAGAGGTGATCCACATGGCTTGGCAGACCTCTCCTGACCTGCCTGCTGCTCCCCTCAGCAGTGTGTTTCAGTCCATCTGACTGTTCTGCCCCCCCCCCACTCTGTCTCTGGTGAATCCTCTCAACACCCCTGCACTGCTGGCCTGCATCCCAGTTCTGTATGGATAGATAGATAGACAGACAGACAGACAGACAGATAGATAAAATAAGAAAACTTTACTTTAAAAAGAAAACAAAAACTGGCACCCATTTCCCAAGCCAAGAAATAGGAGAGATTTCCTCTGCCCAATTTCTTCCTGTTCAAACACAGTTGTCAAAGTTAGAAACTTGACACTCATTCGCTTAGTTTAGTAAAGAAACTAGCAGCATGGCAAGACTGTCTCAAACTGGGATGCTGGGCGAGGATTACAGTGGGTTTCTGGAAAACATGAGGTTGAACTATGTGGCTCATTTTTTTTCAGTACAGAACTGTGAATGTGTTTTCTCTTCCTTATGATTTTCTTTCTCCAGTTAGCTCATTGTGAGAACGGTGGATAATCCATATAGCATGCAAAATATGTGTTAATTGGTTATTTTTGCCATTGGCAAGGTTTCTGGTCAACAACAGACTATTCATAGTTATGTTTTGGGGAGGTCAAAAGTTATCTGGCCCCTTAGCCCCCACATTATTCAAAAGCCAACTATATTATGTTATGATCATAACAGCTGTATTACATATTATATTATTATACATATTGTTATCATATTCCACAGACAGAAACCCTTTGTATGGTTTCTGGACATAAGTCATTCACAACTTACAGTCATCTGCTTCATCTAACTTTACAGCGCCTGGGCCCTGATGGGTGGGAAATAGGAAGGCAAGTAAGGCTTCCTCCGGCCAGTGTTCGAGAGTGGCCACGCAGCAGCCGCCCGGTCTTGTCTTCCCAGCCTGAGTGACTTCACCCCTCCTGTCTTGGTGGAGGCCACCAGAAGCTACCCGGGTCAGAGACCTGGGTCCTCCCGGCCTCGGCTGATTTGTCCACTCGGTGGCTGGAGCAGTGGCTCCTTCCTTCTGCCGTCTGCCAGTTGCTCCGCACGGCTGTCCTCATCTTCCCGTACGACAGCATGGATGGGGGGCAGGTGCGCCTCTCCCTGCCTCGGGCCCTGCTGTGGCTCCTGCGCCCACACATCCCCTTGGATCACTTTGGACCCTCTGCCCAGGGTGTGCTTCCACCCTGTCCGCCTGCTGTCACTGAGCTGAGCCTTGGAATAGCCCCTCTGATTCCTGCCACACCCTGCAGGCCTAGGAGGAAAAAGCAACTGGGATCGTTGGGGCCTGGTCCCACCTACGGGAAGTAGGTCTTGCCTACACCCTCAAATTAAAGCCCAGTAGTTCACATACTCAGGGCAACACGTGTAGGGGACCCCATCCACCAAGCCTGTGTTACAAGAGCACCCCGTCCCCATTCGCAGGCACTGCTCCAGGGCTGGGCGCCGCAGTCAGCACACTGGAGGCCCTGCTGAGGCCCCGTGGTGGAGGAAAAGGCTGAGTTGTATTGTTCTCCCTGGGCTGCCATAACAAAATGTTGTGGGCTGGCCTGCTTAAACCACAGACAGGTATTTTTTCGCAATTTTGAAGGCTGGAAATCTAAGTCAAAGTGCCAGCGGGCTTGATTTCTGGAGAGGCCTCTCTCCTTGGCTTGCAGACAGCAGCCACCTTCTTCTTCTTCTTCTTCTTTTTTTTTTTAAAGATTTTTCTATGTATGTATGTATGCATACAAGAGCTGGAGTGTAGGCCAGAGGTGTGGGGCAGAGGAGTGAGAGGATTCACCAGAGACAGTGGGGAGCAGAACAGGCAGTTGGACTGAAATACACTGCTGAGGGGAGCAGCAGGTGAGACAGGAGAGGTCTGCTGGCCATGGGGATCAGCTCCCTGGCCTGTTGGGGATCAATATTGAGCTCATGCTGCAGTGGCTGGTGATAGCTTGACAGTGCTCCCTGCGCCCAGGGAGGCCTAGCAACCACCTTCTTGCTGTATCCTGGCGTGGTCTCTCCTTAGTGCTTGTGGGTGGAGAGGGCAGGGAGAGGATGGGAGGCAATTTCTCTTACAGCCTCATCAGTCCTACTGGACGAGGGTCCCACAGTCATCACCTCACTTAACCTTCATTACCTTCTACAGACCCTGCCTCCAGTACAGTCATTTGCAGGTTAGGGCTTAAACATGTGAGTTTGTGGGCAAAGAGGACACAGGATCGGTCCACACACCATTAAATAGAAAAATATGCGTGTGCCAGGGAGTCAGCCAGATGAAAAATGAAACAGCGATGAGGGATAGATAATGACAGTGGAGGGGCTCACAGGAGATAGTATTTGAACAGAGGTCTGAAAGGAAATGTGGGTTCTAAGGAACATCTGCATCAGAGAATATAACAAGGGGGGCCCTGTGACGGGAGTGTGCCTGCCAGGTTGAGGGTCAGCATGGCTGAAGTGCAGGGAGAAAGGGAGAGACCTAGAGCATGAGCCCACATTTGAGGCCCACGGGTCTCACTCATTGACCTCGTGAGGATTTTCATACACAGAGCCTTGGGGTGGTGGGGGATGGCACACAGGAGGGCACTGTTTGAGAAACAGACCTGCGAGACCCAGGACAGAACAGGGAGACAAGCCAGGAGACAAGCCTGGTGGGGGTAGGTCGGTGGAGGTGGGGGAACGGGTCAGAGGTCAAGTGTGTGGAAAACAGAGCTAGGATTTGTCCGTGGATGAGGGTGAGCAGGAAGGAAGATACCAAGGTGTAAGCACCCAGCAGAGCGATGTGCCACCAGCTGCGCTGGAGAAACTGCGTGGAGCAAGTTTTGGGGGGAAATTGAAGATCAGTAGCTCGGTCTGCACGTGCTCCTTTTGAGAACCCTCCAGACATCCAAATGCTAATTGCAGGTGAGTCCGGAGCTCAGTGAGAAGTCAGTGAGAAGGGAGTCCCCCTCTCCCCCAGGCTTAGCTTTGCAAGGAAGCTTCAGATTTTGTAGTTTAATGAGCGTGACTTTTAGTTTCCTCATTACTCTGGGACACATTTTTCCTACCAATGATTTGAACACCTCTGTGTGATTCTTAGCTTTTTCAGTTTCCTCATCTATATATTGCCTTTGTATATCCTTTAACTATTTCTCTCGGGGTTACTGTCCTTTACTTATTTTCCAAGTGTCTGATGTTCCATTGGGACCAAAAGTGTCTCTCTCAGCCTCTGTCTTTCTCCCCCTTCCCACCTGCTGACTGCAACTACTTTTAAACATTTAAACTAGCCTCTAATAAATGCAGATAATCATTTGCATATGCGAGTAACAAAGAATAGTATAGTGAGCACCAGGGAACAGGAACCCATCCTCACCCCCAAACATCTCCAGCCTGCCTCTCTGTGAGTTCCTCTCCTACCCCACCCCTAGAGGTTACCACCAGCCAGGATGTGCTCGCCATTCCTTGATTTTGTTATTTATAATACTAGCTCTTGTGCATCCCTACAAATATATAGTTTGAATCTGAAAAGATGGGATCATACTGGCCTCCTCGGGTTAGTTGTTCAGCCAAGTGGATGTTCATAAGCCTCACCCATATTGCTCTGCGCTATTACAGTGCATTCATTTTTTCACTGCTGGGGAAAGAGTTCGCCAGGTGGATGCCCACAATCCTTTATTCTGCTTAGCTGTCAGTGGACATTTGGTTGATTCAAACTGTCGTTATTGCCAAGAGTATCTCCATGACTTATTTCAACACAAAACACTTCCAACAGCCAATGACTGCTCTTGCGCTTGTCTACTGAGCATTTGAGCTTCTCTAGTGTGTTTGCCCAAAGAAGGCGAGCACTCGAGGGCATGCACACGTGGTTTTGTATGAACAGACACCAGGGTTGCTCCAGTTTCCACAGCAGGTTGGAGAAGTGCCGTTGACCGACACCCTCGGCAGCACGTGGAGTTGTCAGGCTCCTTGTTTCAATATTTCCTGCCCATCTGAAAATGTTGGGAGCCCATCATGATTTGCATTTCCCTAATTCTTAATGCATCGTTCTTGTAATTTCATTCATCTTTCTGGCTTCCTTTTCTGATGATTATCTGTTCTCAACATTCTTCTTTCTTCATTTGTAAACACTGCCCTCGAATTCTCTTGGGTGTCTGGGGGGCCATGCAGCCTTTTGTTGAACAGAAAGCCTTCATTTTGATGTAGTCAAAGTCGTCATATTTTTTTTTTCCCACCCTTAGGTTGGCAAGAGATTTAAAATTTTCATTTAACTCTAGAACTTCCTTTTGGGATTTGGGCCCTTAGCTTATTCAGAGCCCACTTTTGCACACGGCATAAGGAAGGGATCCAGATTTATTAAATGTGTTAAGCCAGTTTTGCTAACACCATTTGCTAAACAATCTGACCTTGCCCCAAGCTTTCTGTAAAATTCTCTTGGTCTCTTTTTGAGCTTTCTGTTCTCTTTGTCGTTGTGTTTATTCTTGTACTTATCACACAATTTTTATTACAGTGACTGTGCAGTACATATAATTTTATATTGAAGGAAGCTACCTCTAATTGAGAACCCCTTCCTCAATTTTGATGAACTTTTGTATTCCTTTTTATATATTTCAGAGTAAGTTTATCAAGGTTCTTAAAAAACTCTAAAAACTTTTTTTATTGCAATTGTGTTGAATTTATAGATTTCTTTGGGAAGAAGTGACATCTTCTTAATATTATGTGGACCTAGATAAAATGCTAAAATGTATCCAGAATATCCATCTATATAGAAGCCGTTTGAATTTTAGTTAATACTTAGACGCTTTTTGGGTTTTATGGCTTTTATGAACATTATCTTTTAATTATATTTTCCAGGTAGTTATTACTGCTGTTGAAAATTACTATTGATTTTCTTATATTAATCTTGTATCTGGAAACCTTTCTGAACTCTCATATGTATTGATTCTCTTAATCTCTTGGGATCATATCATCTATAGATAATGTCAGTTTTATCCCTTACTTCCCAGCTCTTATGCCATTTATTTCTTTTTTGAAATTTCCTTAGAGCATTGGCAGGACATCAATTAGTGGTAATTGTGGCCAATCTGGCTTGCCCAAAATCTTAAAGAGAATATATCTTAGCCTTTACCATTATATCTAATATTTTCTATAAATAAATATGTGATTTGCAAATTAAAGCTGCATCTAGTTAAAGAAATTCCATTTGGTTCCTGTTTTGCTAAGAGCTTTTGTTTATTTACTTATAAGTATGTGTAGGCAATTGTCAAACACATTTTCAGCATTAAATTTTCATGTAATTTTTCCCTCAAATTCTTACATATAAAACCTTCTTGACTGTGGTATTTTTTTTTCTTTTTTAAAAATAAAGTTGTGTTAGTTCAATAGCATTTGATTAAAAGGTTTGCTTCTATATTCAAAAGTGAAGTGAGGATATAATTTTCCTTTTTTGGTTTGTTTCTCCAGCTTTATTAAGATATAATTGACATACAGCATTGTGTAAATTGAAGGCATAGAAGGTGATGATTTGATACAGATAAATACTGTGGAATGACAACCACAATGGGATGAGATAACACATCCATCACCACACCGAATTACCAATTTTTTGTTGTGGTGGTGAGAACATTTGAGACCTAGTCTCTTCAGTTTCCAAGTATGCAATGCAGTCTTGTTAGCTGTAGTAGGCATGCTTTACAGTGATCCCAGAGCATGTTCATCTTATGACTGGGGGTGTCCTTTGACCAACACCCTCCCACTGCCTCCCCCCACTGCTCCTCCTTTACAAGGGGGACATTTTTTGGATTCCAGAGTGAAATCATATAGCATTTGTCTTTCTGTCTAGCTTATTTCCCTTAGTATAATGTCCTTAATATTTACCCATGTCAACACTGTAATTTTCATTCCTATATTGCACCTATTTAATATAATAATATCATTGAGGGAATCATTGTATCAGTATGGAGCTTACCAGTGATTCTTTTGTTATATATTTGTTTTGTTCCCAGTAAAAATGAAAGGATTTTAATTCTCAAGTCTTTGAGAGGCAAAATTAATGCAATGCCTGTCAGAACATCAATTAACAAAATTAACAAATCAAACTAATTCCGTTACATAACCCACTTATTGTAGGCTGGCAGTGTTTTAAATGCGGGGGTGTCCACTGGTCTTCAGGCCTCCAGCTTTGGAGGGCCAACTTTGCTGGCAAAAGTGGTGTTGCCAGTTCAGTCACCAGCAGCTACCGTTTTCATGAAGGAACCACGGGGCCAGGTCCCCACAGCTCACCCCTTCATCTGGGTTTTGCCACAGAGGGAGCAAGTGTACGTGGCAGGTTGGCTTATTTCAGTTTTGCCATTTTCCTGAGGGAAGCACCATAATGGTCCCTTACTTGCTGATGGTCCCACCTCGTTTGGTGTGTTTGGCCACATGGAGCCAAACTGGACGGCGCCCAGAAAGTGGGTGAGTGTTTTGAAAGCAGTTGGTAGAGAGTGCTGGGGCATTGCTTCTTTGGAGTCAGTTCAAGGGAGCATTGGGGAGGAGGTGGGAAATGGGTTAAAGGCGATGGCTCAGTGGCAGAATGTAGTGTTCCACTGTGTGGTGGACCACAGTGTGCGTAGCCATTTACTGGCTGAGGGACATTTGGGTTATTTCTGATTGTAAATGAAATTGCTCCGAACATTAAAGTTATTGCATGAAACTTATTTTTTGGATAGAATAGCATTTGAATAAATAACTAGGAGTGAGATTACTGGGTTACATGACAAGTGTATGTTTACAAGAAGCTGCCAAGCTGACTCCCAGAGCTGCAGTACTCTCACCGGCAACATCTGATGGTCTCAGCTACTCTGGGTCCTCCCCAGCCCCTTTACTTGTTATTTAAGTTAATCTAATTATAGTTGTATAGTAGTATTTGTTGCGACTTCAATTTGTATTTCTTCAGCTAACTATTGTTAAACATCATTTTATGTGTTCACTTGCCATCTGTATATCCTTTAAAAAATATTTACTTATTTGCACATAGAAGATCTGGGGTGTACGCCAGAGGTGCAGGGAGAAGGAGGGTGAGAAGATTCACCAGAGACAGAGTGGGGCACAGAGCAGGCAGGTGGACTGAAATACACTGCTGGGGGGAGCAGCGGGCAACACAGGAGAGGCCTGCTGTGCCACGTGGGTCAGCTTCCTGTCTGGGGACCAAATCTGTGCCGCAGTGGCTGTGATAGCTTCATAGTGATGAGACTTAACCCCTGCTGCCACCAGGGAGGCCCAACCATCTGTATGTCCTTTATGGTAAATTGTTGCATCATGTGTTTTGATTTATGAATTTGGGTTGTTTTTTTACCACTGAGTTTTGATGTTTTGTGTTTTTTTTTTTCCTAACCATTGAGTTTTGCGAATTCTTTCAATATTCTGCATATCCTTTGTTGGATATGTGATTTGCAAATATTTTCTCCTAATCTGTAGTCTACCTTTTTATTTAACAGTATTCTTACACAGCAAATTCTTAATTTTCAATTAAATTTATAAACTTCTGGTTAATTTATAAATTATGTATAATTTATATATATATATATTTTTTTGATAGATTAGGCTATTGTCCTAAGAACTCTTTGCCTCAACTCAGGTCATGAAGATTTTCTCCTGAATTTTTTTCCAAGAAGTTTTATGTCTTAAAGATAATTCTGTGCTCCATTGTGAGTTAATATCTGTACAAGATGTGAGGTTTAAGGAAAAGTTCATTTTTTAGATCCAATAATTCCAGTACCAGTTGTTGGGGGGAAAAAGTTAATTATTCTTTTTCCCATTGATTTGTCTTGCACATTTATCAAAACTCAGGCAGTCATATTTGTGGGGATACATTTCTGTGTTCTTTGTTTTATTCCCATTGATCTATGTGTTTATCTCTCCTCCACATTATGCAGGCTTGATTATAGTAGTTATAGAATATTTTGAAATTCAAAGAGACTGATTTCCTTCACTTTAATTTTTTTCAAAATTGTTTCAACTATTCTATTTCTTTTTCAAATATCCTTAGAATCAGTGTGTCTGCACCTACTAAAAATCCTTCTGGGATTTTTATTGAAAATGTGTTAAATCTGTAGTTCATTTTGGAGATAATTGACATTGTTGTGGTGAATCTTTCACCCCTCGAACATGGTATGTCTTCTTCACTTACTTAAATCTGTGATTTCTTTCAATCAAGATTTTGTCATTTGCAGCATATAGATTGTTAGATTTAATTTCATTCAATCTAAACCTACTTATACCTATTTTATTAGATTTATAACTAAGTATTTAATTTGTGGGACACATAATATTGTTTCTTAAATTTTGGCTTCCAATTGAAGGTCTCTAGATTGTGACTTTTGTGTGTGACCTTGTATCTTGTGAAGAGGATTCCTTGAAATTACCTGCATAGATAATCATGTCATCTGAGAACATGGATAGTTGTTTTTTTTTTTCTTTCTAATCTAATCTATATGCTTTGTCTTGCCTTATTCCTGTATTTTTACTTTTCTCCCTCTTATTACACTCACTAGGACTTTTGGTATGATGTTGACTAGAAGAGGAAAGAACAGATAGTCTTTGTTTTCAATCTCTGAGGAAGACACTCAGGCTCTCACCAGTAAGTGTTAACTATAGGGGTTATTTTTGTAAATGGCTTTACCAAGGTGAATTCCTAATTTATGGAGAGTTTTTATTATAATGGATATTGAATTTTGTCTAACAGCTCTTTCACATAAGTTGATATGATCATATTTTTTTTTCTTCTTTAGACTATTAACATGGCAGAATAAATTGACTTATTTTTAAACATTGAATCAACCTAGCATTCCAGAAAAAACCCACTTGTCATGGTGTGTTATTCTCTTTAAGCATTAATACTTTGTATTTACTAATGTTTTGTTAAGAATTTCTTTGTATCTATATTCATAAGGAATATTGGCTAGGCCTGTTCAGATTATGTTTTTCATTAGTGGTTTGTTTTGTGATTTTGGAGTAATTGGTCCCATTTATTCAAGTTATTGAATTTGTGTTTATGATGTTCATGATGTTTCCTCCTTACCCACTAAAGGTCTGTGGAGTTTATCGTTTCATTCTTGACATAGATAACCTGTGCCTTTGCTCTTTCTTTTTCTATTTTTTTTTTAAGATTTATTTATTTACACATAGAGAACTGGGTTTTTAAAGATTTATTTATTTACGCATAGAGAACTGGGGTACAAGCCAGAGGTGTAGGAGTGGTGAGAGGGTTCACCAGCAGGGAGCTGAACAGGCAGATTGACAAAGTACACTGCTGAGGAGAGCAGTGGGTGGGTCAGGAAGGAGAGATCTGCTGTGCCATGTGGGTCACCTCCGGGGCCAGGGCTCGAACTCCAGTGAAGTGGCTGCTGCAAGCTTTATGGTGTTGTGCTTTAACCTGTTGCACCATCAGGGAGGACCCTGCTCGCTCTTTCTCTTACATACCTACTGGAGTTTTATCAATTTTATTGAAGTTTTCAAAGAACTTTCCATTTCATTAATGTTCTCTACTGGTTTTTTGGTTTCATTGATTTCTGCTTTTATCTTTTTCCTTTCTTCAGCATGCCTTAGCAATACTTGCTGTACAATTTCTAGTTTCTTGAGGTGGAATCTTATATTTATTTAAAATATTTTTATCATTTCTAAAATAGGCATTTAATACTTTAAGTATCCCTTAAGAACTAGCTGCATTCATAAATTTTGATAGGTAACATTTTCATATGTGTTTAGTTCAAATTACTTCTGCTAGTATCTTGTTATTTTCCTGCAAATCTTGGTTTCCATTAGATATCATTTCCCTTCATTCGAAGTATTTATTGCGACATTTCTTGCAGTGGGACTTTGCTGGTGACAAATTCTGTAGCATTCATTGATTTGAAAATGCCTTTATTTGACCATTCTTTTTGAAAGATATTAGCACTGGATTCTAGAATTTTAGGTTAACAGATACTTTCCTTCAACAATTTTTGAAATGATAGGCCACTGGGTATGTTGCATCAGAATACTTGCATTTCTTTATGATTAATGCCCTCAAGTGTCTGCTCCTGTATGTATTGACCTTGTATTTTCAGTTTTTTCCTATTTAGAAAATTGAGGTATTTTATTCTAATTGATCAGTAGGTGTTCATTTTATATCTAGAACTGAATGTTTTTGCCAAACACACATTCTCCGGGTAGATTTTTCCAGCCTATGACTTGTCTGTTGGTTTTTTTTTTTTTTTAAGGTTTATTTATTTATGCATACAGAACTGGGGTACAGGCCAGAGGCTCAGGGGCTGTGAGAGGCTTCACCAAAGACAGAGTGGGGAGCAGAACAGGCAAATGGACGAAGTACACTGCTGAGGGGAGCAGCGGGCGGGTCAGGAGAGGTTTGCCACGCCATGCGGTCACCTCCGGGGCAGGCGGGAATCGAACTCATACGGAAGTGGCTTTAGATTCTCAATGCTGCGCTTTAACCCGCTGCGCCACGAGGGAGGGCCCTCTGTTGGGTTTTTTAATGACTTTGTTGATTGTTCTCTGATAGCTTTAATTTTTCATTGACTTTTACATTTATTTTCGTTTTTCTTCTAATAACTTTGAGTTTATCTAGATTGTGAAAAGCTTTGCTCTAGAAGCTCATATCATTGACTAGAGACCCATTTTTTAAAAAAGATTTATTTATTCATACAGAACTGGGGTACAGGCCAGAGATGCGGAGGGTGAGAGGATTCACCAGGGACAGAGCGGGGAGCAGATCGACGAAGTACACTGATGAGGGGAGCAGCGGGCGGGTCAGGAGAGGTCTGCTGCGCCATGTGGTCTCCTCGGGGCAGGCGGGGATCGAACACATGCGGAAGTGGCTTAAGCTTCTTAGTGCAGTGCTTTAACCCGCTGCGCCACCAGGGAGGGCCAAGACCCATCTTTGTTAACAAAAGAATTTAAAGCTGTAAATTTTCCTCTAAACAGAGCTTAACCTGCACTCAGAAAAGTTTGTTATGCTATGCTTTCATTATCATTTAATACAAAACACTTCAAAACGCTCTTGTAATTTCTCCTCTGTATTACAGCTTAAGTAGAAATATGTTGCTTCATTTCCAAATATTTGATATTTTCTGAATATCTTGGTGCCTTGGATTTTAAGTTAGTTCCATTAAAATCAGAGTCTTGTTTTATGTTCCAGCATCTGGCATATCTTGGTAACCACAGGATTTACTTTTGAAAGGAATATGTATTACAGAGTTGTTGGACATAATGTTCTACAAATATTAATTGGGTCAAATAAATTGATAGTGTTTTTCAATTTTTCTTACCTTTATACCTATCATTTACTGGGAAATGATATTTAAATCTTCAAATATGACTGTGATTTATCTTCTTTTCCCCTTAGTTTTGAATTTTTTCCACTTCAACTATTTTAAAGTTGTTACCATGTTGTATAACAGATTATTCCATTTTCTTAATGAATTAATCCTTATATCACTAAATCACTGGTCCTTTTTTTTTTTTAAGATTTATTTATTTATTCATACAGAACTAGAGTATAAGCCAGAGATGCGGAGGGTGAGAGGCTCACCAGGGACAGAGTGGGGAGCAGAACCGGCAGATGATCAAAGTACACTGCTGAGGGGAGCAGTGGGCGGGTCAGGAGAGGTCTGCCACACCATGTGGTCCCCTCCAGGGCAGGCAGGGATCGAACCCATGCGGAAGTGGCTTAAGCTTCTTAGTGCTGTGCTTTAACCCGCTGCGCCACCAGGGAGGGCCAATCACTGATCCTTTATATCACTAAAATGATTGTCCTCCCTACTATATTTTTTATTATTAATATAGTCATACCAGGTCTCTTTATCCTTTGTCCAAATCTGTCTGTGCCTTTTATTAAAAGGATCCTTTTTATAAGTAGCATTTAGTTGGGTCTTGCTGTTTTATTCAGTCTAACATGTGTGCCTCTCATCGAGCATCTTATTTTTAACATCCATCCATGCTGCTGTGGGCGCCTCTAATCCGCTGCACATTTCTCCTTGATGTGCATCTCCCATATTGTGCCCACCCATCCTGCTTGTGATGGGTCCCTAGGACGCCTCCAGTTCCCCCATTAACTCCGTTCGCCACAAGCATCTGTGCACAGTTCCCCTTGGATAAGATTCTGTTTGTGACGTTTACCTGGAGTGGAGTTGTTGGTTTGCAAGGTCTGCGTATACTTAACCTGAGGGAGGATTGTCAGTGTTTTCCATATGGCGATGGGAGTCGTCCAGGAAGGCGGGAAGCAAGATGATGAGGAGAGAGGGGAACTGTGGCAGCCCCACGCTTGAGTGGGTGAGAGGGTCTCTGCCAAGTGGAGGGTCCCACCAGGGGCAGGATGGCGCACTCTCTGAGGAGCAGAGGAAGTCATGCAGGTAGGTGGCAGGTGTGGTGATCGGAACTTGGGGACATTCTCCTGTGGTTTCCGTTTTATCGGTGAAGTGGGGAGCAGCCGATGGTGAGGAGGAGGGAGGAGGGTCTGGAAGTTTAAAGAGAGGGAGATGTGAAATAGCTACTGGAGACAGCGTGCATGTGGACCAAGGCAACAGAGGCTGACTGCTGGCGGTGCTCAGGGCACTGAGGTCAGTGAGTGGGCAGCGCCTAAGGAGAGACCCAGGCACGAAGCAGTCCTAGCCCAGGGCTCGGCAGACTCAGGTTAGCAGTGCTCTGTGCCCGACTCGGGGGGCACCGGGTGGGCAGGGCAGAGAAGCCGCCTCCCAGCTTGCCCCGCGTGGTGGTGCCAGCAAAGGCTCTGCAGATCACCAGGGACTCACCTTTCACAGGTGTGAAAGCTCCCCAGGCAGAGGGGAGCTTAGGGAGGGGACAGTCAACAGGCATTTCGCTTCCCATTTCTGTGGAAAGTTCTATAATTACCCGATTATGTTCTTCAGCAAGGAGTAGATATTCAGTGCCTAGCTTTATTTTATATAGCAAGTCCTCTAAGCAATATTGTTTCATTATAACATTGAAGAGAAAATAATCTGCTATTCATGGACCAGGCCTCTCTGTAGGCCTAAAGTCTCTATTTCCAAGAACCTAGCCACAAGATGAAACGGGGACTTACTGTATTACAAAAGTGATGCGTGCCACCAAGCAAAATTAGGAAGACAGAAAAAGAAAAATTATAAAAAAGTAAAGGTCACGGGCCCTCCCTGGTGGCGCAGCGGGTTAAAGCACAGCGCTAAGAAGCTAAAGCTACTTCAGCATGAGTTCGATCACCACCCCGGAGGTGACCACATGGCATGGCAGACCTCTCCTGACCCGCCCACTGTTCTCCTCAGCAGTGTACTTCGTTGGTCAGCCTGTTCTGCTCCTCAATCTGTCTCTGGTGAATCCTCTCACTGCCCCTGCACCTCTGGCCTGTACCCCAGTTCTGTATGCATAAATAAATAAATCTTAAAAAAAAAAAAGTAAAGGTCACTTGGAATCCCTTCTCCTCTTCCCACTCCCAAAGTTGCCATGGTTAGTTAACATTTTGATGTGTTCTTAAAAGGTCCTGCTCTAGGACCCCTAAGGCCTGACCTGTCCAAATGGGAGTAACACCCCCATACCAAATATCACCCAGCAGAAGCACCAGGCAATAAGGGGCCGAAAGAAGTGCCTTCCTTGTTGTTGGGGGAAGTCATGGAGGGCTGCTAGGAGGAGGTGGCAGGCATCAGTCTTAAAGACCCAGGATCCATTTAGCCTGCCTTGCTCTTTTCCCTTTCCATCAGCTTTCTTGGTTCAGCATTTCTCCAGGATAAGCCCAGCCTCTACCCCTCACCCCACCCTGTGGATGGGTGGGCACCCACGACACGCTCAAGGTGAGGTGAGTGGGAAGGGCCAGCTCTGTTTGAGGAAGAGGGAGGCCATGAGGCATGGCTCAAGGTGTGCTGTTCCACTTTACCCCGCCATTGTGCCCTGCACAGCTGGAGTGGGCACACATGGTCCTTTCACACCCTCATGCCCTGGTGCCCACACTAGAGCTAGATGGAGAGGGGTGCCCACCTCTCGGATCTGTGTCTCCCTCCAGACAGCAGCGACAGTGAGCTGGAGCTGTCCACAGTACGTCACCAACCAGAGGGACTGGACCAGCTGCAAGCACAGACCAAATTCACCAAAAAGGAGCTGCAGTCCCTCTACAGGGGCTTCAAGAATGTGAGTGCTCCCCATTCTCTTGGGAGGGACCCTGACCCTCCCCGCCCAGTCTGGGCTCCAGGAAAGAGGGAGACCTGGAATCTTCTCCAGAGCATCAAGGAGCCTCATATTTTGTGGAACAGCTGTGGTGGGGTGGGGGGTGGTGTCTGGGAGCCACAACCCAGAGTCAGTATCTGAAGCTCCCTGGTACAGGGGGGCTTGCTGCTGGTGCAGGGACATGTGTGTGGAGGCTCCTGCCTGGCATAAAGGGACTGGGCCTCTCTTCTCCCACCCGACACACTCTGCCCCACCTACAGGATTTGCCCAGCAGAGGAGAGAGATGGGATGGGCCTAGGGGGAGGGAAAACAAGCCCTGAGGCGTCGGGGTGTGGGGCTGGGAGGCAGAGGTTGCTGAGAGGAGTGACTTCCTGCTGCAGGAGTGTCCCACAGGCCTGGTGGATGAAGACACCTTCAAACTCATTTACTCACAGTTCTTCCCTCAGGGAGGTGAGTCCATGGCCCCCTGACTTCTTTCCAAGGCCCCCACTTCATCCCTACACCAGCTCTGCAGAGGGTGGGTGTCCCTTTAATAGGGAGGGCCCCCTCACCTGCACCCCTACCCTTCCAACCATGCCTCGTCTTCTGGAGACATGGTCCTGCCTCTGTCCTGTTGGAAAGACAAACTCCAGCCCAGAACGCAGCTGGTACCTGGTGGGGCTACCTGGGGGGTCCAGGAGCCCCAACAACCCTCACCCTTGCTATCCCCAGATGCCACCACCTACGCCCACTTCCTCTTCAATGCCTTCGACGCTGATGGGAATGGGGCCATCCACTTCGAGGTAGGTCCCTGGTGACCTGTTCTGTCCTCTCCCCTGCAGCTTGCATGATGGGGGTGGGGGGGTGAGGTTGTGGGGTCTTCCTGCTCTGGTGCACCTTCACCGTCATCGTGGTGCTTTCCAGAGACTCAGACATGATCCTGATGGTAAATGGTCCAGCATATCCCTGGGGGGATGAATGGCCTGTGCTTGGCTGGCCCTGGGCCTGACTGTGAAGTCAGGGAAATTTGATTTCGCTGTCTGGCTGCCCTAAGCTTGGCCTTTTCTTCTGTTCCAACCCCACCCAGCCAGGGGAGCTTCTCAGGCCCACTGAGGTGGCAGGGACCCATGTGAGTTTATATTGAGAAGAGGGCAAGGTCTGGCACAGAGGTCTGTGTTGCTGGCAGGGTCCAGACACCTAGGCCTAGAATGCCCTGCCCCGCCAGAACACGGGGGGGTGGCTCCCCAGCCTGAGTGGACTCCAGGGGCACCCTCGCTGGACACTGTGAGGACAGCCTGGTCGTTGGTCCTTGTCAAGGAAGAGCAGCTGCTCCCCCCTCCCTGCCGGGGCTCTGTGCAGGCTGCACTGTGGGCTCTACCCAGGCCTGGCCACAGGGGATCATTTGATAGAGGCCCCATCTGTGGAGCCCAAGCCCCTAAAAATAGCTGCAGGCGAAAAGCTGAAACCTCTTCGAAGAGGAAAACCTTGCTGAGAGCCGGGCTTGATCGATAACCACCCCCGCGCGGCTTCCAGGGCCAAGGGCGCTGACAGGAAAGCTGCGGAGCCTTGGCCGGCCCCGCAGAGGGCCCCCACACCAAGCCGGTGTAATAATAACTCGCGGTAATGCTGCTCCGGCTGTTTCATGTGTTTCATGCGGCCGCCAGCCTGCCCACTGACCCTCAGACCAGCCGGCCACGTGTGCTGGGCCACCACCAGGCCCCACCTCCTCAGCCCACACCGGTATGCGAACGACGGTGTTTTCGTCTTTGTTTGCAGTAGTCCCTGCGGACAGCAAAAGTTCAGTCAGTGCAAAGGAGAGGCCAGGGAGAGTTGTCTCCAGCCTCCCCGGGTGACCATTTTCTTGTGTGTCCTTTAAGCGGCACCTGAGACTTCTGGGGATCAAGTGTGAGGAGGAACTAGGGTAATGACCCAGCCAGGGCTTTGCTGGATGGTTTTTCTGGACCAGAAATCAGGTGGAATCAGGAGCCTTGCTTGTAGCAGATATCACCTCTCTCTCTCTCCTCTAGGGAGGGCATTGGTGGTCCGAGCAAGAGCACAGTCCTTGTGGGGATTGCATCAGGACTGAGTTGGGGGGTGCTGGTGCCCAAGCCTCTCTGCTAGGCCCTTTCTTTGAACCTGTCCTCCATGTGCCTCTGAGAATGTGGAATTCATTCCTTTGCTTTTGTGTGGGTGCTTGTTTTCCTTGAGGGCCGTCTTAGGTGCTCTGCTCCAAGAAGGCTTTACCAGGGAGGGGGCAGGCACAGCTCTCCCCAGGGCCTCCCACCCAGCAGGGCCTGATCCTGGGTTGGGATCCCCGCTGACAGAAAGGGTCCATGGTGGGGGGACTCTCAGTCCTGCTCACTTCTTCAGACAGCACCTTTCAGTGCACCTTAAGCCAGTCAGGTTGGTCTACAACAATTGCAGTCCTTTTTTTGTGTGTTCTTGAGAGACAAGCACTCGGGACAAAGTCGCCCCGCTCAGGCGAGCTGCAGGGGGTGTTGGCCCCGCTCTCCAGGGGTTTGTCTGGAGGAAGGTGAGGCTGCCTCTCCCCCACCCCCTGCAGGGGTGGCTCCTTATGTCTGGCCAAGTCTGTGTGACAGCAGTCACCTGAGGAATGCTCCCCTCCACCCCAGGGCCCCATCATCCCCTCCACTCATCCCTGCTGGCTCAGCTCAGGCTCTGCTGTTCTGGGCTCCCCCGTGTGCAGTCTGGGGCAGCTCAGCCTAGAACCAAGACTTCCTTGTGTTGCTGTATTACTGAAGAACCCCCTCCCTGGAGCACCCCCCCCCCGGCCTCCAGGGGTTGTGGGTGTGTGACAGGCTTTGTCCACACAAGAGTTAAGAGCAAAGAGTTATAACAATGCTCTCCTGGAACTGTGCTGTCTGTGGTCAGACCCAGCTGGCTGGACATCTGTGTGCTGTGGAGGACACAGTGGCCTTGAATAGGACATTCCCACCCACCTTTCACCTAGTGCCATCAGAACTACATCGCATGCCCCTATGGGACAGGGGAAGGGGACACCCTTCAGTGTGGCAGAGCGTCACAGCTGCCATGCTGGATGGGGGAGAATGCTCTGCACACCCAAGAAGGGGCATTCATAGGACTACAGTTCCTGTTGCCCAGAACAGAACTCCTTGCCTTTGACCCCACTGGGAAAGTCAGTTGGCCCCCAGGGAAGAGGGGTGACATGATTTCAGGGATGCTTTGACACTTCGCTTTCATGACTCACGCACACCCTTCAGTGATTATCAGTTCTCAAGCTCTTGTTTCTCCTCACATGTTCTCATTGTCTTCACTGTGCACACATATAACTGAAGGAGAGCAATAGATTTACAGGGTGTACTTTGGAAAAAACAGCAGCTAACCACCTGCCAGGCTTGTGGAGGCCACCGCCTTCTCTTCGTTCTGCTGATTGTCCTGTGTCACCCAATGCCCGCTTCTGTGCTCCTTTCTGAGAGTCCAGTTTTAGAGGCTGCCTACCGGCTCCCTCTGCGGGCGCTTGGGTCTCACACACACACCCATTGCGCATATCTTGGCTTTCTGAAGAACTGTAGGATTCAAATGAGCCAGGACTCTCAGTTTACCCCATCATGCAAATTTGATTCCCAGCTGAGCCTTGGGTAAACTCTGACTGTGCTTTCTGTTCCTGCATTCATTTGTATTTTGCCTACAGGTAACAAGTGTTCTGATTTTTCATTTGCTCAATCGCTGTGATTTCATCCGTAATTCAACCACAGACCTCCACCAGTCGTGGAATGGATACTTCCCCTTCAACTGATTCTGTCGCCATCAGGACGGACTGTCCTCTGGAGACCTCATCCCCTCGCTCGTGGTCTGGCCCTCCTGGTTCGAGGCTTCCTCCTCTTCCTCTTTCTTACTTTACTCTCTTTCCAAGCACATGTCTTCCAGTAGCTTCCTGCCAACGAGTCCCTGGGAGGTAACTTTTGAGCCTGTGGGTGTCTTCCTCCTGTCCTCATGCTTGCTGGACCTACTGCATGTGAACAGAGCCGTGCTGGGAAGTTGCTCCTCTTCCAAATGGTGGCAGCTGCCCACTGACCGCTTGTCTTCAGTGTTGCTGGCAAAGGGAAAACGCTGATTCCTGACCTCGTGTGACCAATGTGGTTTGTTGGGTTCGGTTTGGTTTTTCTGTCGGAAAGATTCCTCCTTTGCATTCCAGTTTTGGAAATGCCATTATCATATCTGCCTTGCGGCTGTTCCCTAATACTGTGCTAGACGCAGCTGACCTGAACGCCAGCCCTCCATGCTGGGAATTCTTTCATTGCTTCGTTGACGTGATTTTCTTCATTTCCTTTGATTCTTCCTGGAACATCTGCTATTCGGGGTTGGTCTCTCTGGAATGGGTCTCTCATTGTTTTCTTTTCTCTATTTTCCAGCTCTTTGCCTTTTCTGCTTCTTTCCAGAAGATTCCACTTGCTCTTCCAACCCCACTTCTGAGTCTGTCATTTTGCTTTCTTGTTGTTAATTCCCAATAGTGCTTTCTTGTCCTCAAGTGTTTCTTTTTTATACCATTCTATTCTTATTTTAGGGATGCAGGATTCCTGGAGTAATTTATATTTTTCCAAATTGTTTTTCTCTGTTTCTCTTAGACGTCTCTCAGACCCAGAAAATCTAAAATTTGAGTGGGGGCTGAGCCTCTTGGTACAGACACTGGCCTTCTTCAGTCTGCTGCCCTCCTCCCCCACTCCTCCAGGAGGGGGTCGGGGCAGGACCCCCATGGGGCAGGAAGGGCTTGTCCTTCAAACCTGGGGCAGTGACAGAGACCTGCTTTCTGCCATGTCAAAACAGCAGAAGTTCCCACATGCAGGCTAGGTGATCATGCGTGTCTTATCACATTAGCAAGAAGTTACCTGGAACACTTCAGAAGTGATGGCAATGCACTGAATGTCATGGCCCAGGGTTGAGTACTTTTAGCTTGGATTTTAAGATCAAATTTTCCAGCACCTTGACATGCAGGTACTTGGTTAAACTGAATGTAGAGCACCCCCCTATCTTACAGAGCACCCCAGGTCTTCTTTACTAGGCGCAACAGATCTACAACACCAAAGATTGAGTGTCTTTTTTTGAGATCACTCCCAGTAACCATGCCGCCCCCACCACACACATACACACGCCCACACACACGCACATGCGCGCTCACGCTGGCCCACCTGATGGACGCGGCCTGCCGATCTGTCACGGAGGCCCCTCATCTAGAGGTCTGTGAGTTTCAGGGGAAGCCACACGGCCAACTGGAAACAAACTAGGCGTGGGCTCGCCACTCCCATCCTCCTTCCCCCACAGGACTTTGTGGTCGGCCTCTCTATCCTTCTTCGGGGAACAGTCCACGAGAAGCTTAAGTGGGCCTTTAACCTCTACGACATCAACAAGGATGGTTACATCACCAAAGAGGTAGGGTTGGCTGAGGGGAGGGACGCCCAGCGGCCCTCAAGCCGCTTCTCCACAGCCCCAACTTCTCTCCGCTCCTCCTCTCTCCTGCGGCCCCAGCGCAGGGATGTGGCTGCAGCCTGGCCCTGGGAGAGCAGCCATCATCCCCTCGGGGTTCAGCCCTAGACACCTGGGTGCGGGAAGCGGGAAACGTGGGGCTTATGCCCCTCACCACCTGCCTCCCACTTGTTTGCACATCCTGGGGTCATCTAACAGGAGAGCTTGGGCTGGGCCTTGGCTGGCACAAGTGGAGAGGGGTAGTGAGGGCCTTTAAGAAGGGGCACAGAGGGGGTCCTGACCCACAGTCAGGTTTTGTTTGACCTAAACATTTTTTTGGTATATGAAGTAGTTGTTATGGTTTCAGTTTTTGGAGATTGCATGTAAAAATCTGTCTCCAGCTTCTCTTGGAGTCAAGCTCTTGTGGGACGTACCTGAGGGGGGCAAGTCCACTCTCTAGCTCGCGGGCCCCTCCCACTGACTCACCATGACCCTGGAATTGGGGGTGCCCTCTTTCCATTGACTCAGCTCCTTCCCCTCAGACCCTTGCACCCGCCCCCCACATCCTTGCAGCTAAGCTCATGCCAGCCCCTCTGGCCCCCAGGAGATGCTGGCCATCATGAAGTCCATCTATGACATGATGGGCCGCCACACCTACCCCATCCTGCGGGAGGACGCACCTCTGGAGCATGTGGAGAGGTTCTTCCAGGTGAGCGCTCCGATCAGGCAGTGAGGGGAGGATAGCTGGAAGAGGAAAGGGCTTCTGCTCCTGGGCAACTCAGAGCAAACCACAGCCCCCTCCGAGTCCCTTCATGAGGAGGTTCAACGTGCATCTTCCACCCGGCTGCTTGCAGGATCCTGAGCAGGCGCATAAAGAGCACCCCTATTCTCTGATCCATGAAGCTAATCTCAGGCAAGCGGGATCACGGATTCCAAGACGGCTGACTCCCCTGGGCCAGTGTCCTGGTGCTTCGAAGAGCATTTCAACCCCCCCGGGGACACTGTGTGCGAGAAATGGGGTTGGGTGATTTTGCTCTGTAGCCCTCTTGTACCTCAGTTGCTCCATCTGCCGTGGGATGAGCATGGGATGCGTCCTGGGGAGCGTAAGCCCAGGAGGCCATCCCAGAAGCCGCTGGGGGTAGGGGCACACTGGAAGATGCCAGAAAGGTCAGCTCTGGGTTGGAGGCAGCTGGGGAGGTGCTTTATGTGGCCTGGATCCAAGTAGGAGACAGAGGGGACAGGTCAGGGTGGAGGGAACCCATCACCCACTGCCATCTTTTCGGGCCTGGATAGGGGCACTGCCTGGTGGGAGACTCACTGAGGATGTTGCTTGGATTACAGAAAATGGACCGAAATCAGGACGGGGTGGTGACCATTGATGAGTTCCTGGAGACCTGTCAGAAGGTAGGCGACACTGGGAGTCGAGACCACCCATGTCCTGCACCTGGCAGTCCCTGGCCCCTCCCCACCAGCAGGCCCCAGAGTAGGAACAGGACAGTAGTCCTCGACCAGCCTCAGCAGCCCGTCTCTCCCAGAGCTGTCTCCTGCTGCCCAGCCTGCACCCGGGAGGCTCATCCATCAGTAATGGATGAGGCAGGCTTATATCAGGCTGTGGTCTGAAGAAGGCTGTGCCCATCCACCTGTGACACAGAGTCACCATTGCAGGGCTCCGTGTCCCCAGCGAGAATCTGCTCAGGGGGGATTGGATTGGACCCTACCCCACTGGCCCACCTAGGGCCTGACCAAGCCTCTGGTCCTTCTCTCCATGCAGGATGAGAACATCATGAGCTCCATGCAGCTGTTCGAGAATGTCATCTAGGACATGTGGGGGATCTCTAAGTGGCATTGCCACCTCTGGCCCCAAAGAAACCTCAATCCTGCCAGGAGTAGCCTCCATGAGAAACTTTTTTCTAATATATTTGCAAAAAGTGAACAGTTTGCTCCAGACACACACACACACCCATCACCACGACCACCATCACCACCACTCTGGGCTGGTAGAGGGGAACAGAGTTCAGGGAGGGACTGAGTGGGCTGGGAGCTGGGTCCTGGCGACAAGAGCCCCCCCTTCCACCACTGCTCGTCCAGGCCAGCAGGGCAAGCCTGCCTCTGGGGTGGGGCTGCCAGTGCAATGTCTGCAGGCCCTGCGGGCAGCACAGTGTCAAGCCCCCTGCCTCTTAAAGGACAGTCCAGTCTACAGAACAAAGGCTCAGCTTGTGAGAGCCCCCGCGCCTCCCCTGCCACCCCCTTTCAGACACATCTGGGCCAGGTTCTGGGGCCTCTCTGACCGCCTTGTCCCCCCGCTCCGTCATTCCCTACCCACTGACCACACTCCCATCATGCTGGAGGCGCAGTTGGGGGCCAAGGGAGTTTGCAGTAGGAAACAGGTGGAGCTTCCTGGAAATGTTTCCCTGGGGCCCAGGATGCCTGCCATGCCAGGGGGCAGGGCCAGCTCTGGTGGTGTAAGGCCACGGGGCTCCATGCCCCTCTAGCCCGGGAAGAGCCTCTCAAGTTTGGGGATTGGGATTCTTGATGGGAGGAAAACTATCTCTCTACCCCCTCCACTGGGAGGGAGGAGCTGTGGCTTGTCCCAGCCTCTCACTCGGTGGGGATGCAGGGAGTGGGGTTGCACCCCTCAAGCACTAGACTGCTCCCCCCTCCCAAGGCCATCACAGGTCCTAAGGAAAGGCCAAGGCTGGTTCAGGGACTGGCTGCGTGGAGAGCAGGTGGCATAGACCTGGGAAGGGGTCCTCCCATCCCTCGTGCTCTGCGCTCGCTTCCCTTGGCCCAGCATTTCACTGAGCCTCCCCTCCCAAAACAGCGTGGGCCCCTCTGCATAGGCTCACCCCAACTCCAGACAAAAAAGCACAAGCTCAGAATGCAACTCATGAGGGGCGCCAAGGAACACTGCTGTTTTGAGATAACGCCATCTTGGTGGCCCAGCAGTCCCTGTATGGACAGCCCACAAAGAATTGGGAGTGCAGTTCTGTACCTCAGAGCATCGGGGGCTCAAAGCCCAGCCCCAGCCCAGCCCAGCTCACCAACATTCAAAAGCACAAACCCCGGGGCTCCGCTTAGATTGGTTCTGCTCTGGGGATAAAGGCCCGTATCAGCCTGCAGCCAGGAGCCAGCAGTGAGGGCCCAGGGTCAACAGAGGCCTCCGGGAGGGCCAGAATGCTGCTCCCTCCACCCAGGCCTCCCCAAGAGGGAACCAGTCCCAGGCAGCACAGGCCCTTCCGAGGAACATTCCCACATGATACATTCCATCGTCTGCCACCCGTCTCTGCCCAGGCCCGGCCCGGGGTGAGCAGGGCCCTTGAGGAAAGGCAGGAGGGTGGAGGCCGTGGAGATGGGCTTGCCTCGGCCATGGGGACTCTTTGCACTCACCTGGGTCCCCCCATCGGAGTTGCACTGACACCCCATCTTCAGTCTGACTTGGGGGTCCCTGTCCCCTCTTTCAGGAGGGCATCAGCTTTCCCTGGCTCAGGGATCTTCTCCCCCACTTCCCCGCCCAGCTCTCCCAGCTGGTGTAGCTCGGCTTCTAAGGGGCCAAGGCCATAGGGAGATTCTCTGCCATGTCCTGCCCCCTTGTCCACAGGCCAGACGGGCTGCTTGTCCAACCCGCGGGGGCCCATCACCCGCCCCGGGACGCAGACTGGCCGCATGTCTGCATGGCAGAAGCGTCTCCCTTGCGGCTGGCCTGGGAGGGTGGTTCCTGTTCTCATCACCCACTGGTATTCAGTCCTATATATTTTAATAAAATAAAGTTGACAAAGAAGAGGGACTCTTGTTGGCTTTGTCCCGGCTGAATTCTGGTCCAGGCCCTCCACCCCTGCTGCTGTAGTCATGGCACCTGCCCAGCGCTCTGTGCTGGCAACTGGAGAACATTGCCTCGTTGTAGCATTTGCCAGTTTCCACAGGCGATTTCATGCTTCCAGCGCGGTGTCACCAAAGGCAGAGTGGGGAACAGATCCCACGGTTGGGTGGCCTTCTCAAGAAGCTCTAGTGCTGCGGCCTCTGTGCAGAGTTGGAAAGCAAGTGACTCCTTGAGGTGCTGTTTATATTTCATTTCCAGGTTGTATTTCTCACCAGGTCCAGGTCATTTCTGCATGTCCCCTTGGTTGAAAGGTTCAGGTCACAGGGAAGCAGCAGACTTTGCCCAAAGACATCTTCCTTTTCTGGTTTTATTTTCAAAAGTGTAAGCTTGGTGAGGCTTATGGTAGGGAGGAACTAGAAAAAAGGAATCCTGTTGTACTGTTGATGGGAATGTAGACTGTTTCAATCCCTATGGAAAACAATATGGAGTTTTCTCAAAATATTAAAAAATAGATCTCCTGTGTGATCTAGCAATTCCACTCCTACTTATCTATCCAAAGAATACAAAGACACTGCCATGTTCAGAGTAGTGCTATGTACAATAGTTAAGATATGGAGACAGCCTAAATGACCAGAAACAGAGGAGTGGATAAAGAAGATGTGGTATTTATTTATACATGGTGGAATACTACTTGGCCATCAAAAAGACAAGTCACACCATTAGAGGCGACATGGATGGAGCTGGAAGGAAGTATGAGTGAAATAAGTCAGAAGAAGAAAGACAAATGATGGAATGTGTCACTTGTACGTGAAATATAGAGAAACTAAACAAAGGGTCATATAAAACTAAAAAAAAAATTAATCCTTGAAAGCTGATTCTAGAGCTGAGGACAGGAGGAGAGGAGGGAAGAGGAGGGGAGAGGAGGGAGTGAGAGCAAAGCAGGGAGGTAGTAGACTATGGGTATGACAACACCTGGGGGGGACCCTCCACTCCCAAAAAGACGGACGAATATGCAAACCAACGCTACCTCAATTAAAAAAAAAGTAAGCTTAAAACTCAGTCACTGATAGTATGAGTAAGAAACATTATAAACAAAGATGTAAGAACCCGAAGCGTAGTGAAGTTATTTTAACAATGTATGTTGTGATTTATATATTACAGAAATGCAAGGTTTAACATAAAAATATGTGGGCGCTTCAGTGCCCATACTGGAGTATGTAGGTATTTGAATACTACCTCCATTGAATACAATTACAAATCTCAAGTAAAATAGAAAATATTTTCTTAGAAACTTCATTTAACTGGCAAAAAGGTAAAGCATTCTTGGACCAGAAACCAGCTGGAAGTGGAAATTCAGAGATAAGCAGAGACCTAAAAGGATTTCCTGGGACAGGTGAGTTTTATTAACTCTGCTTTCAAATCTTTCCAAGCCCGAAGTATATGTCATGTAGCCTGAGCTCACCCCAGAGGGGAGCCTGTTAGAAAATCCTTCCTCCAGAAAACTGGGGTCCCAAAGAATTACAAGTAGACACAAGCCCACCTATCCCCTCCAGCTTCTCCTCACCCAGCAAACTGCAAGCAAAATTGATTATGTCAAGTTGCGGCTAAAACAGAGTGGAAATTTTCACCCAAACAATAAGCTGGATCTTATGTGAGTTCATAACCCAAAACCACACAGAAAACATACTTGGAGATTTATAGTGACCCACTGTAAAGTCGTAAGAAATATAGCAGATTTCAGTAAGAAATGACCAAATAAACAGCACACCAGAAGTGAGATTTAGCGGGAACAGCAGCCTCCAAAGCCAGATTCACAGGGCTTCCAGTAATGGAATTAAAAGATGCAGTTATAAAATGACTGTATTTAATGTGTTTATAGACATAAACGCAGACATCTGGGGCAGAAGGGAGCAGGGCTGCCCAGCCTGGGGGTGCAGTGAGAGTTGAGAGAGGCTTCCCACCTAAATCACCTCCCCGTCCTCCGGGCCCTGACAGTAGAAAGGTGCTGTGTCCCTACACGGCCCCCTAAGTTCCTAGTGCTCTGCCTCCAAGGTCCTGATACCGAGGGCATAGGGCCCATGCTTCTGTTCTAGAAGTTTCTGTTTCATATTAAGCATGTCAATTTGCCTTGCTGAAGTGGAATGTTTCCTTATCTGAAATGAGCAGAAAAACAATCTCTTGACAGGATTTTTATGATGACTAAGTACGAATATTTACTAGCCTCTTAATAAATATTATCATCCTTCCTTTCTATTCCACTTGTTTGTTTTTTCTCCCGTTCTACAGAAGAGTGAGTCATTAAACGACCAGAGAAAAGTTTCCAGGTATTGGAAATGAATTTGGGGAGGTGCCGGTTTTCTTGGGGAAACCCCAAGGCCCATTTGGGGGTCACTGGTAAGGAGGTGCAGTCTGTGCGGGCCAGGCTACAGCAGGCAACCTATCAGCTACACATCCAGCCCTCTGACCTGCAGAGAGGGAGCCCAGGCCGACCTGTGTGCCAGGTGTGTCTTATTCACTCAGACCTTAATGGCACCATCTCGGAAACATGAAGCCCACAATGTCGTGCTCTGCTGCACAACTTTCCAGAGCACCTTTCCAGACACTTCACTGGTGCTCCTAAGTACTTCTGTCCAGGCACTTTGCCAGGTGTGATTTAGAAGCTCCATGGCTGCTTTTTTCCTCCTCCACGTGAGGTTTTACTGTAAAAGCTGTTGCCTGTGGTTCCAAGAGCTGTGCTTCTCTCCGACCACCAGGGGGCGACCTCTCCACACATCTGCTCCTCTATGATTTCCTGCCCTCAGGTACCCAGGGAAGCGACTTTTTTAGAGTCCCCCCCAAACACTTTCGTACACTTTCTTTATTCTCCTCATGGTTTTTCCACGTGGAAACTGAATCTATCAAGAAACTAAGTGCACCCACAGAATACTGGCCTGGCTGTGGGGGACTCAATGACAATGTGTCCTGTTTTATCACCTAGACTCATGCAAAACTGCCCCCACAGAGCATCTTTCCAGACACTAAAAGATACAGTTATAAAAGGACTGTATTCAGTGTCTATAAACATAAACACAGACATCTGGAGTAGAAGGGAGCAGGGGCTGCCCAGCCTGGGGGGTGCAGTGGGACTGGGGCGGGCAGTGACCACCGCACAGGATGGGTGGGACCATCTCTCAAGGGGTAGAAGGAGGACACAGGTTTCCTGAAGAGCTGTGAACAAAGCAAGAAGAAGCAGGCTCAACGCTAGGGACTGGGGCGCCTTCCCAAGCCTGCTAAGTATCTATAATGTCCTTTTCGAGCACTTTCCCTGGCTGCCCCCCTTTCTGTGGCAGGCACATTCAGAGAGGAGCTATGCCCTGGGACGGTCCATCTCCCTAGGGGTCTGGTGACCAGCAGACACAGACACAGGGCAGGTCCTCTGTCTACCCAGTAAAAGAGAGTCCGGAGCCCTCAGTGACTTTTCCAGGCTTTTCTGATCTTTCTACATCAATTATGGGCATCCTGTGGGCTGGCAAAGCAGGGAGGCAGAAGGGGGGGCAGGAGGCTGGTGGCCCCCGGCATCTCTTTAGGCCTCCTTGGGCTCTCTCTGGCATTGTCTAGTGGTCCTGCCTCTCTGTAGTCACTCGCCCTCTGGTAGGGGTTCTGCCCGAACCATTCCTGCTGCTAAGTGATGCCACCCTCAATCCCCAGCCTCCAGGCTCAGGTGTGCACCCTTACGCACGCCCACACCACAACTAGGCAGCGTGCCCTAGTGATTAGCACAATCAAGGCCACGTGTGGTAGCCACAGAACCTAGCGGTAAAAGCCTGACCGCTCCATTTGCCCTCCAGGGTCCCCCTCTCATTCCTTGCTGATGAGGTCTTGGGCTGCCTCCACACCTCCAATGACCAGCCTAAGTCAACCGGTGTGTTGACGCCCCATGGCCAGCGTTATTGGTTGAGGAGGGCCCCTGGTTCCATCACAGCCAATGAAGCTCAAGAACTGTGCTGGGAATGCTGGGAAGACCCCCTCGCCCCACTAAATTAGAATCCTGAGCTGTTGCTGCCATTTTGCCACTGCGGGGAGCCGCAGGAATGAAGTCAGTGCACAAGAAGATGTGACTGGAGGATAGAGAGAATTCTACAGGTCTAAGGAGGCTTCAGCCCTTGAGCTCAAAATCAAACTGCTTCTAAAGCAAGCCCTTCTCAACAGGTAGGTCGCTAGCTGATATTGTTAAGAATGACTCATAAGATCTCCACTAGCCTTCTCTAGGCCAGATGGAACGGGGCTGCTTGGCCCTTTCAGCTGAGAAATTCTAAGCTACTGCAACCCCCCATTGCCAAGTTCAGGTGTGGGGTGGTAGAGGGCTCTCCAGGCTCCAGTGGCCCCTGAGGGGGGCGAGGTCAGGGCTGACTTGCTCATTGCCGTCTCTTCTGTAGAATTTCTGAGTCTGCAAACAGAAGCTAATGCTCACTGCTGATAGGTGGGGCCAGCTCTGGGACTGGTGGTGGAGGAGAGTGGTTTTAGGGAAGGGGAGGTGGAAGGGGAGGTGAACTTTGGACCAGACCTGCTGAATCATGGGGCCAGCTCTTGAGAGCCACCACACTAAGTCACTTTGAAAATTCCACCCCACTGAGAGCCTCAGCCTGACCATTGACCACCCCACCCCCAACCCAGCCCAGTCAGCCCCCCTTCCACCCACTTTCCTTTCCTGAACAATTCTGGCTGTGTCCCAATACCAGGCACATAGCAAATGAAGCCAGGCAGTGTTTTTGCCCCAGTTTTAAAAAAATCACCAAATACAGTAAAATATCCAGAAACTAAAAATAAGGCCCCATAGAGCAGTCTCCAACAGCCATCTGCCAGCCAAATAGGATTGTGAAATCAAGTTCCACGTTTTGTTGACAAACTTTCCCAGCCCCAAGGAGAACTTTGTCTTGGGCAGAGCCAACGGGGCCCAGAAGGGAGGAGACCCTGTCCTTGAACTTTTACCCCCACCCCAAGCCAAGTCCCCTACCCGAGGAAATAGGCACCCTGAGGCTTGTTTGGAAGGCATCCTCACACCAGCTCCCATGCGCTCACGACCCCTGAAACAATGCTTTACCATTCATTCAGTCAGTCAGTCACTCACTCACTCAGCAAAAGCAAAAACAAAAAGCCTGTGCACCCAGCACTGTGCCAGGGTCTGGGAATAAAATGGTAGGATTTTGCAACCCCCCTGCTGGGAATGATAACTTCTTGGAGATAAGACATAAAGTAAATTGTCCAAAAGAATATAAATTCACAGTGCGCGCTGCAACCATGGGGAAGGCCTGTGCTTCTGAGTGTTGGGACAGGTTGTCTTCGAGAGGTCCCCTGAGGGAAGCAGCATTTGAGCAGAACTTGAATGATGAGTAGGAATAAGCCAGGTCAAGGGCTGTGGGGTGTGAGAGCGACCAAAGTGTCCACAGTCATGAGCTGGGTGAGCGGACTGGAGCCTGGGATCCTGTGCACAGCGCAGGGGGGGAGGGGTGGGGGGGAGGGGGGCAGCCAGGTCCCCTACAGACCTCCTCACCCTGAGCGGCAGGAAGCCAAGTTTATTGCTCTAACACCAGTGAGGCCTCCTCTCTGGTTGAGGCAGACACAATTTCAGCGGCCTAGAGTAGCTGGAGGGGAACTGGTGAGGACTCCGGTCAGTGCTGTGGTCAGCTACTGCCGCAGAGCTGTCACTGATCATAATGTCATCTCACTACATCGGGTAGAATCACGGCTCTGCCAGATGAGCTTGTTCAAAGTTTCTTGTCCAAAGCTGCTCTTCTATTTGCAATCCGTGGCTGGTTAGGAATCATCAGGTAGTGAAGTTGGTGGCAAGTAGGGGCACAATAGGGCGCCTCTGGGAAGCACCAACGGAGTCATTACGGCCCAGATTCTAGGACTGCTGGGGCGTGCCGTACCCTCTTCTGCAGGTGACTGCTCTCCTGTAGAGAAACAGCTCTGGCGCGCCATTGGGCTTTGGCAGACACAGCACCTAGCCATAGGCTTTCGGGGGCCATGTGGCCCACACTTTTGAAACAATCTGGGTGCTCTTAAGCCTCCTAGTGGTGATGTTGGACATGCACAGCAGCACCCACCAGCAGGCGGGTAAGGGAGCTCAAAGGCTGCATCTGGGCAGGTGCAGAGGTCCAGCGGCCTTGCAGGAGCAGGTGGCTCAGCTTCGCTTGGCATCAACTCCAGGCTCCTCTCCCTCAACCTATACTATGATGTTTCATTTTTGTGGGTTCTAAAATATCCTAAATATGAGTTATCAGATGTGCAATGTGAGAATATGTTCTCCCTAGTCTGCAGTGTGTTCTTTACCCTCTTACTATCATTCACAGAGCAAATGTTTTACGCTTTGATGAAGTCCACTTTATTTTTTCTTTCTTTACGCTTTTGGAGTACAAAGAACCTTTCGCCAAGCCATATGGGTCAAAGATTTTCTCCTGCGTTTTCTTCTGAATGTTTGATAATTTTACACTCTAGTCCAGGGAGGCATCATGCACTTTACTGATGGTACCTGACAGGGCTCTAGCCCCTCCCCTTGGCCCGGGGACTGGGATGGAACTGTGGCAGGTGCGAAGATTCTTGGCATGTTGGACCCCAGTAGCTTAGGGCCTCTCCCTTCCTCTTGGGCTCTCACTGTGGCTGGCGGCCAGGGGGCTTTTGTTCGTGGCAGCCATGTGCACCATGAGCTCCACCTCCCTGTTGCTGTCACCAAATTCATTGTCATACCAGGAAGTGAGATTGACAAAGTGGTGACTGAGGGCAGTGCCAGCCCCAGCGTCGAAGGTGCAGAAGTGGGTGTCCCTGTTGAAATCACAGGACACTCACCTGGTCCTCAGTGTAGCCCAGGAGGCCTCTGAGTTCTTTCCTCAGTATTTTGTAGATTTCAGAATGCAAGTCCTACTTATGTTTTGTTGGATTTGCACCAAGTATTTTTTTTAAGATTTATTTATTTATGCATGCAGAACTGGGGTACAGGTCAGAGGTGCAAGGGGTGAGAGGATTCACCAGAGACAGAGTGGGGAGCAGGACAGACAGATCTACGAAATACACTGCTGAGGGGAGCAGCGGGCGAGACAGGAGAGGTCTGCCGCGCCACGTGGGTCACTTCCGGGGCGGGGATAGAATTTGCACCGACCGCTGCAGCTAGCTTGCAATGCTCCGTTCTAACACATTGTGCCACCAGGGAGGTCCCCCAGGTATTTTTATTTGAGTAAATGGTATTTGGAATTTCAGGATACACACTTTCTTTTATTGTATATAAGCATATCATTGATTTTTATATCTTGATATTTAATATTAGTGACTGTGACCTGGGTGACCCTACTTCTTATCCCTGGGAGTTTTGTTTGTGTAGATTCCTTGGGGTTTCTCTGATTATGTCATATGACAATGTGGATGTTTTAGTTCTTCCTTTCTACTCTATATGCTTTTTATTGCCTTTCATTGCCTATTGCACTAGCTATAGATTCGCACATGATGAACAAGAATGGTGGGACTCTTCATTCCTTGGTACCAGCCTTAGTAGAAAAGTTTTCCAATTAACTATGATATTAACTATAGGCTTTTGGTGGATGTTCTGTATAATTTGAGGATATTCCCCATCTATTCTTAGCTTTCTGGGTTTTGTCACTAATGAACATGAAATTTTGTCAAATTTTTAAATTGATATGATAATGTAACCCACCCCTCCCCTTATCCTATTCAGGTGAATCGCATTGGCTAATGTTTGGCTATCAGGCTGGCCTTTCATTCACTGAATAAACCCCTACTGGTCATGGGGGAGAATTATTTTCATAGCTTGCTAAGGATGTGCACATATGTTCATGAGAGATACTGCTCTAGTTTGTTTTTTGTTTTTTTTTTTGTTTTTTTAGTACTGTCTAACATGCTTTTGTTTTACATTGTTTTGGGTATCAGGATAATACTAGCTTCATAACATGAGTTGAGACATGTTCTTCCCTCTGTTTTCTGAACTAGATTATGTAAAACTGCTGTTCACTCTTCTTTAAATATTTGGTAGAATTCAGTGATTCTGAGACTGGGTTTCCATTTTAGCAGCTTTTAAGTTACAAGTTCAATTTCCTTAATAGACTTCATGCCATTCAAATGATCTGCTTTATACTTCGTGATTATCATAGCCTGTCTTTCAGGGAATACATCCATTTTATTGAGGCTGTCAAATCTGTGTATGTGGATTTGTTCACCCTATTTCTTAAGGTCTTTCTGATGCCTTCAGGTGTAGTAGTGATGTCTCCAGTTCATCTCTGATATTAATAATGTTTGCATTCTAACAGAAGATTGTCCTTTCAATGATATTGCCAAAGAATCTGCTTTTTATTTCACTGATCTTCTCTATTTTTTTAATTTAAGTTTTATGGATTTTTGTTCTTGTCCTTAAATGTATTATTTCCTTCTGTTTTCTTTGGGTTAACTTCACTCTTCTTTTTTTTAGGAGGTAGGGGGAGCTAAGCTTATTGACTTAAGACTTCTAAAATAAGAATTTAGTGCTATAAATTTCCTCCTGAGCACTGTCTTAACTGTCCCACAACATGTTTTGTGATGTTATTTTTCATTTTCATTAAGTTCAAGGGCCTTTTTTGTTTGTTTCAGTTCTCTCATGACACATCTTAAACTCAGGGATTATTTAGAAGTGTATTTTTTTATTTTGAAAAAAGATGGCTTGAAGATTTTTCTAGTTGCACATCTGTGACGGATTTCTAGTTTGGTTCCATTTGCTCAAATAACACAATCTGTATGGTTTCAGTTCTATTAAATTTATTGAGGTTCGCTTTATGGCTCAGAAGCTGTCCCATCTTGCCAGATGTTTTTGGGGCACTGGCTCGCGCTGGAACCAGTGTCCATAAATGCCGATTCGATCCTCTGGGCTGACTGTGCGTCTCAACATCCTTTCTGGTTTTTGGTACAAGTGTTGAATCAGTGAGGCAAGGAATGTTGAAGTTCTCAGATACAGCTGTGGATGTGCCTGTTCCCTCCAGTTCTGTCAGTCTTTTCTGCATTGTCTTGCACATCGGTTGTTTGGTGCGTGCGCCAAATATCTAGGATCACTCTGCTTCTCGGTGGACTGGCTTCATCCAAATGAATAGCCTGCTCTGTCCTTAGCCACGCGCTGTGTTCTCAGTCTGTGCTCCTTGGCATTATTATGGCCACTATTGCTTTCTTTCGGTGAATGTATTTGTGGTCTATCTCCCCCCTTTACTGTCAGCCCACACTTTAATATTTCTTGTAAGGGGTTTTTTGTAGGTACTATAGAAAAAAGTTTTCTTTTTATCTACTCTGACAGCCTCTGTCTTTTTTTTTTTTTTAAAGATTTATTTGTGCATACAGAACTGGGGTACAGGCCAGAGGCTCAGGGGCAGCGAGAGGCTTCACCAGAGACAGAGTGGGGAGCAGAACAGGCAGATCGATGAAGTACACTGCTGAGGGGAGCAGCGGGCTGGTCAGGAGAGGTCTGCCGCGCCATGTGGTCACCTCCCGGGCAGGGATCGAACTAGTGCTGCAGTGGCTGTGGTAGCTTCCTAGTGCTGCCCTGTTGTGCCACCAGGGAAGGCCCACTTTTACCATGTTTTAAGATTCCTTCTTTTCTTAGTTCCTTTCTGTTTGGAGAATATCCTCTTGCCTTTCTTTTAGAGTAGTTCTGCTCGTAACAAATTCCCTTAGCTTTCCTTCATCTGAGAAGAACTTCATTTCCCTTCATGAAGATTATGTTTGTTAGATACAGAAATTTAAAGATTATTTATGCACACAAGAACTGGGTTCTAGGCCAGAGGTGCAGGGGGTGAGAGGATTCACCAGAGACAGTGGGGAGGAGATCAGGCAGATCTACTGAAATACACTGCGAGGGGAGCAGCAGAGACAGAAAAGGTCTATTGAGCCATGTGGGTCAGTTTCCTGGCGAGGGATTGAACTCAGGCCACAGTGGCTGGCGACGTTTAATAGTGCTGCCACTTTAACCTCTGCAGCACGAGGGAGGCCCACTGAAACCAATTTTTTTTTATAAGAAATCCACTGTAGTCCTTTTCTGTGAGTGAATGAGTAACTGGCTTCAGTTTTTCTGTGTTTCATTTTTTGGTGCTTGACTATGATGTGTCTAGCATGAATCTCTTTAATTTTACCTGTTTGAGGTTCACTTAGCTTCTTGAGCCTGAAGGTTTATGTCTTTTGCCAAATGTGGGGAAATTTCAGTCATTATTTCTTGCAACCTTTTTAGTATTGCACTTTTTCTGTTCCTCCTAGGATTCTCATGGCATGACTTTTGATACGTGGGGAAGACAGGCTCCTAAATCTTCTGTTACTGTCCCACAAACCCCTGCGTCTCTATTCATTTATTTTTTCACTGTCCATATTGACCAATTTCTACTGTCCTAGCCTCATGCTGTTGGGTCTATTCATTGAATTTTTTATTTCAATTATTGTATTTTTTGGTTCAAGATGTCCATTTAGTTCCTCTGAGACTTTTTAATTTTCATTTATTTCAACCATGCTCATAATTAGTTATAGCATCTATAATGGTTGATTTTAACACCCTATCAGATAACTAACACTTCTGTCATCTTTGTGTTGGCGTCTATTGACTATCTTTTCTCATTCAAGTTGAGATTTTCCTAGTTTTTGGTATGATGAGTGATTTTCATTTGAAATATGAATGTTGTAAATATTATAAGACTCTCAATCTTACTCAAATCACCTCTTTAGTACACACCTCTGATGCAGCAGGGGAGGAGTAGCTTCCTTGTTACGGTGAGTGGGAGCTCGGATTCTCTGCTCAGCTTCTGTTGATACGGGGGGGAGAAACTCCTAGTGACTGCTGAGCAGGACTGGCACTCCAGCTCCCCTCTGGGCCTCCTCCGATACTGCCCTTGCTGGGAAGGTCTAGGGCACCTTGCTAGTGCTTTCCACATGACCTCCACTGTGAAGGGCAACTTTGGACTACCCAGAAAGAGGCCAGTTTCCCCATTTGCCTTTCTCTGACCAACTCCTCCTCACCCCCTCACCCCTCTGGCCACAGGCAGGGGTGTCAAGGTGCCTCATTACAGACTGACAAGTGAAAATTTGGGCTCCCCTCTTGGCCTTTGCTTTTGGGTAAGGCCCCAGTTTGACTAAAGAACAGGAGTTACCATTGATATGTTCTGCTTACTAAGTTGCTTTCATGGTTTTTGACTAAAAAGAATAGAATTTCCTTGGGAATTTTTTTTATTCCAGGCCACCAGCTTCGTCAGCCCCGCCTGGAATGTATGTGCTTTCACTATTATCTCTCCATTTGCATTTGTCTACTGTTGAGGTCCATACTATATTTTTTATAGTATTTTTTATATTCATTAGTTCTGGTTGGTGGCGGTCTCATATTTTCTCAATCTTTATCATGTTTCTGATACATCGTTTGCTTTTCTTAATTCAGCAAGCATGATTATAGCTCCTACTTTAAACTCCTCTTCAGTTCTGCTGGACTGAGACTTCTCAAGGCCTTTCTGCTCCACTATTTGTGATATGTTCTTCTGTTTCTTCACTTTTTCTTTTCTTGAGTCATAATAAGGGGGGTGGTTCCTTGTCATCTAAATAGATTGATTTTATTTCCTCTCATAAAGAGCTGGATATAATCCTACGTTTTCTAACCAGGATTTTTAGGTGTCTATTATTTCGGATTGCTGACTTTTCAACTGTTCAGATAACTGGGGCACTGGTGCCAGAAAGGGGTAATAAGTAGGAAGGATCCAGGGCAATAGGACACCACAGTGTCATCTCCAGTGACCATCAAGGGTTCAAGCTTCCTATGGGGCCACAGGTAGCTGAGTTGTGTGGTGGGAAGCCACAGTGATCCCCTCCTGCAACCAACTCCTTAGTCAACATGTTCTAGTGCACACTCATATCAGCCTCCACTTCCAGACTGTGATTGAGCACTAGAGACAAGAAGAATGTTCTTGCTTTTTTTTATGGCGCCTCACCTTGGGGCTCTATAATTAACACCCAGGTACTTGTGGTCTGATTAGTGAGATCAGTGAATCAGTGATTCTGTTTTGGCCCGAGGTTAAGAATAAGTTACTCATTTCACGAATCAGTCTCAGGGTGAAAATGAGCCTCTGCTACGAGAAGACACATGATCAGATCTGGCTCTCCCCACTATTTGGGGCCCCAACTGTTTAAATTAGAAGTCTCAGGTTCAAGCCAGTATTCATCACTCTGAATCCTTGCTAGTTCTCTAGTAACGTTCCCTCCTTCCTACACACCGTGTACCCCCCTTCACCCATGTCATATGGAGTCTCCAAAGCAGCAAAGTGGGAGCGTGTCCGTGAGGTAACAAGAGAGCCTCTGTACAGCAGCCACCGCCCTCTCAAGGATGGCACTGCCCCAGCATCACTGCAGACAATTCAATTTCCATTTCCCTACCCCACCCCTTTGCACTGTTGCTCCTGATGAATGCAATAGCCACTGTTTGTTGACTTTGTTTTATTGTAATTTGTGAATATGTGGAGGTGAGACTGCAGCTTCACTCTGCCACCATCTTGCCAGACTTCTTTAAGATGTTGGGCAGTGGGTTTATAGTTTTCAAGGTTAGAAAATGCTTGATTATATTTCTTCAGATAGTTTTTTCTGTTCCCCTTTCCTTCTCTACTTCACTTACACATATATTAGTTAAAACTGTTTGAATTTTTTCCACAGCTCACTGCTAAATTAAACTAATACTTATGTTCTTTTTCACACCATGTTTCCTTTTGGATAGTCCCTACTGGTATGCTTTCTTAAACTTGCTTTAAGTAACTCGACTATGAAAAACACTTTTGCAGTCCAGGGCTCTTTTCTTTATTTTACACCTATTAGGCCATGAATTCATAAGGCATAGGTTCCAGCAGCTCAGGCTCCTTGCCACTAGATCTCACAAATGGAGAACCAATCTCCATTTCTCTGGGTGGGGCAGGCTGGCATTTCAGCTGAAACCAAGTACCTTTTTCTTTGACTTCCATCTTTGCTCATTTCCCTTCACATGTTTAAGGAAGCTCTCTCAGCTTTTGGAGTAGTTAATGTGCTCCCTTTTAATTTCTTGGCAAAAATGTTACCATTAACTTGATTGTTTACAACAATGCTGACAGCACTCTGGGTAACACTGTAGACTCCTCCAGTTTTGCCAACATTACATTTGTGGAACATTCCGTTTTGAATCAAAGTGCTGATCCCCTCGATGCCTATAATATCGTCTTTAGTGTAATTGCATGTTTTCTAACAACAAAAATGAAGTGAAACAACTCCATCTGGCCCTCCCTGATGGCGCAGCGGGTTAAAGCACAGCACTGAGAATCTAAAGCCGCTTCCGCATGAGTTCGATTCCCGCCTGCCTGCTCCGGAGGTGACCACATGGTGTGGCAGACCTCTCCTGACCCACCCACTGCTCCCCTCAGCAGTGTACTTCGTCGATCTGCCTGTTCTGCTCCCCACTCTGTCTCTGGTGAACCCTATCACCCTCCGCATCTCTGGCTTGTACCCCAGTTCTGTATGAATAAATAAATCTTAAAAAAAAAAAAAAAAAAAAACTCCATCTTTTATGAAAGTCTCAGAGAACTGGGCCCAGAGGCTGGATGCCTCTCCCCTGACCAGGTCCCAAGGCAAAATGGTCATAGACAGGGTCGCAGATAAAGTAAGTGAAATTTCACTCTAACAATCCTTTCAAAAAGTGAGTTGTAGTTCTCCTTTGGCTCTTGGAGTGGCGGTTTGGCGTGTCGGGTTCTTGCTGGACTTAACAGCTGACAAGCTGTTCCAGCAGTAGGGGCTTGCTCTGACTCTATTTTACAAGAGATCCAGAGAAGTCAAATTTCACGAGCCCAACAAGCAGGTCTCCTGGCCCCGAAGCAGGGCCAGCCGTGGACAAAGGCAGAGAGGAGGCTTGGTCGCAAAATTTTAGGAAACGCTAACACTCAAGGTTTCTGCAAAGGCAGTTCGCGGCGAGAGCGCCTCCGGGAACTGGTTCCCTAACCCTCAAAGGACCCCAGCAGCCTAGTCCGAAAGTCCAGCTTAGTCAGGCGGCGAGAGCGCCTGGCCTCCCGCGCCCCGCCGCCCCCTCCGTGACGAGGCGGCGGGGAAGGCAGGCGGCGCCCTTCTATTGGCTGCTGTCGGTGACGTCACTAGAGGGCGCCCGCCTCCGCCCCTGTTTTATTTAGAGGTGCCCGCCGCCGGCGGTACGAGTCACCGGCCTCTGGGAGACTGTGCCAGTGCCCAGACATCCGGTCTCCTTGGACCCCTCAAGCGCTAGCCCTACCGCGCAGGGTGCCCGGCAGCACCAGCCATCTCGGCCCGGTAGGTTGACCCACGGCCCGGGTGGGAGGTGTAACTCGGGCCAGATGGTGCAGGACCTCAGTTTCCCTCCTGACCTATCTTCGAGGACGGCCCTCGACCCGGGTTCCGAGTCTCCCAGGGTGGAGCGGACTCCCGTGAGCGCGCACTGCGAAGAGGGGCTGGAGCTAGGCACTCAGGGAACTGAATGTTCTAGCACAGGGTCTGGACCGAGTGGTGACGGCCGCCGTCCTGTGTGCAAACTCATGCCTCTCAGCTGCAGTGTTTGTGCTGTCTTTGCCGCGAGTTTCTGCCTCTTTGAAGAGCTATTTTCAGCGTCGGATTGAGCCTAAGCCCTGTTGTAAAGGGGTTACTGCAGAAGCTTGGGGGCTGATACGGTTGGTGCTTATGTCATCTGTTGGCAGGTGACTTCACCTCTGTGCCCCCTTCTGTAAAGTAGGGCCCTTTACTTGAGGGATTCCTGTAGGGCAGAATAAGAACCTGCATGTGATTGTCATGTGGAAAGGCGCAGTCCACAGGACCTGGTGGTATCTTGGGGAGCAGGTGATCAGCTTTATCCCTGAGGCAGCAAACAGCAGACCAGTTTCCCCAGTCATAGTGGACAAAGTGTGCATAGATCTCTAGACCCTCTGTGTTGGAGCACCCATCCTCTACTACCCCAGGATCTGTTAACTCAAGCCAGTGTCACCTGGACTTGGGTTTAGGTCCCAACTCTTCCCTTTCTTTGGGAAGGTGGACAAATCTGCAACCTCTCTTAAGCCTTAGTTTTTTCCATCTGCAAAATGGGGCTAACAGTTACCTATCTTCCGCAAGTGTCAAGACAGTTAAACCAGACATTGTAGGTAAAGCACTTAAATTAAGACCTTAAACACTTAAAATTAGGCGGGAGCATTTACGTTATTTAGTTTGTGTGCATATACACGGGTCTAACATGTCATTAACTGAACATGGCAAACTGAATCATCAGGATAAGGACTAGTAGTCTGTTACTAACTCCAGGTTCCTGAGTATAAAGGGCTACTTTTAAAAGTGAGGAAAAGTTCAAGGGGGAGGGAGTGTTAGGCTTGGAGCCCAACTTAGATTGGAAATAAAACAACAAATGGAGCTGGTCTTGAGTGGGACCTGGAATTCAAATCAGGGCCTGAGCACAGCTGATGCCTTCTAAGTGTTTTGAGGAGGGACCGCCCAGCCACACCTCCCAAGGTTGTTAATCACCAAGCTTTTCTAGCTAGTGAAAAGCCAAGTCCCAGCTTTTGGCATATTGTTGAATAAGTATATTCAACAAAGAATAGTTGAGCGCCTTCTGTGTACCAGGTACACTGCTGGGCGCTGTCAACACAACTGTATAAAAGACTGACATGGCTTCAGAACCCAGAGAAGAAATTACCTGTCAGGCCCAGCTTTGCCCTTTGCAAGCTTTTTCTCAGGAAGCCTGTGCTTCAGCAGGAAAAAAAAAAAAAAAGAATTACTATCTGGGGAGGTGGAGGACAGGGTTGCCTAGAAGACGAGGGCCGCCTGTTAGAGGTTCTAGCTTGGCCATATGAACAAAGGGACAGCCTTTTAAGTAGGCGAATAACAGGAGCAATTTGGTGCTTAAAAATTTGCCTTATGGCAGCAGTGAAACCAGTTTCACCACTGGTCTCTTGCCCATGCTGGGCCCCTACTTTTAGCTGATTCCTGTTCTTACTCATTTTTATCCCGGTCAGTTCAGCCCATCATTACTTCTCAAGAAAATAGGCAAAGGCAAGGCCCTTGGTCTTCACGGCAATAGCCCCAATTGCTGAATTTTACTTATGGCCTTATTGACATCGGTCTCCCCTGCAAGCAGAATGGCAGGGCTAACCCCAGTGCTCAGTGGTGCCAGGTATAGTATGAGCTTCACAAAGTGCTGGTTGAAGGAACACTGGAATCGTGGTTACTAGCTAAGTCCTGGCATGAAATGGTCACTCTAGAAACTGAGGATGTTTCACTGCATGCACTGAATTGAGCAAAAATTTACCTTATTAAGTATAAAAGCTGAAATAACTTACAAATCTAGAACATTTCCCAGGTGGTATCACAGGAATGACTGATGGGGTGAAGGGGCTTGGGACAACTCTAGGAGCTTCAGAATCTTGATGAGAGTTCCCTTGGATGCACGTTTTCCTCCCTAGGCTCTGATGCTGGCCTCTGGTAGAAGATTGCTCACAGCTCTGCTGCAGGCTCAGAGGTTGTGCTGTCAACCCTCCAGAGACATGAGACTGGTGCAGTTTCAGACATCCAACCTGACGGGACCCCACCTAGGCCTGGAGTCAGGGAAAGGTGGGGGAGTCATCAACCTCAATGCCTTTGACCCTACACTGCCCAAGACGATGATGGAGTTCCTGGAGCAAGGTGAAACCACGCTGTCTGTGGCAAGAAGGTAAATCTACAGGCAGCATCACCTGCAGCTGCTGCTCTGTTGCCTTCTCCACCCCACCCCTAAACCCTACCCAGCAGATAATCGCATTTTTTCTCCCCACCTGTTTTTAGTGAAGTGCCTAAAACTCTTTAAGGCCTCAGTTTACAGAGGGGGAAACGGAGGCCCAGGGCATGTTATTAACTAACCCAAGACCACACGTTTGGTGGTGTAGCCAGAACTATATACTTCATCACATTACATTCTCCAGGGATTTAAGTCCCTGGTAGCCTGAGGGATCTGGAACTGGGGCCCCAGAGGCATCTTGTGATCCTAGAGAAGGGATGAGATTTTTGACTCCTTATTAAAGAGAGCCATGCAAAGAGGTTTCCTTAAAGATGGTTCTTGGGTTTGGCTAGATTAGGTATGAACTCCCTAAAGCAGGGAGATATATAGAGTCTGGCCCCAAAGTGTTAATGAGCTGTAAAATAAAAGCCACTTTAAGATAGCCTCTTCACTTATTAAACTGGCAAAAATGTAGATGCTTGATACTACAGTGTTGCAACAGCTTACCATAATGTCATAATCTCAAAAGATTGACAACTACTTTCATGTACCTCAATAAGGAAGGCACAATATTATCTGTATGGTGCAGTAATATGCAGCCATACAAAAAGAGGAGGCTATATACTGTAATGAAGAGCTCTCCAAAATATGTATGTAAATGTAAGAGGTGACTGTAGCATGTTTTCATTTGCATAAAAACAATAGAAGGTAGCAGTGGACTAAATGTAGTGTATACACATTTTCATTTTCAGTGCTGCACACCTGAAACTAAAATGAATGAATAGTAGAAGTGTGTCCTTAGAGCACAGTGACTGGAGTAGAGAGACTAGGAGAAGGGAGAAGAGGCCTTTCTATTATTCCTACTTGAACCTTTTGAATTCTCTCACCTGGTGTGTGTGTGGACATGTATTGCCTACAAGGGAAAGAAATCAACACTGGAGAGGCAATAAACAGCATTCCAGTATCAAAGGACAATAGCTTGGTTTTCACCAGTGGCTCTGGTGGTTGATAGGTATTATAAAGCACAACTTGGACCTGCAACATGTCCTCAGTGCACCCAGTATTAACAGCCTGCCCCAACCCAGCCTCTCTCCTGCTTTGGTCCCTGCAGAGCCTTGGCTACCCAACTGCCAGTCTTGCCACGGTCAGAGGTGACCTTCCTGGCCCCCGTCACACGGCCAGACAAAGTAGTGTGTGTGGGCATGAATTACGTGGACCACTGTAAAGAGCAGAATGTGCCTGTGCCCAAGGAGCCCATCATCTTCAGCAAGTTTGCCAGCTCCATCGTGGGGCCCTACGACGAGGTGATCCTCCCACCTGAGAGCCAGGTTAGTGCCTCCCCTAGTCCCTCCTCAATTCCTGGGGCCCCTCACCAGCGTGGTCAGCACTCAGCAGAAAGGAGCCCTGTCACTCACTAGCACATTAAACAACAACAGGATTACAACCACCCATATTCCCACTGCCCAGGGCTTGAGAGGTTAATGCTGTACTGTTTATCTTCCCAGCATTTTTTTATTCCCGTGTGTATTTATATTGTCCATATAACCTACCATTTACTTAAGACCCCGTCAGGAACATCTTTCATGCCAAAAAATTTTTTCCCCTGCAGGTTTTAGGTTACTGCTTGGTTTTCAGTGGCCCTGATCTATTCAGTAGTCCTCTGTTGAAGGACACTTGTCTCCAGTTTTTAGCTTTTATAAGTAATGCTGTAGTGAACGACACTAGTGAAAAGACTGCATCCATCAGTGGGCATGCTTATTTCCTTTTAATAATTAGCCTGCAGAATTTGGGGGTTGGTGTTATAGTATAGGCAATATTCCAGAACTTTATCCAAAGTGACCTTCAGAAAAGTTACAAAAACAATTTTACATATCTACCAGCATTGTCTATAACCCATGCTGGCACTGCTTAGGTTTTTCTAAATTTTTATTTTAAAAATACTTTGAAAATCATAAAGTTGAAAAACAGTACAGTGGACACTCTTCACCTAGATTCACTGCTAGCATTTTGCCATATCTGCTTCTTTTGCCCTCTCCTCTCACACCTCCTCTCAGTCACCCCCACTCCTCAGATGCACACAGTTTTTGGAGGATAGAGGGATGAAACTCTCTGAAAATAAGTTAGACATGAAGACAGTCACGGAAACCTCACATGTACCTTCTATGCATAAGGACATTGTCCTAATGAACTCAACACCATTCTCGCAACTAAGAAAATGAACATCATAAATAACATGTATTTAAGTTGGGAATTTATCTGAATGCCCCCAAAGATACTTTAATTTGGAACCTTTTTTTGGGAACTATTTGGGAACTATTCTTTTTTTTTTTTTTAATCTAGGGTCATTAAGGCTACAAATGGTTATCGCTTTCATGACTTTAGATCAGAAATCCATAAACTTTTTCAAAAAGCCAGTTAATACATACTAGGTTTTGGATGCTACATAGTATGTTACAACAATTCAGCTTTGCAGCTATGGCTGATGCATAAATTAATGAACATGCCTGTGTTCCAGGAAGACTTTACAAAAACAAATAGCCAAGCTGGCTTTAGCCCACAGACCAGAATTCTGACTCTTGATCACAAACATTCCCCACCCCTGTCACTTTCATGAGTGACCTTAAGAGAAAGCAGGCACGTTGAATTATAGCAAGTTCCAGTCTGGATTTGTCCTGTTGTTCTGTTATTACAATCAGGTTAAATATTTTTTTTTGCCAAGAGTTGTTATTACAGTAGTCCCAGCCAACCAAAATACCTGTAACAAAATACCATAAACTAGGTGACTTACAAAAAAACAAAAATTTATTTCTCACAGTTCTGGAGGCTGGGAATTCCAAGATCAAGGTGCCAGCAGATATGGTAGCTGGTGAGGGCCCACTTCTGATCCAAAGACAGCTGTCTTTTCACTGTGTCCTCACAAGGTAGAAGGGGCAAAGGAGCTCTTTGGGGCCTTTTCTAAGGGAACTAATCCTATTAATGACCATGTCACTGCTCAAAAGCTTACAATGCATCCGGCTGGGAGGCCCCTGTCTTGGTTCACCCTGTGTTCACTAAATCTCCCTTGTAAAGGTACCTTTCTCTGGGGATTAATCAGCTATCTATGGGGTAGTATCTGGGACCAAGTTACGTCTTCTTGCCCAGCTTTTCATCCAGGGGCCCTCTGTTCAGCCTTATTTGAATCCATTATTCTATTTAGGGTTAGAAGAAAGTGACTTTTCTATCTACTCTTATTAGCTGGCATCCTGTGATGTTCCCTTTTACCCCCATCCCTTTAGTGCACTGTGAACTGATTTTTACGTATTACATGGTAAACCACTTACATTCTTTTCGACACTCAAATGGTCTCACTTTGACCAGTGCAGCCCATCACTTTCTGAACACTTTCTTGTTTTCTGGCCAAGATACTCTGGTTCATCATCTGCTCTCCATCTTGGAACTAGATTAGTTATTTTCCCCAAAGAACCGTTTTTTTTTCTAGTGGGAGCAGTTTGAGACAGCCATGAGTGTCAGGTATGCTTCTGACAGCAGCCCTGGTTGTTGCCATTAGAATGTTATATGCACTTTGCTGATTATGAAAGGCTGTGGACACGTCGTCACTTTCTGTGTATATTTTGGTGAACTGTTCAAGAGTTGCCTATGTTATTAATTGTTGATCTCTATTGCCATCACTTAAGTTCTATATTAAGACATTTCAAAAACCTGGTTCACCATAGGTTAACTATTACTACTTGGTGTCCACCCTTTTTGGGAATTAACAAGAGTGACTTTTAAAATGTCCCCAGACAGGTGTGACTGTATAACAATGGGGAGATGTACCTGCATCTACTGTGGTGATCACAAAAGTGGTCTGCTGATCCCCACTGTAGGGAACCAGGCCCTGAGAGACACAGTATGCAGCCTCTTAGTACAGGAAGGGCCCCAGTGCCAAGCAGTTCACTGCTTGTTTTCCACTCTACAGGAAGTGGACTGGGAGGTAGAGCTGGCCGTGGTGATTGGAAAGAAAGGCAAGCATATCAAGGTGAGGTGGAAGGGGTAGTGCCATCTGTCTGACTTTGGAGGTGTCTGTACCTAGCTGCTTCCAGACTATCTTGCCCTTCACCTGCGACCTTTGATTAGCTGTGAGAGCCTTCGTTTGGGGTTGGCGTCATTATCTAACCTGCAAACTAGCAAATCCCCTGCCCCATAGGCCACAGATGCCATGGCTCATGTGGCCGGCTTCACAGTGGCACATGACGTGAGTGCTCGTGACTGGCAAATGAGACGCAATGGAAGGCAGTGGCTGCTGGGAAAAACCTTTGACACTTTCTGCCCCCTGGGCCCTGCCTTGGTGACCAAGGACAGTGTGGCAGGTAGGTCTCTGACAATATACCTGGGACTCTCCTTCCTACTCTTGCACAGGTGCATCAGAGTAAAGGGGGGAGAAGCAGGGAGTGTGGAATCACCTCCCCAGCTGCCTTTTGGTGATTCCTGAGAGGGCAAGTCTCTGAGCCTGGGCCTCAGATACTCCAGGGGGCTTCTTTCCCTACTCCCACACCAGAGAACTCCTACCACAGAGGTAGTTCTGCAGATGGAAAGTGAATTGTAAAGAACAGTGCTCCCTGGTAGGTGGATCAGGCTTCCTCTAGATGTCAGCACCTGGAAGAATCTGCGTTTGAAGGAGGCAAAGCTGGCCCTTGAGCATCACACAGAATGGCTGTCATAGGCCCATGTACTTTTCACAACACGGCAACACCAGCCACAAGTAAGTGCACAGTGAGCCAGGACTCAGCCATCTGGGCAGTAGCATGCCCAGGTGGTTCAGCCCCACACCATGCACTCATCAAGGGCATTCAATTCTCTTTGGCTGCCTTCAGGTGTGCCTATGAGTGTAAGACACTGACAGCCAATAAACAATGTTGCTTAAAGCCAAAAAATTAGCCAACTTTTCTCTCCCTAAGGGTCTGGGACTTCTTAACTCTCTGACAGGCACCGTATAAGGGGATGGATTCACAGGTCTGAGAGCAGTGTCGACAAGTCACCAGGCCTCCCTGTACTTTTGTTTCTAGTTGAGTGTAGAGGACCGAGGGAGTTGGGGGGGGAGGGGAGGAGGTGGAGAGAGAGACCCTAGGCGGTTATTGCATTCCAGATCCACACAACTTAAAGATCTGCTGCCGAGTAAATGGAGAAGTGGTCCAGAACAGCAACACCAACCAGATGGTGTTTAAGACAGAAGAGCTGATAGCCTGGATCTCCCAGTAAGTGCGAACAGAGCCCGTTCCCATGTACCCACCTGGAGGCTGAGCCCACCATCCCTGACCGTCCACCTCAGCCCTTAGTCTCACCTGACTCTTTTGCCCCAGGTTCGTCACTCTTTACCCAGGGGATGTGATTCTGACAGGAACGCCCCCGGGTGTTGGTGTATTCAGGAAACCTCCTGTCTTTCTCAAGGTAGGTTGGCTAAAAGGAGGAGGGGGGCCTCAAAGACTTGGGAAAGCCAGGAGACCAAGGAAGCACGCACACACGTATGCCTCATACTGAAGGACTGACAGCCCCACGGCTACTCTGTTGCAGAAAGGTGATGAAGTCCAGTGTGAGATTGAAGAACTAGGGGTCATCATCAACAAGGTGGTGTGATGGCTCCTACCACAAGCCCTGGACTTGCCAGGGGCACCTGTTGGGGAGACCCCGGGGTAGCCATGGGCCAGTCCCTCCAAGCCTCCTTTTCCTGGTGAGGGAGAGGAGTTGGAGCACTTTCTCAATAAACCTCTCCAGCTAAAGCAACAGCTTGGCTTTACTACCATTTGTTTTTTAGGGTTTGTTTCTAGGAGCCAGGAAGGACGTTCTTACAGGTGAAGAAGCGAGCAGGTAGACATACACATGCGTATACCCTCCCCTCAAAACTGCTGGGCTTGGGAAAAGAGGGCCCAACCAGTCCTCTCATTTATCACACCAAAAAATGGAGAAACAAGAGATGATCAAAACCTTACAGATTTTATAGTCAACATCCTCCAGTGTCCCAGCTCCAGTCTGTGGCTGAGAAGTCTTCAGCAGGGTGCCACCTCACATTTCTAGTTACAAATGAACTGGCAGATGAACTGCTCCAGCTTTTCCTGATTCTCTCGGGTGGCAAATGTAGGAGACAGATGCAGCACAGGGCCTGCAGGGCTGGGCTTCTGCTGCAGTACCTGAGCCATAGAGATGGGCTATGAGTGCCCCCACAGGGGCTGACCCCATTTCCAGAAAGCTGGCATGACCTCTGGCCACTCAGGTTACAGCTGAGGGTGCAAGTGCTGCTTCTCAAACTACTTGGGAGTAGGAGCCAATGTTTGCGTGGGCAGAGGGACAGGAAAACCATCCTACCTTCAACTGTTAACCACCTCTATTCTTGGAGGACACTGGGTAAATCCCAGGGTGGGTGCAGCTAGGAGAAAGTGGGACAAGAAAGTGGGGAGACTCACCCCTAGGTCTCTAAAGGTCCAGACAGCACTGATGGCAAGATTTGGGTCTGCACACTCTACAGGAAGAGATATGAGAAGGCTGTAGGGAAAGCAGGCAGCCACAGGAACAGTTTCTCTCTTCCTCATTGCAAGAAGGAACCATCAAGGGCAGGGTTCAGACTGGAGCCAGAGGCCTCTGCACTCCAGCCCTACTTCCTGAAGTTGGGCTGTCACTTTCCAGCAGGGGGCAGCAGCCAATAGCCAGCTGGCCCTACCGCCTGGGAGCCTGGGCTGGTACTCACCAAAGGACCCTTCTTCCTGGGCAGTGGTCTGCAGGAACTGGAACAGTTGCTCCACGTAGCCCGACTCTAAGGGAGAGAAAATGCCTAGACCTGGGGCCCTACACAAGCCCAGCCTCTGCTGAAGACAGCCAGAGAAGTGCAGACCTCACCTGTGTCAGGGAGCTGTCCCTCGTGGAGGAAGGCGGCAGCCTTGGCAAAGGCCTTGAGCAGTGGGCTGAGCAGGCGGCAGAGGAAGAGGAAGAAGTCGGGGCAGCGAGACTGCTGACTAAGCTGGAGGGGTCAGGCAGGGTGAAGGCAGGCCCAGTGCCTCCCTCCTACTTCCCACCGCCCCTCCCCTGGCTTTTCCCGACGTACCCTGAAATAGCGGCCCTCAGCCTCCTCGAAATCATCACTGTCACTATCAGTAAAATCCCCACTCGGTTTCCACAGCAGCTTTGCACTCAAACGCTGTCGCCCTGTGTCACAGGCTGGCCGGGAGCCTGGGGTCTGGGGGCCATGGGAACCATTAATCCCTGTAGGCTGACCCATTTTCAGCCCTGAACACAGGACAGACCAAGGCATACCTGACCATGACACCTGCTGAGCTAATCTGCAGAGTTAAAGAGAGTACCCACCCTCAAGGGTCACGACCCTAGGGAAAAGTGGGGGGTTAGAGTACAGCAGGTGTGCAGCAAAGCTCAGAGGCACTAGTATCCAGTCCTGTCATGTATAGGAGTAGCAGTTATAGTCTGTCAAATCTCAAGGCAGAAAGTGGCAAAGGCAGGACCCAAGAATCCTATCTGCTGGGTGAAGGGGCAACCCAATACCCCCAGCACACAAAGGTCCAGAGCAGCTGTCACTGGGAGGCTAAAGGAGTCTAGATTCCAGGCAGGGGGTTGTCTCCAGCTGTCCTGCCTACCTCCTCAGCAACCAGGAGCCCACACTGGATAAGACGGTCTAGCACCTCTTGACAGTAGCAGTAGGAAGACTGGCAGGGCTGGGGATAAAAAGCATCCAGGTGACCTCAAGAGCCAGGCCGTGGGCAGACAGACCCCTTCCTACAGCTAAGAGAGAGAGAGACCTAGGACTGAGCCGGACTGTGGAAGAGTCCTGACCTGCAGCAGCAGCAGGTCCTGAGGCAGCAAGTGCAGCAACAGCAGGATCTGACGGTACAGCTCATTCTGGCTCAGCAGCTCGATGCCCTGCAGCTCCCAGGGCCCCTCAGGCGGCACTCTGCCTGCCAGCAGCCCTCGCACAGCACAGGCTGGGGAAAGAGCCCAGGTAAGAAAGGCAGCCTTTGCCCTCAGCCCTGCATGCATCCCACCCTCCCCGAGGCAGGGACTCACCACCCACCGCCTCACTCAGGAAGGCGGGCAGCAGCTCAGCACTCAGATGCGCCAGCTGTGTGAGGCCTGGGCCATGCCTTGGAACCACCACCAAGTCGCCCTGGTGGACACGTAGCAGGGCCACGTGTGCTCGCAACAGGCTCAGTGTGTGCTGCACCAGGCAACGCAGCTGCCCGGAGAAGCCCACGTCAAAACCACGGAGCAGTGTCTCCTCTGTCAGCCATGAAAACTCCCCCAGGAGCTGCGACAGGAACACGCCCTGAGAGGGCAGTGCAGAGAGTGAGCATGAGGGCCGCCCTCGGCCCTCAACCCCCACCACGCTGTGCCTACCTTCTGGTGCTTGAACAGCAGCAGTGTTGCCATGATGGCTGTGCTCATCACTGCCGAGCTCATGACGCTGGCTGGGGCCGGGGGTGGGAATACTGCTCAGTGGCCTGGCATCACCTAGCCAGCTTCCCCAGCCAACACTTCTCCCTGCCTCCTAAGCAGCAGCCACCCCAACCTACCCACCCAGTTCCACCTCAGGGAAAGGCAGTGTAAGCCTGTCTTTAAATGCCAGTTCTCTACTGCGAAGGGAGCCACTCAAACATATGCCTACAGCCAGGTAGGGAGCTTGGACCTTGCCTGCTCTCGTAGGCCCGCCCACTAACCCAGTATCTGCCTCAGAGGTACAGTTACAAAGATAATTCTCCTGCAGTGCTAAGAGGGCTCCTAAGTCCCTCACATGCATTATTCCATTCAGCTGTAACTTCAGCTGTAACTCCCATTTACAGCTAAGAGGGACCAGGTTCAGAAAAGTGATGAGCCCCAGGGCAGGCTGGTGTGTAACCTCAGATAGGTGTTTGGCCTTCCCGTTCCTCACGATTATGGTACAGAAACTCACCTGGGCCCTGATGACTAGCTGGTCCAGAGAGGAGGGAATGCAGGACTCCCCCAAATGCCCAGACCTAATTCCTACTTACCATTCAGGACATGACGGCTCAGCCTTCTGACCAGGAGCTGGTCCTCTGCCTTGAGGGCCAGAAGGGGCCCAGTTACTGGGGTCCACTCCTGTTCCTTTTCTGTGTCTGGGACAACAGTACTGGAATAAAGACACAGATGACGGGATGAATGGACCAAGTGTAAAATCAGTCACGGGGAACCTAGTTTTCTCAAAGGCATTTTTCCATCCAGCCCCAAGGTGCTGTTCTAGATGACCCAAGGATGTTTGGTGAGGGAAAGCTAGAGCTGGTGATGCTTCTGTGTGTTGAGGGGAAAGGTGCCAGCCAACAAGCTGGGGGCCAAAGGGCTGTACCTATCTTGCCCCCAAGACCCACACGTGTTGCTCCCCTACCATTGGCCCAACACAATGGGCTGCAGCAGCTGCTCCAGGGTCTGCCTGCTGCCCCAGCAGCTTCTGGCGTTGATGGTGTATTCCTGCCCAGGACAAGGCTCTTAGATGGCCTGCCCTGGCCCACCAGGAAACCTACTGCAGCCCACTGAGGTAGGCAAGGCCGACCCAGCTCTCAGCCTTGCCTGGCAGGTTCCCTACCTTCAGGGAGAAGGGCTGAGCCAGGTGCACTCGGGCACAGATCCTACGCCTGGAACCCCACACTCGCAGGCTCCGCAGGACAGCCAGAGCTCCTGTCCACAGCCCCAGAGGGACGAAGGCCTGCAGGGAAGAAGGGCTGTGTGAGCTGGCTCACCAGAGGCACCACTTTCTCAGCTCATCTTGATCTCAGGTCCAAACTGGTGCATGACAATCTTGACCCCAGTTTTCTCACCCATAAAACAAAAGAAATCCCCCCTTAGTGATGTCTTTTGAGGATGAAGTAAGATGATAACAGTAGAGGACTGAATTCTCTTTGTTATCAACACCCTTAACCCAAGCCTAAGGAGGACTTTGAGCTACAGGTCGCAAAATTATAGTCCTCTTTGGAGATGGTCCCAGGGCAGGAGGGTCTCACGTGTACTTCACGAGATGCATCTGGAACCAGGTCATAGGTGACAGCTGCTGGCACCAGCATAACATCTGGAACAATGCCCCCCTGGACTGCTTGTACCACCAGTCCTAGCCATGCTTGGCCCAGGGCTGACAGCCTCGGCCCCTGGATCCCAGGCATTTCCTCCAGGAAGATGAGCAGAGGCTGCCTGCTGACCAGTAGCTGCTCCAAAGCCTAGAAGGGGCAAGGGTGGCAGACAATAAGGTCACAGCAACAATAAAACCCTGGACCTAGGCCTGGCCCCATCCCAACCACTATGTGCACTCACCGCACGAACCACAGCTCTTGCCAAGACTCCCTCAGAACTGTCCAGGGAGAAGTTGGCCTCTGGGGGCAGAAAAAGCCCCCCAAGTTTCCTCAGCAAAGCTCTGTGGGGCAGAGAAAAGAGCCTAATGAGGGAAGGGGCACAGGAGACTGGACAGAGCCTAAGGCTAGTAAAAGCCGTGGCTCACCCAGGGTTAGCCTGAGGCCTGCCTGAGTACCCTCAGGCCAGGCATGTAAGACCCATCTTAGCCCACAGGCTGAGCTGGCAGATGTCGGGAGCAGAGAGGTCAGGAAGAAGGCCTTTGAAGAGCCGCTACAGCACACCCCCATACATGTCTCCAAACCCTTACCCCTGTCTGGGGACAAGGCATTTTTTACCTGAGGGTAGGGGAGCAGGCCCGGGGGTCCCAAGCCACACGGAGCACACCCAGGCCCTGGGAGAGCAGCACAAAGGGCAGCAGGATCCCATCCAGGAGTGATTTGTGGGTAGAGAGGAGGACAATCGGCGAGCCCTGCTCAGGGAGAGGCATAAGGAAGTGCCAACCTACCCCCATGCTGCAGAATGGAGTAGGTGAACCCTGTACCTCCAGACCCAGGAAAGCCCGAGGGAGAGGGTTCTGCTGAGCAGCTCTTCTGCTGAGCACATTTCCCAAAAGTAGAAGAGCTCTGTCGACAATTTTAAGGTAGTGCACTGATGTAATGGTTGTTAAGACCATGATGAAAAGACGTTAGAGGAAGCCCCGTGGGAGTAGGACCGTGAGACTCAAGAGAAGGTCATCAAAGAGCAATGGATTTTTCCCACCAGCTGACAGCTTGTCCTGACTTAAGGGCTTGGCCTAGCTTCTGCTCCCTCTATCCCCATCCCGATGGACAATGGGCCTTACTGCCTGGGCAGCCTTGTGGACCATCTTCACTTGGCCTTTGTGGAGCTGCACGTTCAGGAAAAGGCAGTTGAGGACCCGGAGCAGTGCCCAGCTGCAGAGCCTGGAGAGAGAATTTGAGGCAGGTCCCACCCTGGAGACAGGAGCCCACGGCATCTCAAAGCCAATGATTATTACTGTCCCCACTTTACAGGAAAGGAGAGTGAGGCTCAGAGAGATTACAGAAGCTGCTGAGCAGTAACAAAGCTGACGAGTGGTGCTGATTCTGGAAGGCAGCCTGAAACTAAGGCCCACACCTCTCAGATGCTAAGACTCTCCCATGTGCAGCTTCTTGGTATCAGCTTCAAAGTACCTCCCTGCCTCCATTTACCCCAAGGGAGTTGAGAAGACTAAGACTTTCCAGGCATCACCCAGCTTGATGTTTGAAACTGCTGGGAAAGGTGAAATAACTGGGGAGGTTAGTAAAACAAGAGGGAAGGGGGTAATCGAAGGGGCAAAGCCCAGGAGTGGGATTTGCCAGAGATCTGAGGGAAAATCAGTTTCAAGTGAAGTGTGAAGGCAAGAAGCATTGGGATGATGGACCAGCAGCATGTCTTCACTGGATAGCTTCCATTTCTCAAAGCATCAGGATGCTTCACAGGTGAGGCCTGCGCTGACAATAGGGAGTCTGAGGAGGAGCTTAGAAGGGGGTCTTGGAGAGATCTTGTACCTTTTTGAAAATCATACTCCTACAGAAAGCTGGTGTAACAGATGTGTCTTTCTCCAGCAATGAGGCTGCTGGAGAGAGAAAGCAGGTAGCTGGGTTCAAAGAGAACAGGGTTGTGCCCAGTGCCATTTTCACAGGAGCATCATCGTGAGAAGCCCCAGCAAGGAAGCTAGCCAGAAGAACAGGCAGGAGGGGCCGGTAGCTGGTATAAAAAGGTGGTCAAGTCTGGCCCTCCCTGGTGGCGCAGCGGGTTAAAGCACAGCACTAAGAAGCAAAAGCCACTTGCACATGAGTTCGATCCCCGCCTGCCCCGGAGGTGACCACATGGTGTGGCAGACCTCTCCTGACCCGCCCGCTGCTCCCCTCAGCAGTGTACTTCGTCGATCTGCCTGTTCTGCTCCCCACTCTGTCTCTGGTGAAGCCTCTCGCCGCCCCTGAACCTCTGACCTGTACCCCACTTCTGTATGTGCAAATAAATAAATCTTTAAAAAAAAAAAAAAAAAGGTGGTCAAGTCAAGGAACTGCAAATCTCAACAGAGTCAAAGAAAGGTTGCAGGGAGGGCTAGTCAAGGTCACTCTCAAGGTCTTCTGCCTGTCCTTGCTCAGTTGACCTCTCAGTGCTTTCAAGACAGCTGAGCCCCACATGCACACCCTGTGCCTTCTTTCCTAGTGACTCATTCATCCCTCAGTTTTAAATATCTACACGCTGAAGCTTTGCCAACGTATGTCCCTAGCCCAAAACTCTCATGAGCTCCAGACTCCTAGAAGCGACTGCCGCCTCAGCCATCTCAAACTCTGTCCAAAACATTTCTGGGGGGCCAACTCACTCCTAAGCCTGCCTCTTCCATCCACCTCCAGATGTACCAAGGATGTGTCCCCCATCCTCCTCACCGTACCACCATCTGCCTCCAGCCCATCAGTAAGGTGACTTCCAACACTTGGTCCTTTTTTCCAACCTCCAGTGACACCAACCAGCCATCTTCACATCTCACTTGGACTTGCCTCCCAGAATGTCTTCTGGTCTCTACTCTTGATCCCAGTTAATCGTGTTGTCATTCCCTACTTAAAACCTTTCGACCGGTTTTTACCGCACTCAAAAATCAACCCCAACTTCTGATATAGGCCTGCACATCTGGTGCCTTCATTGTTCGATTTCATCTCCAACAGCTCGCCCATTCACGTGCCTGTTTCCAACCACATCAATTCCTTGAGCAAAACTGGCAACAGCTCATGCTTCTCTCTCTAGTAGGACTATTTCCCCCATCCTCAGGCCCCCAAGGTTGCTCCTCTTCCTGTTTTGTCCCTGGCTTACAGGTCTTTTCCTTCCTGCTGGGTATTCTTAGTCCTAGCCCAAGCCTGTCCTTCCTGCTGCCATGTGTATGTCTGTCCATTCTGACCTTATTACCTCTTCACTCCCTGGAACAATGTCTTAAATCTAAGAAAAGCTCAGACCTGTGTCAAATGTGGGAGGGAACAGGTGGTAACAGAAGGATGAATGTGGGAAGAGGAGTAAGGCCTGTAAGATCTGGGAGCCCACCACCTCACCTCTCCTGCTCCACAGGAAACTGATCTGAGAAGAAGTGAAAGGAAGGAGTCTGAGCCACAACCAGGAATACTTGGGGGCAACCCCTTAATGCCTACTCACAGGACAGACAATACCCAGGTCTGCAGTGGACTGGAAGCTAGGGGCTGGCTCAGATCAAAGTCCCACCCCCAGTAGAGGCTCAAGAAGTTGATGTGGTTGGAAATAATTGAGAGAGAGCTGCTGGAGATGAAATCAAAAAATTAAGGCACCAGATGTGCAGGTCCATACAAAAGTTTGGGTTGGTTTTAAAGTGCAGGAAAAAACAATTGAAAGGTTTTAAGTATGGAATGACACATGATTAACTGTGAGTAATAGAGGACAGAAGTTCTAAGAGGCAAGGCACCACCAGTCCTCCAAAGGTCTCACAGAATCTAGCTCAAGGGCTCCCTTAGGCTCTCTGGCAAACACACCCTCTGGCTCCCCAGAAGAGGAGTCCAGTAATTCCCTAAGCCTAGCCAACACCCACTGCCCAGGGGGCAGAGGACTCAGCCTGCCCCTTAGAACAAAGTTACCTAAGCAGAAAGGAGTGGGACGGGGCCTGGATGTGTCTCAGGATGCGCTGCACCTCTTTCTTCACCAGGCTGGGTACCGGGCCTTCACCAGTCCCTCCTGGAGCCCTCCCTGAGAGGACTTTCTGCACCCTGGTGTGAGAGGAATAGTAACAGGTCACAGCAGGTCACCCAGGGCACAGCCTCCAGCTTCCAGTCTTCACTCTCCCTCTTTAAATAAGAGCCCCAGGCAACACGAACACTCAATAAGTCAGACCCTTCAAGCTCTCCGCCTTCAAGGATCCCAGAAGTGCCAACAAAACCCAGTCCCTGCATCCTCACCCAGTGTTTTCCATGATCTTCTGTGGGACATCATCACGTGGGGGTACATACTGTTCCAGTGACCACAAGAAATAGCAGAGCCTCCGAACAAGCCAGCCCCGAAACCTGGGCAAAGTCCCCAAAGCAGGGGGAAGACCTTTCAGAGGGCCCACCCCTCATTAGACAGAGAGTGCTATTCCATCCGGAAGGGAATCACAGCCCAGGAAACCCCAGGATCATGGCCCAAGAACACAAGAACTTGGTTTATTAGAGAGGAGGCCCATTCCATTCCTCTCTCTGCTGGGTAGCGCACAGATTCAGGGCTTAACAAACAGCAGGTAATCCATAATGCTTGTAAGAGGAACTGCAGGAGAGGTGCAAGCCTGCCTTACCCTGTCCATGGATATGAAGCAAAGGGCAGAAGCCCTTTTTTTTTTCCATCAAGGAAGAAAGTGACACCACTAAGCAGGGTTCCAGGAAACTGGCTTTCAGGTGCCCTGCCCACCTCCATCCTCCAATGTCCCCCCAGCCTCCACGTTCCCCCCACCCCACAGACCCATTTACCTGGTATTCTCCTCCTTCACCAGGATCACACTGCAGAAGCCTAGATCTGTTATGCTTCTGTGGAAAAGGGATTCCTGCCCAAGAGGGAGCAGGGACAGCATGTCCTTGGGGGGGGGCCTTTGGAACCAGCAAAGGAAAACCCCAGTTCTGTCTTCTGTGGTCTTTGCCTGATAAACTATCAAGTCTACTAGGAGACAGGATAACAACACAGCATTCCCAAAAGACTGACCCCAAATCCTGAAGCTAGCTCAGGAGGAAATGTTCTATGATAACAGAAAGACCTTATTCTCTACAGAGGACTTCCCCTACACCCCACGGCACCCTTCCCCTCCCCCGCATTAAAGTAGCGTTAAAGTTTCTGAGAAGTGCTGTAGTCAACAGAAGAGAACAAATAGCCAGAACCCTGGTTCTCCTCAATACCAGCAGGTGGCATGGATGCAAAAGTGGACCTAAAGCATGTGTTGAGTGCCGGGGAACACTGAGTGAGCAGTCCCCAAAACAGAACAATAGGACTCATGTAGTAAACAGGGTTAGATCAAAGACCTCTGGCCACATCCCACCTCCTCTCAGACCCCTCTGCAGTTTCCCTCCCTGCTCTCCCAGGCCTGCAGGCCAGCCACAGGTCAACAATACAACAAATACCAGAATAGCCAATCACTGGAAAGGGCAGAGGCATGGGCAGGGGAAGGCTGACCTCAGAAGGATATAAAGGAAGCTGTTTCCCAGAGCCATGGCTCTCTAGACCAAGCTACCCCAAACTTCCCAGAGTGGGGCAGAGCCTTCATCACTTACCCAGCTCTTAGGAGTGCAGGTCTGGCAACAACGACCCACAAAAGGGCGGTATTTCCCTAAAAAGGGGGTGACAGCCTCCAGCTTCATTCCAAAGCCTGAGGACCACAGGCTGGTCTGGAAAAGGGACATAAGGAGAGATAAGAGAACTCAAGGGGCTTAGCAGAGGAAGAGAAGACACAGGAGTGAAGGCAGGAGGAAGGAAGCGGAGGGTACTCTGGAAATGGGAAGGGTTAAACTACCTCTCGGCTGTTCTCATTACTCCTTTGCTGGGTTTGGAGTCTCAGTCTGGAGTCCAACATGGTGTCAAGAGAGGCCAACAAGGTCTGGGAACTGGCCACCTCACCTCTTTCCTTCTCCACAGGAAACTGACCTGGGAAGAGGTAGAAGGTTAGAGGGGGTAATGGAATCTGGCTACAACCAGGGATTCCTGGGATGACCCCACACCAGGATGAAACAGACAACACTCAGGCCAGTGGTGGAAATGTGGGCTGGAAGCTGGGGGCTGACTCAGATCAAAACCCCACCCCATACCTGATGGTCCCAGCCAAGGAGCCACCACGGGTCTCACAGTGTCCCGCTCAAGGACTCCCAAAGACTAATTTGAAGACTGGTTGTCATATCATCAATACCTATTTGCCATCTCCCAGCACAGCAGGGAGACTTAGATCCCTGGAGACTCAGGTCTCTTCAGAGGAGAAAACAAATATGGCTGGCCAGGATCTCACTCTTCAGCATCATCCTGCATTATGTACCCTGCTCTACAACTCCCGTTTCTGTGTCAGTATGGTGTTGCCCAATGCAACAAATGGTGCCCAAACAGCGACCCCCACACTCTGCTTCTCAAGCCCGGAGAAGGGAATTGGATGTCCTCTCAAACCTGCCAAAGACTTCACACACTCAGAGTCTGCAACAAAGCAGTAAGAAGGTGTTTTTCAGTCATGTCTTTCCTGTTTTTTTCTTCCAAATAAGCCTGGTAAAAGGCCCACAGACCTTGAATCTGTGATGTTTTCAGTTAAATCTTTTCTTTTTCTCTTAACAATGTAAGAAATAATCCCACTCCCCCTCAGATTATGAAAAAACAATTACAGCTTTTCTATTATATCAGGGGTATGCTATGTCTGATAGGAAACTCACTCAGTTCTTGTTAGCAGTTAAAACCTGTTGTCCAGGGCTTCCTCAAATGAAAATCTTAAATTTGAAAGCTCAAAAAAAAAAAATCAATAAAATTTTTTAAAGTCACTTACACAGACTTAAAGATAACACTTGTTTCTCATCTTAAATTGTGGAACTTATGTAATTTGGCTATTAAGTCATTAATAAGAAAGTTTTTTTTTTTTTTACATCATTTTGTACATTTTTTTTTCCATCTCAATTGTAATCCCCGTGGGTTTCCCATCACCAAGTCACTCATGTGCCATCACCATAATCCCGTGCACTCCCCCCCCCCATATTTTATCCCATTCCCCACTCCACCCCCACAAAATGTCTCTGGTATATGGTTGTTCATTATTCAATAAGAAAGTTTTTATGACTCCAAATCAAAACAGCACCAATCCACTGTGGCTGGCTGATGGGAGCTGCCTCTGGTCTCAGCAAGCAGTTGCCTGGACCTTTGTTCCAGTGTTGAGATCATTGGCAAGTCTCTGCCACCTTTCTGCTGTGGAAAACTGGACTGTCCCTTTGCCCACCTTGAGATACAGTTCTATAGAAAAGGAAAAATCCATTTCCCTATGTTTCCCTACAAAATGTTTATCGGTAAAGTAAAAACTTCTAAAATTGCTTATTGGACCTGTAAAAAGCTGTTTCTTATTAAAATTAATTGACCTGGTAAAAATGAAAGAGAAAATACAACTTCTTTTGAGCTCAATTCCAAAACTTAAATTTCTGATAAAAATATAAAAACAGGTCCTCCCTGGTGGCACAGCAGGTTAAAGCACAGCACTGAGAAGCTAAAGCCACTTCAGCACTAGTTCGATCCCTGCCCTGGAGGTGACCCACATGGCGCAGCAGATCTCTCCTGACCCACCTGCTGCTCCCCTCAGCATTGTACTTCATCAGTGGGTCTGTTCTGCTCCCCACTCTGTCTCTGGTAAATCCTCTCACTGCCCCTGCACCTATGGCCTGTACCCCAATTCTGCATGCATAAATAAATATTTTTTAAAAAATCTAATAACAGTCAAACTACAAAATAAGATCTTGATCTCTCAAGTTTTCCCTATACATGGTGCATAAAAAAGTATTCCATTGTCTTAAAAATGTACTTGGTCTCCGTGAGCTAAAACAGTCAATGTAATGCCAAAAAATCAGGTAATCTTAAAAATACAAGCGTTTACTAGAAAATGAAAATTCAATCAATTACAATTTCTCAGTGTCCGAGATGGAAAAAGGCACAAAATGATGTAAAAATAAACTATTATAAAAAAAATTCTGGACCCTCCCTGGTGGCGCAGCGGGTTAGGGCACAGCACTAAGAAGCTTACGCCACTTCCTCATGAGTTCGATCCCTGCCCTGGGGGAGATCCACATGGCGTGGCAGACCTCTCCTAGTCCTCCTCCTGCTCCCCTAGTGGTGTACTTCGTTGATCTGCCTGTTCTGCTCCCTGCTGTGTCTCTGGTGAATCATCTCACCCTCCGCATCTCTTGCCTGTACCCCAGTTCTGTATGCATAAATAATAAATCTTAAAAAAAAAATTCTCGGTACCATTACAAATAAAACTACAAGACCTCCCTTGTAGGGTGTTGAATCTCAGCACTGTTGCCACTGAGGCCTGGGTTTGATCCCTAGCCAAGGAGCTGACCCGCATATGGCACAGTAGACCTCTCTTGTCCTGCCCACTGCTCCCTTGGCAGTGTGTTTCACCTGTTCTGTTCCCCACTCTGTCTCTAGTGAACCCTCTCACCAACTGCACCGCCAACCTACACCCCAGATATTGTGTACATAAAGATTTAAAAATATATACATATTAAGATACTTATTAAAATTAACAGTAACCAAAATTCTAAATAAAAATCAGATCTCTGTCCTAGTTTTGTACCTCCAGTGAATTAAATATAAATGGCACCTATACAATCACAAATTGTGATCATGATCTAAAAATTTTGGTAAACAAAATCTCATTCAAAACTTACTGGTTTAATTTAGCACATGCATGCCTTAAGGTTTTTTTGTTTTGTTTTTTAATAATATAATAGTTTATTTTTACATCATTTTGTGCATTTTTCCATCTCAGTTGTAATCCCCTTGGGCTTCCCATCACCAAATCACCCTGTGCCATCACCATAGTCCAGTGCATTTCCCTCCCCCCGCTGTTTTTGATCCCATTTCCCACTCCACCCCCATAAAATGTCTCTGGTATATAGCTGTTCATTATTATTATTATTTTCTTGTCTGATCCGTTATATTCCTGCTATAAGTGAAACCATCTGGTATTTTTCCTTTTCTTTCTGGCTTATGCATCCATTAATATTGGATATTAATACTTTATGTTTAAATGTGTTTATTCAAAAGGTAAAAAACATGGCATTCATCAAAAAAAAAAAAAAGTAGTTAACTAAACTTCTTTTCCACTGAGACTAATCCACCTATTTCCCCTTAAAAAAGGGGGGGGGGAGGCTTTTGTTCCCCAGATAAGTGCCCTAAATAACTTTTTTCTTTGACCTAACAAATTCAAGGTGACATCTAGAGCCAAATGGGTGAGCCACTTAGCTATACTGACACTCTTACAAGCATACAAAAAGGTATATGATTTTATTTCTCTAATTTTTCATTTTATCAATCGATTTAGGACTTGCCTAAAAAATTGGCAAATGAAAAAAAAAATTGGCAAATGACACTGTTACTGTTACAACTCTGCAATTAACTTAAAATGCCAGCCTAAAGAAAAACTAAAGCCACAATTGGTATCTCCATTTTTAATTTGTTTTTTCTTAATAATTATTTAAATGGTGGTTAAATATCTTAAAACTAATGTTTATTTGACAATTATTCTATTTTATTTCATCTAAAATTACTAAACTTTCAGATTATTTTGTGTGCCTTATTATAAAACTAAAATTGAATGACACCTCATCTAGAAAATAAATTTTTATACACTTAAATAACTTGCCATAAAAATATTTAACTCAATGCTAATATCACTAATGTGTACCTGTGTACACCAAACTTTAGTTCTAAAGTTACTCTCTTATCTTAACAAATTGAACACTGTTTAAGCTAAAAATCTTGGTGCTTTTACCCTCAGGTCACTTAAAAAAAAATCTTATCGTGTCAATATTGCTAAGCCTTGTCAATATATATGTTCCTAAAAATCCTTGTCACTCCCAAGTCAACATTTAATAAAAATCTACTTTAAGTTTGCCAGGTTCTGACACGTTAACAACTTGATAACAATTGGCTATGTCCAGCTCTAGGAATTCCCACTTACGCTCTTTCTGAGCTGTTTGCCTCTTTAAAAGGTGATCCAGCCCCAACCTCTTATCACTGGTAATTGACAAAGCAAAGCAAAAGGTAACATTTCTCAACAACCACCTTTATGCCTTTTGTTTAGATAGGAAGGACCCTAAAGTCTCTCTCTCATTACTTATCTTTAAACACATCCCATTCTCCTACAGGAATTACTGGACAATTAACCTCACCTTTCGGATTATTGAATGACTCCTACTTCCCAGCCTAAAAATCATCTATCCACTTATTTTTCTCAAACATGATACAAAAAGATTGTTTTTATTGTCTGTCATCCAACTATGATCCTCTCTCAACAGGAAACAATCTCTCCTCGCTCAAGTCAGAGCAATTACAAATTGTTTTCCAGGATTACGTCGGATCATTCTTTTAGTCAACCCACTGACAAATGCATTCAATCCCTACAGCTTCTCCCTAGTCATTCCTTTAGTACTGTGGCCAATTTCCCCATTTCCCAAGCTCTTACTATATTCATAGATGGTACCTCCACTACAGGCTGCGGAGTGATGGTCTGCACACAGATTGGATGCCTCTTGGCAATGGCAAACCACCTACACTGAGCCTTTCCTTTCGGCCCAATACACTAAAACTAGCTGCTGTTATTTTGGCAATTTTCTTGTTTCCTTCACAATCAATATCACTTCAACTCATTATGTGTTACCTCCTTGGTACAAGACATCCTCTCTGCCCTACTTAATACTAATATTGATGAAGTCCTATTACCATCTTTTATTTTTTTACAAACTTTACTTTGTCCCATTTTTGTTGTTCCTAGTCATTCTAGTCTACCAGGTCCAATATCTAAAGGCAGTGCGATTGCTGTCACTGCCCTTAAAGCATTTAACATATTCACAGGTCCTGTAACATGTCATTCCTTCTTTCACCAAGAAGCCCATAGTCTAGCAAAAACATCTAACATTGCCCTTACACAGGCACCAAATGTTGTTCGAGTTTGGCTGTCATGCTCCAGACCCATACATCCTTTGGATGTTAACCTGCGCAGCACTCAAGCCAACCAATTATGGCAAATGGATGTCACCCTCTAACGTTCCTTTGGCTTCTTATCTTGTCTCCATGCTGTAACAGATACCTCTTTGGAATTTCTGTCCCAAGGAATGTTCTCATAGCTGTTGCAGAACATGCTAATGAACTCCTTAAACTTTTCTTAAAAAAAAAAAAGAAGGGGGGGAATGCTCCTCCCCTCATACTCAAAGTTCTATTCATATTAAACCATTTACAGCACTGAGGCACAGATTGGAAACTAATCACTCCAGTGCACTCCATTTCTCAGAAAATGGTCATAAACCTTTAGCGTTACACAAACAACTGCCTGATCCTAACTAGCTAGGCCGAGGTCCCTTAACCTCATGCGGAAGGGGGTATGCCGCAGTTTTGTCCCCATAGTGTGTTCAGTAGATTTTGGCCTGCTGCACTAAGCCTTATCAGAAGTCAGCACAATCCCACGAATAATCTCATCCCAACGATGCAGAACCTGAGACTGACCTCTCCATCAATTGAGAACCACTCTTCGAAGTGCAAAAACCCTGATTCTCCAGTCCTAACACAAGGAGACATCAAACGCTTTACATATCCCTTCTCTGATTTTAGCAATCTGGTAGTTTTATTTCTCTTAATCTTATTACCCTTTGCACAAGCCCATGTTGAATGGGCCCATGTTATGAATCCCCCAGCCTTTCAAATCATAGGTGGAGTGACTCAGAATCACCCGTGGGCACCAATGTTTCCTCCACTCTAGGTGGACCAGAGGTACCTGGTGATGTGAATACATTCCCCATCCATAGCCTAACATCCTCCCCAAATTATCCCCAAATTATTCACTCACCAAATTATCCACTTTATTTTATGTCCAGTACAGACTATTCCATGCATCCATCTCCATACTGGGCTCCAATTTCTTCTCAATGGTGTATGAATGGAATTCCCTCAAAATCTTCTGACTAGTCAAAAGTAACTGTTAATCATCAAACCTTTAATCCACACAATAAACATGGGAGTTCATCTCCTCTTTACTAAGGATTCTTCCAGGGCTCCACTGGTACCAGTATGCCATAGCCCTCAATATATACCAGACAACTCCCCCTTGCAATGGAAACCTTGTTGCACTCTTACCTTTTTAGAGGTAAATGTATTTTACAAAACTGGGGACATCAAGGGCTCATAGTCCAAGAAAAAAAAAACATTACAAAGGACACCCTTAGAACTGAACAATACCATATGTATTCCAAAATGCTCCAGCCAACTGGAACTCAGGATTGGCTGGTCCTCTACTCCATTTATGTGGTAATACTCAGGGTTTCCCTCTCAAAACAAATCTTAGCATGCAGTTATACCTTATTTCCAATTTACCATAAGACAAGCTCCAGCCTCCTTTTCCCAAGGCCAGATTATTAAAATTTTACTGATAAACATAACTTTTCTAAAAACTTACATGTCTCATCCCTATTGTTTCTTTTGTCTCCCACTCTCCCTATACATTCACAAGATAATATTCCTTTCCCAAAAGGTACTATAGTAACCTCCTATATTGAGTCTTCAGTTATATCCAAACATTCAGTTTTATTACACAGCACATGCATGCCTGGATTCCAATCAATCTGACTTGTCCCTGGGGTGGAAGTTCCTCTTTAAACCAATTGTCCCTGGGATGGAGGTTCCTCTTTAAACCATTTAGTTCAAGCCTTAGGGAAAGGCCACCCTGTGCGTGGCTTTTTAGGTACATTAATGCTAGAATCATCATCTTAGTCTTTTTGCTGCAGCAGCAACGGATCTACTGCATTGGCCAAATCATTACAAACTACCAATGAGGTACATCAGTATATGACCAATACTTCTCAGAACTTGCTGGAGCAGGCACAGCACATGTTCATCAACAAATTTAAGCAGACTAGATGCTCTTGGATCAGCACTACTATGGCTCAGTGAACATCTACAAACCTTAAGGACTAGTTCTCTTTTTGAGATGCGATTCTGGATTTACCCAGCTGTGTGTCACTATTTACACTGCTAAAAATTTAACTTCATATTCTTGGGTTTTTCACAGAGGGTTTGTGACAAGCCTTCAGCTCTCTGTTGACAATCTACAAGATCATTTGTCAATCCAGCTGGACCAGATTAAGAAACAACCATCTCAAGAAAACCACTGATGGCCTTTTGGCTTTTTCAACACTGGCAAATCCAAAAAATTGGCCGAGTGGCCTAACTTGTCAATCATTCATCCAACTGCTGCTTGTTACTTTTCTTTCTAATAGAAAAGTATCCTGCTATCATCGGATGCAAGTCAGAAGACAAAAAACGAGCAATGATGATTCTCCGCCTCGTCTATCACCCACTTAGACCTCCACCTTTTGCCCCTTCCTCTCACCCTTCCTCTCTTTAATTAAAATAAAAAAGGGGGACATGTGGGTCTGCTAATCCTAAGTGGCTTATCCAGCCTTCATTTTAAGAGACCAACCCTATGAGGCACCTTTCACATCAGTTAAGTTTATAAAGCTAGATCACCCTGGGAAGGGTGTGCATCACGAGGTATGACTGGGGAAATCGGGGCGGGGGGGGGGCGGGGGGGAGGGCTGAGGACGGATGGACGCATGCATAAACTTACTCCTGACTATACATCACGAGGGGCCGTTGACTGATGCATAATGAAGGACACCAGAAGCTGATCAGTGGCATGCTTTATTAATAAGACTGAAATCCTGACTGTGGAGTCAGGGCTGTTGGATTCACAGTTCCACCTTTCCCCCAGTTTTTTCTACTTCTCCCTTTCTTTTTTTCACTTCCTCACATAATTAATGTTGTACGACTAGTTTATCAATAAAAAGGCCAGGATCTTGCTCTTCAGCAGTATCCTGCATTATGTAGCCTGCTCCACGATTCCCATTTCTTTGCCAGTGTGGTGTTGCCAATGCAACATGAATTAACATCCCCCTTTCACAGAACAGTTCTGAACCACTCCTGATCTAAACATTCAGCTCTAAAATGCCCTCTACCCTGATCTCTCATCTTATCCCGATGGGTGGGCTGGGCCAGTTATATGATACCCCTACCCCCATCACACTATGCACATTACTTTCCTTCCCTGCCATCCCACCAAATTTTGCTCATGGTCCTAAGCCCATGTCATGGCTCACACTCCAGGTCTTCCCTCTCCTCCCTGGTACCCCAGGTCCACGCTTGTTGGACAGGGAGCCTCTTCTAAACAGACTTAACTTCCCCAAATTCTATGAAAGTTTCCTGAGGTAAAGGCTACAACTGATTCATTTCTGTATATGCTGTGATCTGCTCTGCACTGAAAAGGGACCCAGGGAATGCTTGATAACTGATTGTAACGTCCTTCCAGAATTCTTCTGGGTGTTTCCTCCCCTCCCAATTTACCCAGTTTAGAACCATGAAGACAAATGGGACCAGGACGATTCCTAAATTACACCCATTCCAGTAGATTCATCATAAATGCACCTTGAAAATGTCAAAAAGACACCCAGAAGCATGGATTGTAAAGTAGGGATGGCTTGTAGACCACCCATGGATGGGTAGAGAAGCAAACTCATTTGCCATAAGCCAGGTTTTACCAAATTATTCATATTTATAAAACTGGTGATAATATTTAAAGGAAAAAGGATATTTAAACGTAAAACTGAAGGAACTCAAGCTAGGGATAAAGCCACTTAAACTCATGTTTGAGGCCATGTTTGGGCTAAAAACACACCCATAAGCGAGAGCTAAATGCAAAGAGAAAAAACCAAATTTCTCAAGACCTGAACAAAGACGCCACCTGTCCTGCAGACCTAATGTGCTTACAGTGACCAACACAAAGGAAAGCACTTTGTAACTTGGCCAACCACGTTGGGCGCTAAACTGTTACAGGGCAACCCAATTGGGTAGCCTAGCTGTGGACCCATGCGTTTAAGGTTTAACTGCACACACACACAAAAAGGTCAATAATGGGTTTATTTACAAAAGAAAAGGGAAAAGAACTCAGGGAAAGAGAGAGTTAAGCTGACCAGTTCTGCTGAGTTGGAACCCCAATAGCACGCTGAAAGCTCGTGAAGAGCCAAGAGACCAGCAACCAGTCAGGAGGCCAAGAGCCTCCTACCACCACCATCCCATGTCGGTTTTCTATCCCAACCTGACTGCTTAGCTCCATCCTCAGGTCCCAGCCTCCTTCTCTCTGGTATTGATGAGATTTGTAAGCCAAGTATCTGGGGTGGGGGTGGTGTCCATGAAGCCTGTATCTGTAGAGTTCATTCAGGATCTCTTTCCATCAGGACAACGATTCCTAAATTACTCTTGTTCCAGTGGATTCATCACAAATGCACTTTGAAAATATTCTCATAGCCCCATTCACAGGCTACATTTTGGGGAGCCCTACCTACTTTTCAAGGGAGATGTCAGCTCCCCTGCCCCTGACCTTCCCCATTCTCAAAATCTAATCCCACTAATTCTGTGCCAATCCCAAAAGGGCAACTCCTGTTCACCAACTATGTCAACTACTCAGCACACACAATTCAGAGGTCAGTTTCTGGGATGTACCTTTCTAACACCCAAGTCCCCAAGTGCGGATCCGTCCATCCTGTTGCTCCTTCCTCCTAGGACAACAGCCACAGAGGTAGCAAAGAGGCATCCAAAGGGTTAAATACAGTTCACATGTGTGTTATTTTCTTTGGTTATACAACAGTTTAAAACTTGATCAATTAACACAAACTTTTAAAGCTAGACAATTTGTCACATAAAAAACCTGAGCCTCCAACGGGCATTGTTTTAAAAAAGACCTGAGGCTTGGCACCCTCCGGCACAGGGCTCCGGTGACCGGGCCGGGCAGCCACTGTCTGAGTCCGGCCGCATTTGCCTCCCCATCAGCCTCCACAATCTCCCGCCATGCCTGGCCCCGACGCACACACGGCCCAGTCTGCCGCCCCTGTCTCAGGGTAACAGCCAAACCCAGTCTTCTATCGGAAAGTCCGTGCCCCACAAAGCACCACAGGTTGAACGTGACCCCTTCATCCCTGGGCCAGGAAACTGAGATGGGGGGAGGGCCCTCAGAAATTGAGTACCTCACCAGACCCACAGTGAGTGTCCCCTGAGCAAGGCTGAATGTACTGGAAGCCCCTCCGCGGGTCTAGGGTGCAAAGTCTGAGAATGAAGCAAAGCGGGGCACTCTAAGGCCGCCCTCAGACCGCGAGCGCCCCAGAGGAATTCATTTGCGCCATGCACACGGGCCCTGCAGGGTTCCGGTCAACCCCCACTCGTCCCAGGAAAGCCTGTGAGCCCGGCTTTGAGTGGGAAGGCCCCTGGAAAGTCCTGGGCCAGACGCACGCAACCTGGGCCGGCCCAAGGGCAGCGCCTCAGTCCTTACCTCACACCTGCCACCAACTCCCGCCAAGCAGCAGCACAGAGAACACAAACCGGAAGCTGGACCTGCGGCGCCTGCGCAGACTGGAAAGCAGCCCTAATAGCCAATTGGAACTCACGCTGGGCTGAAAGCCCCGCCCCTAGAGCTCCCTGCTCCACCCCACAACACGCAGCACGCTGTGTGACCACGTGACCTTTACTGGGGGTTGTCTGGCCACCTGAGCTTGGGTGGGGTGGGCGGGTGCGGCTGGGAATGGTTTGGTTTTTAATGTTTGTGAGATGCGGCACACCTGCCAGTGTGCCCTTCCCGGTCTGGCCCGGCAGGTATATAGGGGTCCTTGGAGATGTGAGGGGTACCCAAAATTGAAAAAGGTGCTAACAAAAGAGGTCACCAGGGAGTGACCACTTCATGGGAACAGTTTCAAGTTTTGCAAGATGAACCTAACCTTGAGATGGGCATTTCTGAGGGTGGTACAACAGTGTGAAAGTACATAATAACCACAGAACTGTGTATTTAGAAATAGTTAAGATGATAGGTTATGGTGAGATTTTATTTTTTAAATTGGGATAAAATATACATCATACACCTATGCGGTAGACAGAATTTTAAGATAAATGAATCCTCGTGCCCAAGCCCCTAAGTAAGCCTCTCCCCATGGATAGGATACGGCTTGTAACCAACTTCTAACAGATGCACTGTATCAAAATGATGCGATGTCAACCCTTGATTGGGTGAAGGGAAAGGTGAAGGGAATTGGCTGTTGTAATTAAAACCTCTAAGCAGTTGGCATCAAGTTTATCACAAGGAAGATTTCTAGGTGAGTTGAACCTAATCAAGTGAGAAGGGGATGTAGAGGTCATAGCACTTCTGCTCACTTTGAAGAAGCAAGTCAGCTTGACTTTTACTACCACACGATGAATTCTGCCAGCACCCTGAGGCAGGCCTCAGTTGAGCCTCTGAAGAGACTGTAGCCTGAACAGAAGGCCCAATTAAGCAGTACCCAGAAAATGGGGGAGGAAAAAATGTTATCTTAAACCACTGAGTTTGTGGTAACCTGTTACATAGCTGTACCTATTGCACAGGCCAATCTTACCTGGATAAAGACAAGGGGTGGGGTGGCTAAAGATAGGGGGTTGTTGGTGAGGACAGCCCTGCAATTCGATTTCTAGCTGTCGGCACAAAGCAGTTGACACAGGTCCATAGGATGTGTATGGCGGTGTTCACTGTGCTGGCTTGGGAGCAGGGGTTGATGGAAATACCCTGGGTGTCCATCTCAGGGAGAAAAGGAAGTGAGTGATTCACACCATGAAGGATGGTGTAGCAACAAGGAGAAATTAATGCACACACAGCAACATGGATGGGTTCTAAAACAATGCTGAGTTTAAAAAGAAGTAGTGTAAAAACAAGGAGACTACCATTGCAAGAATAAATACAATGGGAAGGGGAACCATTCCTGGGTGGTAGGCAGTGGGAGTGGGGTGCAGAGAGGAAACTGAATAAGTAAAACAAGAAGGGAGATTTAGTGGATCAAATATAATGTGCTGAGGAGTTTAACTCAGTTTGAGAATAGTCATGTATTGCTTAACAATGATTCAGTCAACAACAAACTTGCATATACATGTGCGTTTCCAATAGGCTGTACCATACAGCCTAGGTGGTATAAATATTTGCACAAAATCATCGATGTGCTATTTTCTCAGAACACATCCTGTGTAATAGATTATGTGACAGATAATGTATCATGAACCACATCTGAGGCTCAGTGGAAGCCAAGGCCACAGCAGTGTCCACTCCTGCACAGGGGGATAGTTCACTTGAGCAGTTAAAGAAACAGCAAACATTGCTGAAGTGGGTAAGCATGGTAAGAACAGCATGTGGAGAGCAGTAGAAGAAATGATTCTGTCTTCTAGAGTCATGTCTCTATATTGGGAATGACTTACTCGTGACAGGAAACCCAGCTCAAATTTTGGTTCTGTTTTTAAGCAGAGTTTATTCACTCAAATAACTCAAAGCAGAATAGTTTACAGGTAGATTCAGGTGCTCATATTATGTCATCAGGATGTTCCTTGATACTGTTCCAATCTACTTTCCCCTGGGTTACTTTTATTCTTAGCCTCCTGGGTGCCCAGTAATGCCAGCTCTATACTTTCCAGTTAAGTATACTGTCCAGAGGTGTGGACCTTGTTTTTCCAGTGGTTCCAACAAAAACCTAGATCTGACCCTCTGCAGCCTGGAAAGAGTCACATGCCCATGCCTGAACCAATGTCTCTCACACTGGGGTGACATAACCACCTGGGCACAGTAAGGGAATTCTGGCACAAGGAACGGCAGGAGCAAAAACCCAGCTTTCCACATGAAGCTGGAACCCCAAGACATTTCCTTGCTGCCTGGCTCAGACTTGGCACTTTTGGGAGCAGCAGGAACCATCGTAGTCTCTGAGCAGGAAGATGGCAGATCAGGTCAGCAATTTTCAGACTTCACTTGGCAGCTAAAGATGGAAAACCTGGGGGAGTGACATTCAGGCCCTCTAGCATTTCCTTCAAGAAAGAAAATGCTGCAAAAAGTGCCTCCCTCTAAGCCCTTCTCCTAGAAAGCAAGGATACTAGCGTGCTCAGAGAGTTCTCAACACAAATGTCTGGGCAGAGGGCCCTCTTGGGGTCCTAGGTCATTGCAAAAAGAGCTCATATAGAAATAAATCTATATAATCTGTTGCCAGAAAAGTACTTAACTGGGCTGTATTCATCCTGTACCAGGCAAGCTGTGGAGACAGAATGGTAATACTTCCTCAATGGAAACCCATTCTGAGCCAGCCCCAGGCCCTTGTAGCATTTAATTACCAGCCTTTCTACACCCCGCCCCCACTCTTCCCACCCCCAGCATCTATTAGGCGACTGCTAGCATTGTCTCCCTAGAGGGGTAATGCTGGGCTGGGTAGAGCCACAGCCAGCAGCACAAAAGGTTGAGGGGGTCAGGAATGGCTTTCCTTTATGCAGCTTTCACAACACCTCTTCCAAGCCACCCCTCCCCACTAAGTTTGAACTTAGTTCTTGGCCTCTTTACGGTTGGGGTGGGCAGTGTGGTTACATAATCAGCAGCCAGCTGCACAAGGATGAGCTTCAACTGTGGGAAAGAACATTTAGTGTCGATTTTCCCCAGAGTGGGGCTGCTGGGTATTGATCTGCACCTGTCTTAGAGCAGGAAATGGAGTAGAGGGGACTATGTGGATTGGGTAGAGTGCTTTTTAGCTGAACAGAAGTCCCAACTCAAAAGGTTAAACATCAAGGGATATGGGTGTCCTGCACAAAGAAACCCCAAAGTAAGAACAGTCCACGGCCAGATAGTTCAGTACGGCAATGACATCAGAGTCCCCTCCTCCGATCCACACTGCTCTCCCCAGTGGTTCAAATCTGCTCTCAGTTCAGTTTCTGTCATGACCACAAGATGACTCTTACACTTCCAGGCATCGTCTGGACATGAGAGCAATCAGATGAGACCACCTCTTCCTGGATACGTGTTTTTGTTTTTGTTTTACAGTGAGGAAACTTTTCCCAGAATCATCCATCAGCTTTTCTGTCATATCTCTGTCTCAAATTGAACCACATACGGTCACGCTTGTTCCGTTTCCAGCAGAGGACACAGGAAAACGATGGCTGACATAAAGAGCATAAACGAACACAGGATTCTGATACTCTGTTAAATGCCCAGCTGCGTCCACTACACAAAGATACATAGGCTCTTCCCAGTCAGATCAGTCAAGAGGGAGTTGAAGTTCTAATCCTGTTCAGTCTGAGGATGGATTGCTTGTGGCAATATCTCTGCCCTTTACTAAATATTTGCACGGGCCTCCGCTGCTGTAACTGGGAGTGAACAGGGTGGTCCCCAGGAAAAGGGGGAGGGATGATTAGAAACTATATTCTTTGTCTTTTCTGTATCGCACACTGATTGTATTAAAGTTTCTTTCCATTAAAGGTCTTATGTCTTGTCTTGATGTGGTGGATGGCAGAACCTATTCAAAGCAGACAGATTTGGGGTTCAGGGGTGCCTCTCTCTCCCTGCCCTGTAACAGGAAGACCTAGGACTCCACTGGCACTGATGCCCTCTGTGACTTGGAAGTTCAGTTAATGGCTCTTGAAATCACATTCCTGACTTCAGAATGGAGCCTCCTTCCTTGGGGTCACCTGATCCCTAAACAGCTCTTAGAAGGGCTGTAGGGAAGGAAAAGGGGTAAGATGAAGCAGATGTCCCAGATCTGTCATCTCCAAGGTCTACCCAGTTTGAACAGCACAGGAAGTAGAGATACCGGACCAGCATGTGAAGGAAAAAGAATGGCCCTGAACGGCATGCATGCCCCAATTGTCAAAACCCATGACTATGTGAGGTTAGCTGGTGTCGTGGGGCAACTGGGCCCAGGGCGGCAGGGGTCCCGTGAATCTCTTGTGCACCTTCTTCAGGCTCACGGGCCTGTGTGCGCCTGCTCCCGCCTCTTCTGTGGCTGTGTAGCTTGCTCCTCCTCTCACTGCTGCTGCTGCTTGTAGCTTTGCCTCCAGGCTCAGGGGTGCCCACTTACCCATGCCCACACCCATGCTCCAGGTGTCCATAATCAGGCACGCGTGTCCTATGCCCACACTCCCAAGCGCCTTCTGCATCAACATGAGGCTAGTGGCACAGGGAGCCTGATGAAGTCATTCACCCTGCCCCTGCTAGGGGGAATTACCACTGCAGAGAAGTAAGATTGTTACTCAGCTGATCTTGCAACAGATCAGCCTGACTTCCAGGGGGGCCCAGTGTAACCACAAGGTCTTTTACAAGTGAGGAAGGGAGAGGCAGAAGTCGGTGTCTGAGAGGGCTGATGTGCGACTGGGCATTCACTGATGGCCTCAAGCTGAGGAATGAAGGCAGTTCAGAGAAGCCAGAAAGGGGGAAAACAATTGTTGTTGTTGTTTTTGGCCTCTCTAACCTCAAGGAGGAACAGAGGTCTGGAGCCATCCTGATTGTAACTCAGTGATACCTGATGAAGGAAGGAATGCAGGGGAGGCATCACAAGACTGAGTCACACAAAGGGGACAGGTAGAAAGAGCTAGTGCAGCAACTGACACAGCCAGAAAATCAAGATCCTCGGGCACCAAAGCCCGGATGCGCCCAGGTGAAGACAAGGACATAGAGAGGGAGATGAGGCTCACTAGGGAATCTCCCAGTCCTCTCAGATTCTATTAGAAGTCAACAAACCTAGGCTCACAAGAAGTGAGCCCCTCCCAAAGAGCTGTCTATATCAGGGCAGTCTCCACCAGCACTGGGGGGCACTGTGCCTACCTGTGACTATGCAGGTGCTTCTTTTCACCCACTCTCTCCCTCTGCAGGGCAGCAGCCTCCTGCCTGCCGGTGACCTGTACCATGCCGGGACTCCTCTGCACTGATCTCCCTTAGGGGAGGCCCCTCTCTTAACACTGCCTGCCTGTCACCATGCAGGTCCCTTTCCCTGCAGCCTGTCCCTTTCGGGGCAGCTCTTCCTGCCCACTTGTACCTATCCAAGTGCCTTTCCCTCTCCTGTCTCTTCCTAATAAACTTCCTCTTTAAATATAACTGAGTCTCTGTCTCCTGGAGAATTGCGTCGTGTGCCGCTAAAAGGGGGCCTCCGGTGGCACCTTTCCCAGAGCGAACCCAAGGACCCCGAACTCAAAAGACGACATTAATACCCATGTCAGACTTCTGACTTCCAGAACTGAAAGATAAGAAATGTGTGCTGTGTGAAACCACTGAGGTGGCGGCTGCTGCTGCAGCAGTGGAAGGGAATGCAGGGCATTGTCAAGGGCGGCCTTCCACGTGGCAGGAGTGCTGGAGCGACCCGGCCAATGCTGCGCAACAGAAATATAATGCATGATGCTCATGCAACATGAGATGTGCAGTAGCCATAGTGTAACCGGGGGGGTCCCCAGGTAAAGGGGGGGGTGCCAGGTTTCCTGCCGCACCCGAGGGAGGATGGAGCTAGGCAGGGAAGAGAAGAACCTGAGAGGAGAGCCAGAAGGAGACCTGGAGGAGGCAGGTGGAGCAGAGAGAACGGTGAAGCTGCTCTTGCTCCTTGGTCTTGGACCAGGTGAAACAAATGAGGGTGAGAGACCTGTGGAGAGGCTCACTGTGGCAGCATTTATATTGATTTTGATTTTCCTTCCAGACTTGTCTGACTTTCTGACCCTTTTCTATGGGTGCTTTAGGCTTAAAGTAGGCTTTCAGGCCTTGCTTTGAACCAACCCCAGTTGGGTGGACTTTTATCCACGAGGGGATGGGAAATTTTGAGTGCTTGATTTGGGAAGTATATCTTTTGCCTTTTCTGTATTGCACACCAATTGTATTAAAGTTCCTTTCCATTAAAGGTCTTATATGTTTTGTCTCAATGCGGCGGATGGCATTTAGAGCAGTCAGGTTTGGGGGTTCTGGAGTGACCCTCTCCCTGCCCTGTAACAATATATAAAAAATAAAAATGGTAGGTAAAGTTAGCTTCAATAGCCCAGTATTTGAAAATACTCTCATTTCAGCTTGTGATCAATATGAATTAATGAGATCTTTTGTGTTGCAAATTAATGAGCTATTTTTTGTGTTTAAGAGACTAAGGAGTTATTATTTTACATTCTTTTTTCATCCTAAGTCTTCAGAATCCAGTGTATATTTTACAGTCTCAGAACACCAGTTTTTCTCACCACATTTCAAGTGCTCAGTGGCCATATATGACCATGGCAGTGGCACTGGACTGCACAGGCTTGGTGTCGGGTTGTTAGGATGGCAGCAGCTGGCATTAGTCAGAACAGAGATTCTTTTGTGAGAGAGAGAGTGGGGAACCACCAGCCCCTGTTGATCTGTGCTATGGTTAAGACCTCTGAGAGTCAAATTCTTCCCTCATCAGGGATCACAGGAAGTCATTCTGATGGGATTCACATCTCAGAGTCCAGAATTGTAGGCTCAGTCCAGTGAGCAGAAGGTCCCAGAGGAGGAGCTGTGGCTGCCACTTTGTGGGGGAAATAGAAGCTTGAATTGGCGGGAGAAGAGTCTCAGTGGAACATGCTCAGGCTAAGAAGGGCACGTTAAAAGCTTATGCCTGGTGCTTAGTGAGATAAGCCAGAAAGAGAAAGAAAAATACCGGATGGTTTCACTCATAGCAGGAGTATAATGGACCAGGCGAGAAAATAACAAAAATAATGAACAACCATAGACCAGAGACATTTTGTGGGGGTGGAGTGGGGAATGGGATCAAAAATGGGGGGTGTGGGGGGGAGAAATGCACAGGATTATGGTGATGGCACACAGGTGATTTGGTGATGGGAAACCCGCAGGGATTACAATCGGGATGGGGAAAAAAAATGTACAAAATGATGTAAAAATAAACTTTTGTAATTAAAAAAAAAAAAAGCTTATGCCTGGAACTCTGCATCTGACAAACCAGGTGAGCTCGGAGCAGAGAACCAACTACAGAGAAGGTGAGAGGGCTTCCTATTTGGAATGTAAACAGAAATCATTGCTTGGACATCAGAAACTCCAGGAGGAATGAGATCAGCAGGGGAAAAATTGGATTTGATCTTACAGACCGAAGAGAAACAGTGGGGAGCAGGCTGAAAGCAGGGGAGGAGAAGGGAGCTGCTCCCATGATCTGGCCCTGCTTCCCTCTGTGGGAGAGTGCACCCAGCTAGAGACAGGTTGGGTTAGGTCAGGAACTGGTTAGGACGAAGAGGTGCCTGTGAGGGAGTGGCCAGGAGAGGAGACAAGCTGGGCTGCTGCAGAGAGAGGCAAGGGGAGAATCTGTGCTGCTGAAGGTCAAAGAACTCCTATTGCCTCGGGTCTTCAGGGACCAAAGGCACTCTCCCTTCTGGGGCCCAATACCTCGGGGAGAAGCATGTATTATCCAGCCAGCTCCCCCCAAGTGGAGGCAGTAAGGGTAGCAGCCCTCAGCTCTCTGCCTTCACCACAGATGGAAGAAGGTTGAAGCCAGAGTCAGGCCTGGCCTCTCCCCCTGGGAGGGCCCAATCACGCTCCAGCAGCCACGGGCCTTACCCATCCCCACGTGAGCTCAACCTTTAAATGGTTCGCTCCACATTGTAAAAGTTCTAACCTCCAGCTGTGGCCAAGCAAATATCCTGGCCTTTGACTTTGGCCCCTGGCAACATTCTTCTGTATTAGAGGGAGTGTGGGATCCAGGAGCAGAGAGTAGTCCGGCCAACTTTTGTAATGCCTCGTGGTGAATGTCATTCTGATGGAGGATAAGAATAGAGAAACTGGGAAGGAGGCACCACCAGACCAGGAACCTGGCTCACACTACACCAAGAGCTGAAGGGAGAGGAGAGGGGGTTAACACAGCCACTGACCCAGCTATAGGCTCTAGGATCCTTAGGCGCCAAAGCCCAGTTCTCAAAGCACAAGACCCAGGCGTCAACAGACTGCGGTAGGGACTGTCTAGAGAAGACGGAAGGTAAAGATCTAGAGATTGAGCCCATTGCGGAATCGCCTGTCCCTTTCAGATTCCACGTATTTTACTCAAACAAACCACTCGTGGAAGGAGTGAGCCCCTCCAAAGGTATGGTCTCTGCACTGGCACGGGGCAGCAGTCCTGCCCACCTCTCCAGGTGCTGATCTTCGCCCACTGCCTCCCTCTGCAGGGCAGCAGCCTCCTGCCTGCCCGTGCCCTGCACCTGCCTGGGCTTCTCTTCACTGATGTCCCTGAGCAGGGGCTGCCCTCCTCAAGGCTGCCCGCCTGCGACCATGCAGCCTCTCTGGGCAAACCTGTCCCTTTCAGGGCATCTCTTCCTGCCGGCTGTGTCTCTGAAAGTGTCTTTTACTCCTCTGTTCCCTTTCTCTAATAAACCTGCTCTTTAACTATAACATCTATGTCTCGTGGAGAAACACTCACCTGGGAATCTCAGTGTGTGCGGCTGAAAGGGGAGCACTGGTGAAACCTTTCCCAGAGTGAACCCAAGGACCCCACACTCTAAACCCATTAACTCCAAAAACTACATCAATTCTTACCCATTTTATGAATGAGAAAGGTGAAGTCCACCCTATGACATAGGCAGGACACAGGCATGGTTATGTCAATGTCACAGCTCTAACACCTCATAGCTTCACATAGTAGTTTGCCTCCAGCTCCCTCTATGTATGTCGAGGGAGTTGGCAGGGGGATTTGATCCATGAGGATCACTCAGGGATTCAGGCAGATTAAGGCTGGAAAAGAGGCCTCTCAAATTCCCTGAGAGGAAAATGTCATTAGAGGAGGCCCACTGGCTCTTTCTTGCTTTGCAATGACCCTGCCTGACTTACAGGAGCTGAGAAGTCTGGGAGAGCAGCTGGGATATCCAATGAGCCACACCCAGGTAGAAAGGAAGAGCAACATTTTAACTTAGAAGTGTCTAATAGTTGTGTCACCCCAATATTATGCAGGAGACACTTGTGAACTGTATTGTAATATTTAAATAACATGTCAGTACCGTGACCCACAGATAGTCTCATACATTACTTAACCAGTCCCCAGCCAGAGGATCCTTTCAGCTGCGGACAGTCTGATTTCATGACTCCCGCTTTCTGGGCCTGACTCCTGCCCTCCAGCATGCAAGCTATGTCTTTGGAGTCCACTATCTTCAGCTACCTTAGGGTTTCCTGAGACCCAAAGATTCCTTTTCATTCCATTGGAATTTGGAGCCCAGTTCCCCCACAACCCAGACGCCAGTTCCAATCCTTGCTGGCTGCAGCCTTGCTAACAGCCTTGCTAATCTGTTAATTATCTGCTGCTAGCGGAGGAGCCTGTTCATTGAAAACTCAGCCCCCAACTTTAATTGCCTGCCAGCCCATGTCTCAGTTTCCCCATGCCCAGGCCCTTAGTTCTCTGCCTTTCAAGTCCTGCCTTCTTCCTGTTCAACACAGCATGTGTTAGCACCTTCTGCAGAGCTGGTCATTGGGGCTGCCGAGGCCCCAGTGGAGAGTCAGGGAGTTATACCCACAGTCCGTACAGCCTTCCGGAGGTGCCTCACTCCTTCCTGATCGGCTGCTGGAGATAGGAGGGCTGTGAAAGTTACTTTCCCCAGGAATTAATGGAGAGGTGCTGGGCCTGTGGGCAGACTCCATGGGTGAACAGATTTCAACTTAAACAAAAGCCAAATGCCTCACTGTGCAAAGCTGCCCAGAAGAGCTGGTTGCCGAGAAGAGCTGCTGAGAGTCTCTGGGAACTGTACCATGCCTGGAAGTTTCCCACTCTGAGTCTCTACCCCTCCCACCCACCCTGACTCACCACCTGGAGGGTTTTCTGTGGTCAGTCTTTTGAGTCCAGCCCCTGCCCTCATTCATCATTCTCCTTGGCACATCACCGATGGATCTGGTACTATAACGGGGTGGTTCCCCTTTTGGAAATGGAAGTGTCAACAATCTGATAAACAAGTGAAAAAGCAAATTTCAGAAAAGTGAGTATAATGTCATCCCATTTTTTGTGATAAGTATGTTTATACATGAATGTTCATAAACATATATTTTAAAGGTTCTATAAAATTGGTAGAGTAGTTGTTTTTGGAGACAGGAATTAGGAGAGCAAGAAGGGAAAACTTACATTGAATCTTTACTAGTTAAACATTATTTCAGCAAGAAAAGGAGCAGACTGAACATTTGTCCTGAGTAGCTGTGTGACCACATGGAGCCTCAGTCACCTCAACTACAAATTGGGAGTTTGTCTCCGCCTCCTTCCCTTTTACTCTGAATTAGGTCTCTTGATTGAGAGCAACCTACGCTAACCCAACTTTATATAATAGGAAAAGGGAGTGTTTTGTAGAAGGGTATGGGATTTTTATGCCTCCAGACTTTAGGAGGAAATAGAATGCTGGGAACGGCTCAACTTAACAATGCATCTACTTTCTTTTCTCCCTTTAAAAAAGAATTTCTTTGCTTTCACATTCTCATGGTAGAAAACAAAACTTCCAGGCTTATATGTTATGGGTCCAGCCCACTAAAAAAGGCCTGAGTCATAATCTAAAGTCCAAGGCAAGGATCTTACTAGCCAGCTTCATGGCCACATCAGTCAGGAGAGGTGAAGTTATGCTACAGAAACAAACAGCCCACAGTGCTCAATGACTTAAAACAATTTATTTTTCACACATTTAACATATCCACCATGGGCAGCAGGAAGTCTCTGTACATTACATCACTCAGTGACCCAGTTTGATGGGGCTTTCATCACAAAGGTATGCCCAGGACTATCAAAATGGTGGGCCACACAGGGGCTCTGAACGCTTCTGCCTGGAAGTCACACACATCTCTCCCACTCATATTTTATTGGTCAAAACAAGTCAGATGGCTTGACCTGAATTCAAGTGAATGGAGAAGTGAGCTCATCAGATGTGCCTGGGAGAAAAGAGGCTTGAGCCTTTGTGAGCAGCACCCACGGTCACCAAGGGCCTCTGCCTGCTCTTTCTCCAAGCCCATTGTTAGACAATTCCCACTATGGAGATGAAATGTTGCTAGGGAAGGAGAGAAAGATGCCTGCGAAGGGTTGTTTCCAGCCCCTGTTAGCTGGCTCCTCTGTAATGGGAAGAAAAAGTATCATGGCAGAGAGCCGGAAGCTCAGGAGATTCCTAGAGACACCTTATGAATCCCAGAGAATTGCTAAGCCCACCCTCTGGGACTTGAGGGCCCACAAGTACAGCCTTTGCCCTCCTCCAGCCGGAAAGACACCACTGAAAGTGGGGGCTGAGTGGGAGGTGGGAAGGCCGGGGGTGGAGAGATGGGGAGGAGGAAGCCCCCCCAAAGGCAAATTCTGCGGGAGGATCCAGAACAGAAATGCTGGCTGCTGATTGCGTGGTGGTCCCTGTCCGGCTCAGTCTTCAGGAACATCGCCACCATGTGGTCATTTAGGAGGAGGTTCTGGGCAGCCTCAGACTTCAGATTCAGAACTCTAGGTTCAAGCCCTGGCTCTGTCACTAACTGATGAGTAAATTGATGAATGCCTCAGAGCCTTAGCTGCCTGATTTATTTACTGGATTAATTACAATAGCTGCCAGCTGACCACCCGTCTGGCTTCTCGTGAGGACTGGCTGTTAAGTGGACATCACGACTCTTTATAAGACAACACCTGGACAAACACAGAAGTCAACTATGTTGTGGTGGCCTCTGGGGATCCTCCCTTGGGATGGTCTTCCCCCGCCCTGCCTGATTCTGGCCCTGGAAATGGCCCAGCTGTCTCCTGCCTCCCCACCCAGACATGAAGCTGTCACTCTGAGAGCTCTGGAGAAGAGCGCATCTCTAAGATTTTAGACAGAATAATTTCTTCTCCGTCTTATGCCTGCCTGTCCAGGAATATCACACAACCCACACAGCCCCCACAGCCATTGTTTCCCTCATCAGCCAGAAAAAAACTCCCCGTCTCTGTGAAGCAGAGGGGGGCAAGAGAAGGGGGACGTTGAAGAAAGGGAGCTTCACCCCTAAATCTAGCGTGACTCCTAGCACCAGCCCAGGGGCTGACATCAGTAGGCAGGACCAGGCCGTTGGGATCCCTATCCCTACCCCACCCTGCGTCAGATCAGCTACCTGAGGTCCAGCTGCTCAGGCCTGGACCCAACCCACTGAGGAGCGAGTATCAGGACAGTGTGATGACAGTCAGCTGAGGACGGAGAGGCAGATACCAGATGAGAACTCCCAAGTCCTGTGGTCCTTTTGCACTGCTGCCCAGAACTTTTGGTCGTTGGAGGCCCAGACCTCCAAAGGATCAGAGACGGAAGCAGAGTCTGCTCCCTGCCCTGAGGGAAGCCCCAGGGAACATGGGGGCCCAGTCCCTCTGCTGCCCGCTGCCTGTGCGGCTGCTCCAGGAAACAGCAGGCCCCTCCACCCACCACACTGCTCTTTACACTGGTGACTCAGCTCTGACAACAAAGCCCTGGCGCCCCCCTTAAATGCAGCACTGCTGAGCTGGCTGATCCCCCGCACTATGAATGAACCTCCCAGAACAGGAGAAGTTGGCCCAGGAGGGGTACCTACCTGTCACCTCGTCCCTTCTGTAGGAAGCAAGTCCTGGGGTGGGGCTGGCAGGGGTTGATGTGGATCCTCACCCCTCTACCGTGTAGGCCTCTGGACCTGGTGGCAATAATGAGTTAAGGAGCCTCAGAAAGCTGAGAAAGTGGGATGGAGTTAGGGGATGGAACAGAAGGCAGAGCATGAGGTGGAGACTGGGGGGTCTCCAGACCCACTTTTGACAATAACAGACATTTTGCTGAAAACCCATTTCAGCAAAATCCTGTTTCTCCCCAGACTCAGACCCCAAACCAAAGGACATAGTAGAAGGAAGGCAAGGCAGCTGAGGCACCAGACTAACTCCCACATGGCCCTTCTTGCAGGGCAGGAGAAAGCTGACCCCAAGGAAGGGAGAAGGTGCAGGAAAGAAAGGGACATTCCCGTGCTCCCAGAACAGGATTCCTGGGCCTCTGGGGCCCACCTCACCTCAGCCCTTCCACAAACCCCCAGGCCAACTTGCCTGCCGCTGTGTCTGGCTCCAAGGCTTGTCAGGAGCCAGACAGAGAACCTCTGGGTGCCAGGGCTGGCTTCAGATAACACAGGGAAGGGCTTTTGTGAGTGTCCATCCAAGGCAAACCTTGGGACCTCCTGAGGATCAACCAGTCCCACCCTACCCCAGGCCATAAATATGCCTGTGCTCTTTGACCCAGTAATCCCTCTGTTTAGAATTCCTCCCACAGATATAATTGCAAGGGAAAAAAATAGATGTATGTGCACAGCTGTTTATAGCAACATTATTTATAATAGTAAAAAGCCAAAATTAGCCCAAATGTTCAACAAGTTGTAGAAGGAAGATGCTGGTGTGTCGATAAGGCAAAATATTTACCATGCAGTCAAGGAAAGATGGCAACGTTGGAAAATTCTCTATGTCATGATGCTGAGGGAAAGCAGAACACAATCTTGTATATGTATTCAGTCAGCAAATTGGGACTGAGCACCCCATCTGGGCCTCTCGTGGTGAATGGGACCAAGTCCCCATGCGTTAGACAATGACCTAGCGCACCATGGGTAGTTAAGTGTCTCCTGAAGACAAGAGGCAGGCAGACAAGTGCTCTTCGCCCCTGGCTGCCTCTGCTGCCCGCTGTGGGATCTGTCCTGTCTGGGCTGTCACTGGGGTGGCCCAGCAGAGGACCGCAGACCCCCCCAAGAGAGACACCTTTGTCAGGTAAGTGCTAGGCCCCAGAGCAAAGAAGCCACAGCTACCTGTGGTATGAGGACCAGGCCGAGGGCAGCAGACACAGTCAGCTGAAGGGACTCACAGGAGGAACTTCTGGCAGGAATTTTTGGGAAGCACATGAACCCTTAGGGTTTGAAGACAAGCTAGGGGAGAAGCAGCCTCCCATCGTGTCACCCAGATTTACTACTCACCTGGCTGTGAGGGCTCAGTGATGACTCTCCTGAGGGGCTGGGGCCCGCCCTGGCCCTGGCATGACTAGATGTGGGTGCAGGTGGGGAGGCAAGGGGGTCATGGGAGGGGTGGAAACTTACCATGACGGTGGGTTGACACTCTCTAAGGCCCACTTCATGAGGTCTACTCTGTACAGAGGGAAGCCACTCAAACCCAGAATTTTCTTTCACTTGGCCCTATGTAGGAGCAAGATCTTCATGGAACGCTGAAACTAAGATGGAGCATCAGGTCTCAGAAACAGGAGGCCCCTTCTACTTTCCCAGAGCCTGGAGGGAGCTCTCTGGGGCTGGGGGAACCGGGGCCAGGAATTGCAGGAGCTGGTGAGGGTCCAGGGTAGAGTCTCAGGCTATGGCCATAATCGGGGAGCAGAGGAGAGGGCTGAGCTCTGCCACAGCTGTCCCGCCCCAGGCAGGGCCTCAGAGACTCCCAGCTCTGGGCCCGTGGGAGGCACCAGACAAACAGAGAAGTCGGCAAGCAAAACATGCTATTAGCAGCGATGGAGAAGTGACGATTATCTGCGCAGCTGTCAGAGCATCTCCCTGCTCCCCCAAGCCTGTACTGGGGAGGGAGGGAGCCACCAATCCGTCTCCCAGAGATACCCACCCCGTGTTCCTGGCCGCCTCCCCTCATGAGGGAACTGGCTTGCCTTTCCTCAGTGAGCTTTCACCCCTCCCCAAGCCTCTCTCCTTGTAGCTGGGCCTTTATTTCTCAAACTGTAAGCTGGGGGTGAAAGTAACCCACCTCACAGGGTTGTCAGGGGCCAGTGAGAGCTTTCACGTGAAAGCGCCTCACAGGTCCAAGGACGACGGCATCTCAGCTGCTACAATTCTCCCATCAAGACTTCAGTCTTTGGGGGCTCTCCCTCCCCGTTTCCTTGATAAAGAGTGATGTGGAGGCTTGGGAAGGTCAAATGATTTGACTGAAGTCACAGAGCAGTGAACGAAAGCAGGTGTCTGTTTCCGATACCAAGCGCCAGAAGAACGCTCAAAGGACGTCCACCCTCCTGCAGGCTGTGAAAGGAGACCCAGAAAGGGGCTGCAGAGCAGCAGAGGGGCTGAAGGTATGTGCCCCTTGGGGGCTGTGTTCTGCTGGAAGCAACTGAGGAATGAATTCCAGGCCCCAGGCAGGGTCCTGCCGTCTAAACCTCTGATCTGTCTGAGGCCTCGGGGACCCCATGCCTTGCCCCAGCCTTGTACCTGTCATGACCTCTCCAACTCAGCCAGCCTCCCCACCTGACAGAGGAGAGCTCGCTGGCCCAGCCACACAGAGAAGGCAGGGGAGATGACTGGGAGGGGGAGGCAGGTCCTTTCAGCCCACCACCCCTACTGTGCATCTGCAGGTGGCCTTTTGGAAGCATTCCAAAAGGCTTGCAGGAAGCCAGGCTGGGAGGCAGGGATGATGCTCATGCAGCGTGGGAGGGGGAGGGTGGGCGGTGACTCACAGGACCGTGGGGGACAGGAAGCATCTCTGGAAATCTAGTGGAAGGGAAGGGGCTGTTGACTCAGGGACAACTGGGGAGAGGTGCGTGGGGAGGACGTTCGTTCCTGGAAGCCACCGCCTGCCGCCCCACACCGTGCACACAGGTGATCCGCCTTGTGCCTCCCTCTTGCTCTCTCTCCTGCTGCTCTTCGAAGGGGCAGCCTTTGCCCGCCTTCCCAGCAGCCCTGGCACAGCCCACGCTGACATGACGAATGGCTTCCAGTCTCCCCCGGCACTGCCTAGCTCTAGAGCAAGAGACCCAGAGTGGCAGGGCCGACTGGCCATCCTACAACACGGCTTCCACAGCTTCTCTCTTCAGATCTGCTGAGAAAAGTGGAGGGCGCTGTATTTGAGCCCAACTCACTGGGCAACCCTCTGAGGCCACCGCCACAAGCAGTGAACGCCCCACTCTTAGGCACATCCAGCCAGCTGACTCTCAAATCTCAGCTGCTGAATGGTGTCATCCTGTGCACGGGGGTCTCCTGGAACCAGCTTGTGCGATCAGGGATTATGCCCTGTGGCAACCCTGGTGCCTAGAAAGTCAGTGTATAGCACATGTTTGTGGAATGTCAGATGTAGGAAAGAATGAAAGGCTTAAATTCTTCATCTGGAACACAGGTCCACTAATCTGCATCTACAACACAGGCTGACGGAGCCAACCCCTCGGCCCTGCACAAGGCCCTGCAAGGAAGGCCTGGGACTTACCCAGGGCTCTTTCCAGACGAAGTGGGGAAACTGGGTGTGTTCCAGAGCTGGCATGAGAGCTGTGCAACTTGACAGGACAATGCAGGCAGCAGGAGCTGAGGGAGCCATGGAGCTGTCGGGTGCCGAACAAGGCTGCCAGCCACCGAGGAGCAGAGCGCTGGCAAGGGAGAGAGCAGCTAGAGCTGGGAAGAGGCCAGAACTCCTCCCCCAAGCACAAGCTCCCTCTGTGCTGGATCAAGCCTCAAAGGTGTAGAACCAGGGTTGGTGGGCTTGGGTTCTGTCACAGACACTTTGGGGGCCCAGAAAGGAGGTGTCGCAGGCTCGGGAGACTAGAAGGATGCTTTGGCTGTTGGGGGTAGGGGTGTGGAGCAGGGACAGTGCCAAGAGCACTCTCTACATCTGGGGATCCTGGGTCCTGTTGCTCTGAAGTTGCCTGGGACTCTGAGCCACACAGAGCTGGCATCTGAGTGCAGGGTTGCCCGCACGCTCCCTGGGCCTGGGCCTGGTTAGACTCCAGCCAGAAAGGTCTCTGCTGGCTTTCCTCCAGTGCAGACAGAGGTTTGCCTTCCTAAGACGTCAGCCTCCCAGGCAGGGTGGGAGGAGAGGAGGTGTGGGAGGAGGAGGGCTCAGAAGCTGCAGCGGTGAGTTGTACTAGGTTTTGAAGATTTTTTAAAACTTGCTTAAGACGATCTTTGTTAAAAAAAAAAAAAAATTCCAGACAGTGCTAATGTATCTCTTAACTGTCTTCCTCCCCCAATCAAGCTTCTGTCCCCGAAGATAACTACTTCAGCTTCAGCTAATTTTTTTTTAAATAAAAAGAATACATGCAAGAAGTGTGTGTGTGTGTGTGTGTGAGAGAGAGAGAGAGAGAGAGAGAGAGAGATAAATAATTCTAGCAATCCCAAATGTCTAAGATAAGGGCTCCCTCCCCCAGGCAATCACTACTAACATTTTGAAGGTACTCCTCTGGATTTGTGAAATCATATACAGGCATAAGATGTTTGATGTTTCCTCATCTCTATTTTCTATACAGATGGGGCCATATTCTGCATGGGGTTCTGCCTCTTAGTGTTGCCCTAAATGCTCTTAAAGGATTCTCCTTGCACACCCAGAGCGACCCCAAGTCAGCATGCAGACTCTGTTTAACCCTCTCTGGGGTGGGTCCAGCAGTGGTTCCCACGTCCCTGGCAAGCAGGAAGGAAGGCCCAGACTTCATTTCCAGAGCACTGCGGGCAGGCGACGTCAGTAGTCGTGGCTCGGAGTATCTGGGATGGGCACTCCTGGGTCACTAGGCAGACAGGCAGCCCTTGTGGACACGCAGGGCAGCTGGACTGGCCCCGCCTGGCAGGTGGCTGGTGACCTCAGATCAGCTACCAGCCTCTAGCGCCTCATCTGCAGCTGGGGTGGATGTGAAGGGGCAAAGTCAGTCCCTCGCAGCCTGGGAGGCTGGGCTGGTGGCCACCTCTGCTTCACTGCGCCTTCCCGAGCAGATGGCTCCATGTGGCGATGGGAGCCCTGCAAGCTGTGTGCTCGGTGCCAGAAACCCCCAGCCAGAATCCCAAGCAGGGCACACTGTGTCCCAGACCCCTTTGCTTTATCTCTCTGTTCATCCTAATACCACAAGTCCCACAGCAGCACCATCAACATGGGTGGGTGTCTGTGTGGCCGGCAAGGCCCACAACTGGGGCTTGGCTGCACCCAGCCATGCACCCTGGCCAAGATGGGAGAGCAGTGGCAGAGCAACGGCAGCCAGCACGGCTGTTCTGCATTTCTCTCTCCAGGACTGCTGCCGCTGGTTCAAAAAATAAAATAAACATACTCACCACAAATAAAAAAAACAATAAAAAATTTAATATTCCTGGGATGTAGGTCTTCTCAAACAAGAGGCAGCTGTTTCTAGAATTGAGTTTGGCAGAGACAGTTGTGGTGCTTTTTCCCTCATTAGTATTTTCTTTTTTTTCCCCAGGAGGTGTCTCCAGTTAAAATACATTCCTGGAATATGATCTCCATGTGCTGTGCTGGTAATTAAAATTGGACTTGTTCGGGTTTCCTTGACCGATTTGACTTGTTTGTCTATAGTGATTGTGGGGGTCCTGAGTGACAGGATGTTACGGGGAGGTCAGGAGACAGACCCGTCTGCAAGGGCAAGGGGAGCTCTCCTAGCCAGTGGGAGCCGGGCGGGTCAGCTGACCGGGGTGCTCAAGTCCTCCCAGCCATCTGGAGCAAGAAACTGGATGAACATGGCAAACTCCCTTGAAGTGTGAAGGGGACACTGAAGATATTTCCAGGAAGGACTTTCTCTTCCGTGCCTATCCCCAGGAAACTTTTAGAAGAGATGTTCCATCAAAATGAGGTGCTACATGTAGTAAGCAAGGCATCCTGGCTCACACCCCTGCGGGCCTGCCACTGGTCAGTTTCCTGAGAGTTGCCAGCTTGCCTCCTCAAGCAATGCCTGGAGGACTGCTGGGGAGCATCAGGGCAAAGCTGGTCAGTGAACAGAACAGGGTACAAACCAGAAGCTCAACCTAGTTGGTCTCTGGGGAGATGTAAGCATAGAGTTGAGTTCAGGATGCAGGGCCCCAAAACTCCTTCATGGTACCTTGCATTGGTACGTGGCAAGGGTCCTCTGGTGTAGGTTGGTCGCTGCCAACCAAAATTGGCTGATCTCAGACCCAGCGGGTGACCGCAGTATGAACAGCCTGCCAACCCTCTTCCCCAGTTGCTGCTGTAGAGTGAAAGTATAGCCCTGACGTTGCCTCCCACCCCTCAACCTGAGAGCTCGATGCCTAGAACCCCTGCTAGGCCATCTCAGCCCAGCCTAGGGGCAGCGTTAAAGGCTCTTCCATCAGAGCAGCTTGGGGGTGCCTCCTTATGACCAATTCTGCTTCCCAGGCTCAGGGGACACCTGCCAAGTTTCAGCCCCATGATGGAGGCTGGGGAGACTGCCGGAAGGCCTGGTTAGAGGTGTGTGCAGCTCCTCCCAGCTCCCCTTCTCCTCTGCACCTGTGGGAGCTCCAGGGCCACCTCCCTCCGTTTGGCAGAGCTATGCCATGCTGAACTAACACCCCTAAAGCAACCTAGCCCATCTCTGCCCAGCCAGGGCCTCCAGCTCACAACTGTGTACCCCCTCCCACACACATCACCCCAGTCCATACAATTCACCCCCTTTACTGGTCTAACCCATCCCCGACCCCCTTCCCCTCTGGTAAACGCCAGTCTCCGCTATATTAAGAGTTTGCTTTTGTTTTGTTTGCTTTTGTCTTTATCTTCCCCACATGGACAAAAATCACATGATATTGACTTACTTCACAGTAAGGAATCCTGGCGCTTTCTCTTCATCCAGCAGGTGCATGATGAGGCAGGAGGGCTACCTGCAGCCAGGATTTGCCAAACCTGGTTCAGATGGCATGTAAGGTCCTATTCCAGGGCACGGCTGCTTCTCTGTTCAGACAGCAAGTGCCCCCCACAACTGCTCGTAGAGGCCACACCAGCCTCTGGTGGCCCCAGAGTTTTGCTCCCAAGTATTTTTCCCCTGGAACCCCATTTCCTGGAGGTGAACATGCAGGCATGGCTTCCAGGGGTCTCCCACTATCCCCTCCCCCCTTCCCAGCCCCTAGGGACCTTAGGGGCTGGTGCCTGTGATTCCATGACAGCGCTCACCAAAGCTGTCAAGGCTGTTCTTCCCTGTGCACACCTCTTAGTGAAAGTCTATTAAGCCGCCTTCCATTACACATCATAATGGCCATCAGAGTGGCTTTGATCTTGATATTTTGCAAATGGTTTTAAATCCCCAAGGCAAAAGAGGAGCACACCAACGTGGGGCTCACCCAGGGCCGGGCACCACGGCAGAGCAGAGGCTCCTGAGCTGGGTCTCCAGCGGCCCCGCACCTGTTAACCTTGTTAGGACAGCACCTGCTTCTGCAAGCAGGGCCGGCTCACCTGTGCAGGCCGTGGGGAAGTTGCCCCAGGCCCCTCACTCCTCCTGGTCCCTGAAATCATCATCACCCAACCCCCGCCACCAAGTCTGTCGAGGTGTGCACACCTACACATGGGCCCAGGTGTCCATGATCACAGGAGGCGTGCAGGCCACAGGTGCCAGTCACAGAGGCCAGGGGTGGGCATGCTGAGGCTGTTCCCCTTTGCGATGAGATGGCAGAGGATGTTCAGTGACCTGCCCAGAGTCTCTCAGGCAGAACAGGAGTATTAGCGGTAAGAGGAGTTGTCACTAGCTGAGCGCTTTCCTTTAGATGCCCTGCTTTGCTTACTCATCGTGAAGCCGGCGCAGGAGGCCTGGCGCTGCCTTCATGGGGAGGCTCAGGGGCTGCAGACAAAGTGCCATGCTCACCAGCTCCTTTGTGGCCAACTGGGGTTTGAACTCAGATTTTTCAGCTTCTGTAGCTTCTCAGCCAGCCCTTTCTCATCTCCCAAGACCATTCCCCAGCCACGCCAGGACCCCAGGGACACTCAGAGACACACGTGTGCCAACTCACGGGGGGATCAAAATGCATGTCTTGAACCCCAATTCTGTGTGGGCTCTGCTGTTGTGCAGGCAGATTGGGAGGCAAGGGAGCAGGAGAATGGGGGGGACTAAGAGGCTCAAAGCCCCTCAACCCCCCCACAGAGCTTCTCTTTCCCCTCAGCCTCCCCTCATCATCCCCCACCCCTGTCCTCTCACCTCTCAATTGCTTAGTCATCTGGCCCAGCAGTGACTGCCCTTTTATCCCTCCCTCTGGGCCCAGGTGTGCACACCTACACATGCGCACATCCAAGCTCCTGGCCCAGGTGTGCATGATCACGGGAGGCGTGCAAGGCCGCAGGTGCCAGTCACAGAGGCCAGGGGTGGGAGGGCATGAACAAGCCTGATTAACTCACTTACCCCACAACTGCCCATGGGGAGAGAAAGGGAGGGGAGAGGGGGACAGGACAGGTAGTGTTGTTCTTCCAGGTAATTCCCCAGGAATAAAGGAGATCCTTGAATAAGTTCAAAATTCCCAACTACTGCGGAGACGGTGGACTGCACTGGCTGTGGGGAGCCAAGGGGAACGGCTTCAGTGTGAAGGTGAGAAAGGGGCAGCCCAGGTGGGCGCGGCACCTGAGGAAAGGCACAGACCTGAGGGGCATTTGGGAGTCAGTGGAGGCATAGGAGGCAGCTCTGGGGGCTGCTGGAGAGGAACTGAGAGGGAAGATTCCTCTGAGGGTTCCCCTACTTCCCTCTAGGCCCTCAAGTGGGACTAGCTGACCACACCCTACCCACATCCAGGGAAGGTGCTGCGGCCCTGGGCTGGTCCCAGGAGCAGCCATTGTTTGCATGTGCCAGGTAAGCTCCATCTCAGGAGGCAGCTCAAGGGAGAGGAAGGGACTCAGAGCCTGCCCCCTTTGCACCCTATTTCCTTCCCTGAAAAATGGGGATTCCCATCCCCAAGGTGCTAAAGAGGAGCCCAAGATGCTAATGAACTAGTCTTGTAAATTGAACACTCCAGAAGAAAGGTTAGGATGCCAGGGATGAAGGGTCTTCGAGCCGATCTAGGGTCCAGGCTTCCTTCCACACAGGAAGAAGCAGGGAGATCACCCAGTGCCCTAGACAAGCCATCCTGCCCGAGGCCGGCAGTCCTTTCCTCACCTTCCTTGCCTACCCCAGCCCCAAAATCTTTCCTCTCTGCCATGCTGGATGCAGTCATGCTCTCAGCCTGTGTCTCCCAGGAGTGGTTAATCGCATGCCCTCTCAGGCAGGGGTAGGTGGGGATCCGTCACTTCACCGAGTATGAATTCATTTTTTCAGCTGCTTTCTCCAGATAGAATCCTGATAGGATGGGGATTTTTAAGAAAGGAACAGAGAAAGGGATATTTATAGCTCCTCTAGCTTTGTTCAGGGAATACAACTTAAGTAGGTCCAAGACAGCTGTTACAGGCACAAAGTAAAAGCCTGGTACCAAATCCAGTTTCTCGGGTGTATTCATTCTGTGCCCCAAGACCCATTTCTGTAAAATGGCAGAAGTGAACTGACTCAAGCAGAAATCCCTTCCGGCTGACATTCAGGTTTCCCCCATCACCAGGAGAGGTCCCAGGAAGTATGGGAAAAGTCTTACATTCCTAGGCAACCCCACCCCTTACCCCCTCCGAGAGACCCAGAACAGGAAGACCAGGCCTGGGGCCCTCTGCCTCATGGGGCAAGTCAGGCTCTCTGTCCTCGCTGCTCCAGGGAGGCAGGAAGACGGCCCCCCAGGAGTCAGTCACAGAAACAGATTCCTGCTTTGTCAGCAGAGCAGGGAGTGAGCTGAGCCTCGGCCCAGCTCCATTTCAGCTGCGACAGCCTCTTCAGGGGGAGGCCCCTCCCCAGGACAAACATAAACATCCGCTGTATCTGTGAGTGCTGTACAGCAGCCGGCAGAGCGCTGCCATGTCTGCTAACAGGGCTTATTCCACATGCAGTTACTATCCAGCGATGCACACAATGTCATGCCCAGGCAAAGGTGGCTGCAAACGTGGGCACCCCTGAGCCTTCGTTCTCATCTAGGTAATACCTGAGTTCACGACGGTAAACTTATTTCTCTCTGTCCTTTACATGTCTCTTACTCCACATCTTTCTGTTTTCTCTTTTAAAAGTTAAGTCTTTTTTTAAGTGAAAAAAACACACCTGTATTTGTCCACAGGTTGGCAGTTTCGGGCGCTCCTCTCCTTCTGGTGGTCTGGCTTGCCTCTGGGATGATTTCCCTGGGCCTGAGGAACTTCCCTGAGTGTTTCTTGTACTGGAGGATTCATAGCCATGAATTTCCCAAGCTTTTATTTGTCTGAAATGTCTTAATCTGGCCATTAATTTTTTAAAAGATTTGTTTATTTATGCATACAGAGCTGGGGTACAGCCCAGAGGTGCAGAGGGTGAGAGGATTCACCAGAGACAGAGTGGGGAGCAGAACAGGCAGATTGATGAAGTACACTGCTGAGGGGAGC
>NW_004567121.1:2509476-2562863 GCF_000260355.1 Condylura cristata
GTTAAAAAAAAAAAAAAAAAAAAGAACATTATTGAGTCTTCTATAAGCCTATAAGCCTTCACAGACTTTTCCCTCAAAGTCCTTCAAAGTTGTCTTTCTAGCCAGTGTCTTCTTTGTTTCTAAGAAGTCAGCTATCATTTTTATTGCTTTTCCTCTCATTATAAAATGGCTATATTTTCTGGGTGAATTTAAGATCTTCTCTTTACCTCTGTTTTTCAGTTTATGTGGTTTGGATAACAATCTTTTATCTCACATACATCATTTGCAAATATTTTCTCCCAGCCTGTGACTTGCCTTATCTTTCACAGTTTTTAATAAAATTAAATTAAAATGAAATTCAGCTTATAAAATATTTCTTCCATGAATTATACCTTTGGTACTATGTCTGCTATACCTTTGGCTATACTATAGCCAAGGTCACCTAGATTTTCTCCTATATTATCTTCTAGGGGTTTTATCATTTTCTATTTTACAATTAAGTGCCTGGTTCATTTATGTTTATTTTTATGAAGAATATAAGGTTCATGGGGGGAGGGGCTGTAGTCTTGGCTTTTTGTTTGATTGTTTTTGCATGTGTCTGTCAGGTTGTTTCACCACCATTTGTTGAAAATACCTGCTTTTCCCTGTCATATTGCCTTTGTTTTTGTCCAAGATCAGTGGATTATATTTGTATGTGTCTATTTCGGGCTCTCCACTCTATTCCATTGATTTATTTGTGTCTTATTTTGCCAGTACCCCACTGCCTTTGATTGTTGTAGCTTTATAGCGAGTCTTGATGTCAAGTGCTATCTCTCTGAGCTCTTTGTTCTTCAGTATTGTTTTGGCTATTCTGGGTCTTTTGGCTCTCTGTATAAATTTTAGCATCAGTTTGGCAATATCCACAAAATAACTTGCTGGGGATTTTGGTTGGGGTTGTGTTGAATCTACAGATCAAGTTAGGAAGAACTCGCTTAAAAAATTATAGCAGCCACTATCAACCGGATAGACTCAACTTGAAGAGCACATTTTGAACTTTGATTCTCTCCTTCTTTCCCAGTCCGCTGGGTCCTGTGCCACAGGGACACTGCCTTGGACACGGTCAGGATAGTAAGACACCATCCTGGTGGCTTACTCTTGGGTTTTGCCCATTCCACTCTCAGTACTGCCTGTTTGAACAGTTGGCCACGAGGGACTGGATGATTTTGGAGTTTGATCAGGAATCAATATTTGAAAAGCTTCTCTCCTCTACTCCTCTTTCCCCTCTCTCTAACCCCTTTGAAACTTTCACCAATTAAAAATCTCTTCACCAATTAAAAATCTTTTTCACCAGTTGCCTGGTGGCACTATGTGTTAAAGCAAATAACTGCGAATCTAGCCACAGCCACTGCAGCATGAGTTCAATCCCTGGCCTGGGAGGTGACCCACAAGGTGCGGCAGACCTCTCCTGTCTTGCCCGCTGCTCCCCTCAGCAGTGTACTTTGTCAATCTGCCTGTTCTGCTCCCCGCTGTTTCTGGTGAATCCTCTCACCGCCCCTGTACCTCTGGTCTGTACCCCAGTTCAGTATTCATAAACAAATTCATAAATAAATTTATTTAAAAATAAATAAATAAATATTTTAGCACACTAAAGTTTGTTTGCTTTTATGACCATGGGTGGGTGTGAAGCCATGGGCTACATGGGTTTTTCTCTTAACAGTTGAGTCCCTGGGCATCCCTTGGTTTTTTGTGATATCACACTTTCCATACTACTATACCATTTCATGGGCAGGGCCTTTAGATATCAAAATAATCCTATTTCCTCCTCCTTATCCATGAGTCATTGCTGTCATTCATTTCATTTGAGCATATGCATACATAATCACATGTATATTTGCCATACACCACATATGTATAGTAGAATCATTTCTCTAGAGGGCAGACTATGTTAAGAACAAAATGCTCTGGCCTATTTTGAAATGGTTCTTTCCCCCCCCTCCATCTGTGAGAAGCAAGAGGAGATTTTTGCCTCAGATATTTTGTGAGAACCTAGTTCAGTTCTTAGAGGTAAAACTCACAAAAGTATGGGCACCCCCTAAGACTGGGTTCCCTCTGACTTGTCCACAATGAACCTCCAGCAATTCACTACAATTCATGTTTTCCTCCCCCAGTACTGGTCCTACAGAGATTTATGCTCTCAATTGTTGTGATTATATTTGCCTGCTGTCATTCTAACTTGAGGGACAGGGAGAGAGTGGCCCTACTTCTCTGCCCAATCTAATAAGATTTGTTGATGTTTTGAGTTTGCTTTTTTTTTTGCTTGTTACTCTGATAAGTGACACGTTCTGAGCTGCTTACATGCCAGATTGGAAAAGAGAAGTTCCATCTGCTTATTTTTCAACATTTCTATTCCTCTGCTCATCTAATTTCTAAATGCTTTACTACACTTATAATTGCTACCTTAATGTTCTTTTCTAATAATTCCAACATTTAGGTCATTTATGGATCTGTTTTTACTGATTACTTTTTCTCTTAATTATGAATTAACATTTTCCTGCCTCTCTGTATGTCTCATAATTTTGTATTGCATGTCAGATAGTATCGCTAAGAGAAGAACAGAAACCAAAGTAGCTATATTCCACCAGGAGCGCCACACCCTTCCTTCTATCAGACTGCTAGCCTCAGGGGTTTATCTCACTGACCTTATCAAGGGTTGAGCTAGATTGGAGCTGAACTGGTATCAACTCACTGAGGTTGCAATATTTCAAGAGATAGTTCAGCCACCTCCCTCCAGCAGGGTTTAGGAGCTAAATGCTGTTAAGTCTGCCTGTCTGCCTGTCTTATTCCCCCCACTCTCCTGTCCTTTCCTGCTCCACATTCTTTCTGAGCCACACACATTCACCTGAATGTTGAAAGATCATATGTTTTCTCCTTTCCCAGCAAAATCCCTCCCCAGTTTTGGCAACCACCCTTTCCAGGCAGCCACCAGGCAACAGGAAAGTGCTGCCGCCTCCTCTCTCCTGGGAAGGGCTTGATCCTTTGTGGAATTTAGCTCACTCGGGGTGTGTGTGTGTGTGTGTGTGTATATTCATGTACTCAGCTTTTCTATAGCTTTAAAGAAAACATTTAAAAGATTTTATCTGCTGTGATTTTCAGTTTGGACAATTTATTTCCATCTGCCTTTGAGTTCACTGATCCTTGTTGCTATGGCAAGAACAATAGTCGTTCACAGCCTCTACATCCTACCAGGGCTGTATCTATTATTTCTTTTCAGCCTTCTCTTAGCAACTTGAATTGGTCAGGTCAGCGATTGGCATCACTGTCCCCATTTCACAGTTGAGGTCACAAATGACCAGAAGAACCTGGAAATGCTCGGAAAATAATGAAGCCTGGACCACAACCCCAGTGTCTCTGTCAAGGGTCCATCCCCACAGGGCTCGGCTCGGGGCTTCTAATGGTGGGCAGGCTCCTTGTCCTCCGCCTCCAGACGGTTATCAAGACTCACAGGGTTCATGTCTGCATGGCCTGGGTCATTGGTCTTTGTGGCCATTTCTTCTAACTCAGACTGGAGGGAATATTATAGCAGCCCCAGTGAGACCTGAGTGACCCCAAACTGAAGGAACCTACGTGAGCTCCCTGGAAGCCACGGGGCAAGGCACCCTTTGTATTTTGTCCGACACATCCATCAAGACTGGTGGACAATTTGTCCCCAATTCCATCAGGGCTCCAAGTAACCCTGCATTTTTTTTGTCCTTAACCACTTAGTTAAACCCCTACAGCCCAGTTTTCCAGAGCAAACAGCGTAGTTAACACAGAATAGCTTAATTCCACATGGGGATCCTAGCTGGGCTAAGGACCTCCCAGGTGACAGGGTTCTCATCATAGCTTTCCTTCCAAAGAGAAGGAAGCAAAATAAAGCCACAGAACACAAAACCCCAGAAAATTCCCTGTCCTGTCTTGTGCAATTTTGATCTTAAACATTTCTTTCATTAAGTGCCTGCTTTGTGCCAAATCTGGGCAACAATATAATTCTTCATCTTTATATGCAAGTTGGCCAAACTCTACACACATCTGTGCCCAAAATGCCAGCAAACAGACTTCCTTGCTGTCTCAGTCCCTTGGCCCTGCTACCTCCAGGGGCCTCTGTGCAACTAATGATCCTGTCCTGTGTGTGCAAGATCACATTCTCAAAATTAGCCTTTGTCGAGTTTCAGTCATGCCTTCCCAAATTCCACCTCCCCTCACATACTTGGAACTGCAGGGTGCCTTAAGACACTCCGTTCATAACCCGGTGCCTCAAGATGGACCATTCTTAATCCGGAACCAAGTCATCAGCTCTATCACTTTCCTGGAGCATACTAGGATGGCTCCCCCAGGCAGGCCCATCAGCTCACATGAGGCTGATTATGGGGACATGCAAGCTAGAGCCAACAGTCATCCTCTACCCCTTCTGGCCCATGTTTGTGTTGGGCAGGAACCATAAGAGGTACAACCACCCTCTCAAGATTGCCAGCAGTGCCTCCTGCACCACCAACTGCTTGGCCTCCCCGCCATGGTCATCTACGACAACTCTAGCCTCAAGGAGGGACTCATGACAATGGTCTATGCCATCCCTGCCACCCAGAAACTATGGACGGCTCCTCTGGGAAGCGGTGGCATGATGGGTAAGGAGTTGCCCAGAACATTGTACCTGCTTCTACTGGTGCTGCCAAGGTCATGGGTGAGGTCATCCCTAAGCTGACAGGAAACTAACAGCATGGCCTGTCCTCCTGGATGAAGAGGCACAGCACACTGTGACCTGCATGATTCCTTCCACCCCAAAAACTCCATCAGGATGGTGCAAGATCTGGGAAAGATGAGGACTTAGGGGAGAGTAGGCTGAGAGATGGCATGACACTTTCAAGAACACAGCAGGAAATTGGCCTTGCGCAGCTTCAGAGTACAGCCTGAGGACATTTCCAGTAGCTCAGGTCTCTGGCTTTGGTCACCCAGGAACACCTTACCTGGGCACCTCCATGGGCTAAGCACCATGTTCAACATTTGGAGATGTTATTGCTGTCCAACTTGTCTGTCTACCTGAAAATACTAGGCCACATTGCCTCCAAAACAGCACATTCCCCACCCTCAGAAGGATGTAAGCAGAGCTGGATGAACATATGACATAGGGACAGAAGCCCTGCATTAGGAAGACAAGATCAGGCCAGGTGTGGCTGCCTCCAGAGCACCCTTGGCAGGGCCCCTGGGAGGAGTGTGGGGTTTCCTCTTGCCATTGCCTGCCCTTTCAAGCTACCAGCTAGACTGTTGCATAGCCAGGACTCCAGACAAGCATACCTTTTGGGCAGAAACTCAGACCCTAACCCCACTGTCTGCCTGGAACAGCTTCCCAGGGCTCTGAGACCTTGAATTCTGATTAGGATTGTTACTAACCATCCCCAGGAGCTCAGGCAAGGACCAGCTGTAGGAGAGGCGCACTGAACTAGCAGACAGGAGAGTCACTCAGTACTTGGTCTGTCTCTCCAAGCCTCTGAGTGCATCTGCATGGCTACACGGTGAAAGCAACAGTCAGCTGTCTGCTGTGGTCCCCTCACACACCAGGGCTCCCCACTGAGCATACAGATCTAGTGAGGCCACCCTCTGCTGCCAGTAGAGAGACTCTTGGCTCTCTCAATGTTGCTTGGCTCCCCAAAGGCTAACTAGGCCATCTTGCCATTGTAGTAAGCCTCCTCATGAGCACTCTGCAGCCTCCAAGATGATGCCCTGGTCTGGGCTGGGGTTCAGTCCTAGACTCACCCTTTTCCCAGTCCAGGTGCGAATCTGGAAGGAATGCAAAGAGAAGGCTCCAGCCTGTCCCCAGGGACCACTCTGCTTGCCAGACCAAAGCATGAGCTCATTGGCGACAAGGCCAGCTCTCTGCTGCACCTCCATCTGAAAAGCACTTCACAGTTTACAAAGGAGGGTATCTGACTGCATAGCTTCCTTAGAGAAGAAGGAAGCGGCTGTGTAAGGCCACACTACTGCTATGGGACACATGGACAGGGGTCCAGGCCTCCTGTCTCTTGGAGCCCAGGGTGCCACAGTAGCCCTCCCGCCCACCCATCTCAAGGACTAGCTCTTGGGCTGCCCTAGGTGAGTGGGAAACCCACCTGCCTTTTCCACAGCCCTGGTGAAGTCACCATGCCTGGAGCAAGGCTGATGAACTCGGCCGTGCTCTGTGCAGTGTCACTCTAATAAGAGCAGATGCGGTCAAATGCCAAGGCCTTCACAGAGACTTCCTTCCCCACTGCCCTGCAGACTCCTGTTGCTCCAGCCCAGGGCACACAGAGCCATTGGCCCCCAGGGCAGGGGACATGGGGAGAAGGGGAGGAAGCCAGGCCTGGCTCCAGGCTGGCCAGCCAGAGGCTGGGACTGCAGAGCTGCTCACGTCTGCACATTTCTGAGCATCCACATCCCTTGGCTCGCACCCAGGGGCCAGGCCCTCGCCCCGCCACTGGGGATGACCGCCCTCTGCACTCAGCAAGAGGTGGCCCAAGAATTCCGACTAGCTCAGCCTCACTCCTGACCTCAGCAGAGAAGCACGCAGAAGGTCAAGTCTTCCAAGCTCTCCCACCCCTGCCCTGCCTGGGCGTGCACAGTCCCAGGCCTAGAAAGGCGTATCTCACCGCTCCAGGCTGCTGCCTCCTGGTCCTTGCCATCCCAACTCAGAGTCACCTCAAATGCCCGCACACCCCACTCACCATCTCTCCCGTCCTGCACCCCGCCCCACTCCGCCCTGTGCCTCCTGAGCGCCTTGGTTAGGCAAGGGCTGTGCTTCGCACGCAGCCCACCCTCTCCAGCAGGCCGATAAGTGCTCACCTGTAGGGTTTGCTTCCGTTTTCCCTTCAGCCCCCTCCCTCCTTCTATCTCTCCATGGATGTCCTTAAATGCCCACATATCCTTAGAATGACTGTGGCTAACTCTGCAGGACCTCAAGTGCACCTGTCCGCCCTGGCTAATGTTGTGCATGGGTGAGCACACTCCCCAGTAAGGCCAGCAAACAAGCCAGCAGAGCACAGTGCACCTGTCCTGCAAATAGCTGCAGCCCACTACTTTGCATCAAGTAGAAGCTACAAGGAGCCCAGGTCCGTACAAACATGCCTTTGCAGTCGGGCACATTTCCTGGGCACATTTCCTGTTTTTCGCTGGACCTACAGACCCTATATATACCCATGGGCAGCCCTAATAAAGAGACTTCAGACTTCAGACCCCAGGCTCCTGCTTCAGTTTTTCCGTCTCCGAGTGTCCTACATTCAGGCGACGAGCGAACGCCGTGGTCAGCGCACCCCTTAGTGAGTTTGCAACCAATGACCTCATGTGGTTGGTTGTGTCAAACCACACAGGCAGCTTCATAGGCCCACGTCTATGGTTCGGTTTTTTACTCAGCACCCCTTTGACTAGCTTGGGTCGCCAGGTTGTGGCTTGTGCGCATCTACCAGGTCTCCCAATGCTGCAGCACTGATATGGCTTCTTCCCTGTCATAAATGACACTGCAGGTTGGCCCTCCCTGGTGGCGCAGTGGGTTAAAGTACAGCACTGAGAAGCTAAAGCCGCTTCCACATGAGTTCGATTCCCGCCTGCCCCAGAGGTGACCACATGGTGTGGCAGACCTCTCCTGACCCGCCCGCTACTCCCCTCAGCAGTGTACTTCGTCGATCTATCTGTTCTGCTCCCCACTCTGTCTCTGGTGAAGCCTCTCGCCACCCATGACCTCTGGCCTGTACCCCAGTTCTGTATGCACAAATAAATAAATCTTTAAAAAAGATAAAAATTTAAAAAAAAACACTGCAGGGAACATCTTCATGAAGGTTCGTACAGGCCTCGCTGGAGCTTTCTGGGAGAAATGTCCAGCACAGGAGGGCAGGTCATGGAGCTGTGCACACTTCCTACACTAGGGTGTCCCCCACCCTGCCCTGAGTGACTGAGTTGATCAGCGCTCCCACGAGCTGGTGGGATGAGAGGGAAAGAAGGGATCTGTTTGGAAAAGGCTCTGCTATCTGCTGAGGCAGGAACTGAGGTCTAAAAGAAGGCAGGCAGGCTACAGGAGCTAGGAGAGGCTGTGGTTTTCCAAGGAGGTGGGAAATGAAGAAGAGAAGACGGGACTGGGAAAAGGGGGAGGGGACAGAGAAGCCGAGCTGTTACAAGGGAAGGACAAGTGGCAAACATGGGGTTGTCCAAAACATCATTTTAAAGTTGTTTATTCTGGAGAGTCTAGTGAGATCTCCTCAGCAAACCAGAATGTGCCCACTGGCCCCATGGTGCTTTGTGTGAAAGGGATTCTTAGAGAGCAGGGGAGGTAGCTGTGATGTGACCAGCCAATGTGGGTGCCACATTGGGAAGAACTGGGGTGTGTGGTCTATGAGTTTCACCCAATAGGTACAGAAACCCCCACGAGGGCTTAGATCGCCCTCCCCTCCAGGCCTGTGTATGTATCTTATGTCCACCTAGGATTTGGTGTTCATGGTCATCTTACCTAGGTCCCAAGGACAAAGAGGTGCCCCTTACCCATGAGAGATGCTATATGACAGGTGAGGGCACCATCAGGAATGTTGTTTCCCTTGTGGCAGCATGCCACTCCCCAGCACCCCTGGGAAAGCAGGCTTCTGCCCCAAGGTTACCTGTGCTGTTCCTGAGTCCAGCCCTGTTTTCAACTAGTGGATTGTAAATGGGGTCCCTAATCAGGCCTCCCACAACCACCCCCAAAGCCTTCTCATAAGGGAGCAAAGTGTCACAGGAGCTCTGCGTGTCCACATCTCCATGGAATCTTAGGTTTTCTTTTCAATTCCCTTATGGTATCCTTTAAAGCAGTTTTTTAATTGAAGAAGTTTGATTTTTTTTTTAATTTGGCTACTTGTACTCTTGATGTCATATCTGAAAGCCATTGCCTAATCCAATGTCATAAGATTTATGCCTATGTTTTCTTGTAAGAGTTTTATAATTTTAGCTTTTACATGTAACCCTTTGACCTGTTATGAATTAATATGTCGTTTGAGGTAGCGATACAAATTTGTTCTTTTGCATGTGGTTATCCAGTAGTCCCAACACCATCTGGTGAAAAAACTGTTCTTTCTTCTATTGAATTGTCTTGGCACCTTTGTCAAAAATTAGTTGACTATAAATGTGTGAATTTATTTACAGATTCTAAATTATATTCCACTGATTGGAATGTGATGTTATGCAGTACCACAGTCTTGATGTAGTTTTGTATAGTTTTGAAATCAGAAATCCTCCAATTTTGTTCTTTTTCAATAATATTTTTGCTATTCTGTGTCCCTTAGATTTCAATATGAATATCAGGATCAGCCTGTCACATTCTGAGGAAGTCGACTAGAATTTTGATGGAGATCTAGTTGATCTCTAGATCAATTTAGGGACCTATCCAGCATTTCCAGACCAGCATTTCCAAAAGTCTGTTGGTCACCTCTCCTGGCCACCTCACTGTGAACCATCTCACTGTGGGTCATAGCAGCTGCTGCCTATGGAGCTCTGCCCATCGGAGACCCATTAAGGCAGCTTGGGAAATGCCCACTCGCCTGCTGGCTTCCTCGCCCTGGACCTCATCACCTATACGGCCGGAGAGTCAGTCACTTCTGAGAAACTTTTCGCCCTTAATATGCAACAGCCCTTAAGACTGGCAAGTCCTTTGAATCAGCAGCCCTCATTCTGGAAAGCTTACTGGGGAGCGAAAGCTCTGCACTCAAAAGAGTTTCATGCATAACTTTCTGTAACATTGAAAGAGCAGAAAATGCCCAATTGTCTAACAAGAGAACTGGTATATAAAGTGTGCTTGTGCCACTTAAAACAGGGCCTACAGACACTGACAACAGGAGATCCTGCCTGACATAGGTGGAAAGGCTGGACCCCAAGCTGAGTGGGGACAGTGGGCCGTGACCACATAAACACCACCAGGGGTGGCAGGAACAGAGTAGGCAGTGACACTGAGCATGTCTCCCTCTTCCCATTAGAGCCGCATCCGTGTCACCATATGGTGTCTCTCTCTGTGACCTGCAAGTTGGAAATCAGTTCCTCTGTGTGCAATCTGTGCAACAGGTTATTACAGGCTGCAGCTGCCTCATGAGGCAGGTGGGCTTGAGGGCAAAGAAGCCAGGAGGCTGGTAGGCATTTCCCAAGCTGCCTCAATGGGTCCCCGATGGGCAGAGCTCCCTGGGGCAGCTGCTATGAACCACAGTGAGCACCAGTGGGGGATTCTGCCTGCACCTTGCAGAGCCTCCTGCCCAGTTGGATTTATCGTAGGAGAAACTGGGGCTCCATGTGGGGTGACCTGTTGCCCCATATCAAATGGGAAGCATTCCTAGACAGAGATCATGGTGGTGATTCATTCTCTGTCCTTGTCCTTCTACTCTGGTAAAAACCCATGATCCAAAGCATCAGTGAAGGAACAAAGAGGTGAGAAAATACAGACGCAAGATCCAACCCAGGCATCCACTGCCCAAGGGGGGGGGGGGCGGACTTAGCTTGCAGCTGGGGCAGCAGTTGGCAGGGAAGTGACTGGACCTCTCCGCTAGTGTGCCAGGTTTTGCCCAGTGCCCACTCAGCACAACTCTCCTCTTTTCCTTTAATAGGTCCAGTCACATCTGAACCAACACTGGGGTGCAGAGGACACAGGTTCTCTTCACCTCAGCCAAATTTCTCCCTTGTCTTTCCCCAATCCCATGTCTCCTGTGGGTGGCTCCCTGAAAACCTTCAGGACCCTCACTCTCACACATATTTCACAGAGACACAGACTAGCCACACCCTTCTCACCTGAGCAGAAGGAAGCCCCAAATTCCTGATTCCCTACATATGGGGAAGGAGGAGGGAAGAGATGAAGGAAATGAGGGAGAGCTGAGCTCGGTGGGGTCAGTAGGAGCACCCAGGCTGGCTTGTGCCCGGCTCTGGTGAGAAAGCCTTGTGCTTTTGAGGGCCTCTGTTCATCAGCTCAGTTCATCCTCAGCCACTCTAGCCAGCACTGAGAAGGCTGGAGCGTGGCTGGGCTAAGAAAGCAGTCACTGATCCGGGTCACAGCCTCGCCTGTGTTCTGCTTGAGCCGGTTGGCTTGGTAACTGCTGTCCTGAGGCCTCAGAGGCAGAGAGCAGGCACAGCTGAAGAAGCTCAGGGGACATGGCTCCTGGAATTGGGGCCAAGGTGAGAACAAGGGGCAGAGTTGTGCTTGTTCAAGGAGCAGACCCCTGAGAATCCTAGAGGGATTTTTTCCATTTTCCAGAGCTCTTTCACACACAGGGCCTCGATCCCCCTCACAACACCAGTCCTAACCTGAGAGACAGAAAAGTGTGTGTGCAGGCTAAGTGAAACTGTCAGGCTTCACATCATTGGTCTCTGTGGCTTTCATCTGCGGCCTTAAATGCAGAAGGCACTTGGGAGCGTGGGCACAGGGCACGCGGGCCTGGTTGTGGACACCTGGAGCATGGTGTAGACCAGCGTAAAGGGTCAGGGGGCACTCCTGAGCCTGGAAGCTGAGGCTATGATGATGGCTACTGCAGAACCCCTATGGTGGGGGCCACAAGAGGACAAAACCACAAGAGAACACCCAGAGGAAAGAGATTCACAAGGGCCCAGGCTGCTGTCTTCCTACTAGCTGGCTTCCCCTGTGAACTACTAGAAAACCTGTGGGAATGAGGCCCAGGGATCCAAGGTTCTCTTTTAAGCTGGCTAAACCACTGGTAAACCTACCTGGCCTTAGGTGGTCGCAAAACAGTGCATACAAACAAAAGACTGTCTATGGGTCCTGTTCTGGGCCAGGCTCCCCTAGGCAGTACCCGGTCCCGGAAGAGACAGACAGATGGCAATTGAGATTGGGGCAGAAAGGAAGCACCCTCACAGGGCTAGTCCTCAGGCATGGAAGCCCGGAAGCCAGGGACTCAACAAAGGCCCCCAGAACAGGGAAGCTGGAAGGAGGCCAAGAGAAGGCTGGGAAGACAGGGCCGTTGACCTCCTTTGCTGAATGATGAAGGAGGGAACTAGACCGTTGGCTGCGATCATAATGTAGTATATGCAGATGTCCAACTATAGTGCTGTACACCTGAACGTTAACTTATGGTGATATGAATCAGTGCTGCTTCAATAAAACAGTTAATACAAGTATACCAAGTAAGAGAATTTTGAAAGTTCCCCAAACTTGTTTTTTTAAACATATATGTACACATGTATGATCTCTAGTTGCTGGGGGGAACAAACATTTCAGTATATGTAGGCTTTTCTTTGGAGGGGGGAGAATAGGTGCAAAGTGGTAATATCAAATAGCTTCAATCTGAGAGCTTACTAATATGCTGGCCGCCACTTTTGTATTATTATTGTCTTTCCACACTTTTGTATTATTATTGTCTCATTTAGACAATAGATAAGAAATCTAAGGTTTAGATAAGAAATTTAAGTCTAATGTTATATGACTTGCCCAGTAGCTCCTAAGATTTTTGTATGTCAGGGTAGGTTAACTTGCTGTAACAAAGAGCCCCCAAGTCTCCATACCGTAGCGCAAAATGATTCCTGGCTCACAACAGGCCCATGTGAATCGGGCAGCTCTCCTCCGAGGAGTGACTCTGGGGTCCAAGCTCCATTTGGCCTCGGGGGCCGCTGCCGCCACCCTAGCCCATGGCCTCCAAGGTTGCTGGAGTAAGGGATTACACATGGGAGACTTTCTGGGCCAAGTGGAAGTGACAAGGGTCTCTACTACCCCCTTCCCACCGACCTGGGTCAACTCTAGGTCAAGAGGATTGAGAAATGTGTCTCAATGCTCAGGATGTAAAGGAGACCAAGAATGTGGGGTATTGCTAGTTCATCCCTAAGCAATTGACCCTGAGCCCTGCCTTAGCCGGAGTTTTCTGCCCCCACTGTGGAGGAACTGGGGACCTTGGCAGCAAGGCCAGTAACTGGGATGGCTCAAAGTGGGAGTGGGGAGAAATAGCCCCCACCACCACCCCAAAGGCTATAGGCCAAATGTGAAAGTCCCCAGCACCAAGGCATCTGGACTTTATCCTTGGACAGTGAGGAGCCACTGATAGGCCTGAAGCAGGGAAGTGCTGTAGGCAAGTCTGGGCTCCAAAGAGATAAGATTGCCTGCTGAGGAGACAGGGGGGTGGGTCGGCCAAGACCAGGCCAGAGGCCATGTGAGCAGGCCAGGGCACCGGCTGCTCCAGAGCTAACTCTCTGGACCCCTGCTCCAGTCTATCACCAAACCCCCATCTTGACAGGGTCCAAGGCAAGACACTTGGATCCCACCCTGGAGGACAGCTGAGGAAAGGCCACCCTGGCTCTGGAGGGCAGACGTCAGGCTGTAATTCTATTGCCAAGGGTCTGGAAGCTGGCAGGGACAGAGAGGACCCATAACTTCATTTTGTTCATTGTAAGCACAGGGACAACACTCAGGTCCAGAAGGAGCCATTAACCCTGCCGAGCGTGCCCTGCAGGCAAACCACCTCCCAGCAGCCTCACTGGGGCAGGGCCTTACAGGGGTAGGGCGGGAGGAGCTGCGAGGGAGCCTATTCCGGGATGCAGCACAATGGGGCAGGTGGGTCATCTGGTCTGGGTCTCAGCTCTTGTCCACAAGGGAGGACAGGTGTTTCCAGATGTGATGTGTGTGGGCCACCTGGTGCCCATGGCCTCAGCTCCAAACCCCTCCCTCTGCTTCCCGTCTCTACTCTGCCTTGTGACAGCACCCACCCTCCTGCATCCCTGCATCCCTCTCCTCTCTGCTGTTGGTTCCAGGCTCTGCACCAGGAGATAAGAAGGCCCCCTGCAGGATTTCCCCCAGCCCCCAACCCTGGCCACAGCATCTGGTTCTTCCCCTGCCTTGTCCACATTGCCTACCAGAGGCCTCCTGGCTCACCACAGTGGCCATCAAAACAACCAGGCTGTTCCCAGTGCTGGCCACCAGACGGGCCTGTTCTCATCAGCTCACCTTCATGAGCCACACTGTGGGCACCTTTCCTCCCCAGCCCAGAGGAGAGAATGGTGCCCAGAGCAGCTAGGGAGCTTGCCTGCACTCACACAGCAATAGGCGTCAGAGCCAGAACTGCCACGGCTTCCCCTCCTGTCCCTGCCCCCTCCTCAGCCCACCATCCTTCCCTCCCACCACTCTCCTACTCCAGCCATCTTCATGCCACCCAAGGAGGAGAGCTGAGACTCGCTGGTGGGTACAGCAGTGCCTGTGGATGGAATCAGCCCCCCAAGTCTGGGGGGAGAGAAACCAGCCAATGGGTACCCTCAGGGCACCACCCCAGTGGACCCAAGGAGGAAAGGGAGTGGGAGGAATAACTTGAAGAAAATCAGTCTCTATCTAAGGGAGCCTCACGTGGCAGGCTGGAGGGTGGAGATAACAACACACTCACACTCACACACACTCACACCCCAGCCCCCGACACACACATGGCCTCAGGAGCACTGGAAGACCAGGTGCCTGCCTTCTGCTGGCAGAAGCAGTCAGGGAAGCTCTCTGGTGGAAATCAGGAAGGCTGCCACCTGCAAGGTGGCTCTTGGGGCCCTCTGCCCCCAGGAGCGTGGGAGTTGAAGGCGGGGAGGACAGGGAAGAAGAAGAGGTGTGGAAAGTCCAAAGGGAGGTCTGGTGCAGTCTTAGTTTAGGATCTCAGCTCCCTCTAGCCACTTATCCTATCAAGGTTTCATCTCTAGCTGTGCCTCAATGGACATTCTGATAATCTAATTCCTCCAGCAACAGCTTCTGCAGACAACTGAATCATGGCTTCACCAACTCCATTTGAGCCTCGCCACTCCTTCCTTTAGCTCAGGTCCAGGGGAGAGGCCAGGGTGTGTATCCTGGACCGCTATTTTAGGAACTGTGTGCCCATGGGCTAGTGGCTTCACCCCTCTGAGCTCCATTTCCTGGCCTGTAAATCGGCTGGCATAGCCTGACATGCAGGGCTGTGAGGAGCCTGTGCTGACAGCACAGACCACGCCTGGGCGGGCAGCCCCCAGGAGATGACTGGTTGCCCAGGATCCTGGCTGCCTCTGTCCACTTCTGCCTGTCCACTCACCCATGCCCTCTGTAGAAGATAACTCACTGCCGGCCTTGACATCAGGTCCCCACTTGGCCTCCACATTTTCTTACAATGATCATCCCAGATGCTAAAGCAAAAAGCTTTAAATTATCTTTGACTTCGTCTCTTAATTTATATCCTTCTATTCAATGGTCACCAAGTTTGAGTTCATCCCTCACCCAAATTTGCCTTCACCCCAGTCTCCTGAACTCAGATCAGGGTCAGGACCAGAGCCTGTCCATAGCAAGGGCCCTGATCTGTAGGAGTTATGGAGCATAGGGGAGGACAAAGGCAGGGTCTCTGCCCTCAGGGAGTTCCCAGTGAAAGGCAGGCCAACTTGACCAACCCTCCCCTGACAAGGAACAGGAGCCCACAGCTCTGATGATAAAGACCAATTAAAAGACTGCAGGAAGAGCATTGCTGGTGGGAATGCAAACTAGTACAACCACTATGGAAAACTGTTTGGAGGTTCCTCAAACTGCTAAACATGGAGCTTCCCTATGACCCAGCAATCCCACTCCTAGGTATCTACCCAAAAGACACAAAAACACTGATTGAAAAGATACTTGTACCCCCATGTTTATTGCTGCTTTATTTACAATTGGAAAAACATGGAAGCAGCCCAGATGCCCAAAAGTAGATGACTGGATTAGAAAGATGTGGTACATATATACAATGGAATATTACTCAGCAACCAAAAAAGAGAAACACATGTCTTTTGCAGCAACTTGGATGGAGCTGGAAAAGATCATGCTTAGTGAGATAAGCCAGGAAGAGAAAGAAAAATACCGGATGGTTTCACTCATAGCAGGAGTATAATGGACCAGGTGAGAAAATAACAAAAATAATGAACAACCATGGACCAGAGACATTCTGTGGGGGTGGAGTGGGGAATGGGACCAAAAACGGGGGGGGGGAAGGGAGGGAAATGCACGGGACTATGGTGGTGGCACAGGGGTGATTTGGTGATGGGAAACCCGTGGGGATTACAATTGAGATGAAAAAAAAATGTGCAAAATGATGTAAAAATAAACTTTTTAATAAAAAAAAAAAGACAGAAGGAAAACACCTGGGTGGGTAAAAGACACGGAACATTTACATCAGTGCAAAAGATGGGACAGGCACCCCCAGGCTGGGAACAGTGGCTCCATTCAATAATATTTTAAATGCCTATTATGTGATAGCGCCTATGCCAATAACTAGCACAGAATTCTCTGCTCTCATGGAGTTTACAAATTCAAACATAATAGGTACTGTGAACATAAAACAGAGTATGTGGTGGAAAGTAGCAAGGAGAGGCCTTTGTAAGGACAGATTTCCAGAAGATGATAAAAAGGAGCCATGTGAAACTGAAAGGAAGAACATTCCAGGCAAAGGAACAGCCAAGTGCAAAGAAGAAAATCCCTGCTCATTTGGAGACAAAAATACTTCTGACAATCCAAACAGTATGGTACTGGCATCAGGATAAACCGACAGATTAATGGGATAGAAATGAGAGTCCAGAAATAAACCCCTACATCTACAAGAACATCTACAGGTAATTTCAACAACGGTGTCAAGACCATTCAATGAGAAAAGGATAGTCTTTTTGACAGCTAGAACTGGGGCAGGTGGCTATCCACATGCCAAAGAATGAAGATGGTCCCCTACCTCATACCACGTGTAAGAACTAACTCCAATTGGACCAAATGTATCAAAGTAAGGGCTGAAACTGTAAAACTCTTGGAAGAAAATTTAGGAGTCTATCTTTATGACCTTGGGCTTGGCAATAGGTTCTTATATAGGACAACAGAAGTATATGCCAAAAAAAAATAGATAAACTGAACTTCATGCAATTTTTTTTGAACTTCATACAATTTTAAAAACTTACGAGCATCGAAGAACAACAGGAAAAAGTGAAAAGAATACTCACAAAATAAGGGAAAGTATTTGCAAATCAAATCAGTTAAGAGTCTAGATAAACACAACTAAGCTGAAAATAATGTAACTTGAAAATGCCTTTAATACACACTTACTACTGAACATCATAGACTAGCCTACCTAAAATGTGCTCAGGACACTTCCACTAGCCTACAGTTGAGCAAAATCAGCCATCACAGCCTATTTCTAATAGAGTTGAATAGCCCTGCCATGTGCTACTATGTTGAAAGTGAAAAATCAGAGTGGTTGTCTGGATTCTCACCGTTAATGTGCACAGCCAAAAAGTGCCCTGGGCCTGAAGGATTTTGACATATTAAACCAAAATTAACTGCTGGGTGGTGGGGATGCTAGTGACAGGATCATCAATTTCTCCCTCTTGATGAGGCTTGTGAAAATTTGGAAGCAGGTAATTTACCCTCATGGTCATGAGGCTTACTGGGAGCTGCAGCCCAGCGTCACAAGGGAGCTGATTATACTGCACCTCACTAGTGTGAAAACAAATCAAAACTCAGAAATCAAAGGACAGGTGCTAGTGAACTAAAAAAAGTCAAAAAATTGTAAGTGCAGCCATCACAGGTTGGGGACTATCTGCATAGAAAGAATCCTGCAATTCAATAATAATAGAATAAATAGCCCAACTATTACCCAACTGGGCAAAGCATTTGAACAGGCATGTCTCCAAAGAATGAGCCAAAAATAAATGGTCAAAAAGTGCACAAAAAGATGTTCTATGTCTCTAGTCATTAGGGAAATGCAGATCAAAATACAGTTCACACCCACTAGAAGAGCCAGAAACTTAGGAACAAACAATAACAGTGAAACTGAGGATTAGAGAACTTGGAACCCTCATCCATTGCTGGCAAGAACATAAAGTGGTGCAGCCCTAGAATTTTTGATAATTTCTCAAAAATCTAAACTGAGAACTACTATATGATCAGGCAATTCTATTCCCAAGTAAATATTCAGAAGAACTGAAAACAGGTAATAAATGTATATAAAACTACTAGTCAAAAGATGGAAATTCAACTCAAAGGTCCATCACCTATTGAAGGAACAGCCATACAGTGGAGTAAGAGTTAGCAGCCACTGAAAAGAATGAAGTACTGATATCTGCTACATTGTGGGGAAATTTATGTTAAGTGAAGAAGCCAAACACAAAGGATCACACACTATTGGCGCTCATCGGTGGGAAATATCCAAAATAGGTACAGTCACAGAGAGAGAGTAGGTTAGCAGTTCCCAGGGACGGGCAGAGGCAATAACGGCTCACTGAGAACCAGGTTTCCGATGAGTGTGATAAAAATGTTATAGAACAGGATAGAGGTGATAGTGCCATAACATTGTAAATATACTAAATTCTGCTAAAACTGTACACTTTCAAATGGTTCCTTTTAATTTTATCTTAATAAAAATCCATTTTCTGACAATATATTTGGGATAGACAGTGAACTCTAAATCAGTAAGAAAAAGAAAAGCAACCCCGTTTTAGCAATAAGCAAATGACTTAAACAGGTACTCTACAGACAAAGATATTCACATTTCCAATAAGCACATAAAGAGTCTCATGATCACTAGTCAGTAGAAAAATGCAAATTAAAGCCACAAGGTGATACCACTACATATACGTCAGACTAGCTAAATAGGAAAAAAGATCCATAACTTCAAGTGCTGATGAGGTTGTGAAGAAAGGCACTCTCACACGTTGCTAATAGAAGTATAATTGGTGTAATTGGAAAACTGTTTGACAATACCCACTAGAAACTAATATTTACCTGTCTTATGATCCAATAATTCCACTCCTAGATAATTACCCAAAATAAATCAATGCATGTGTCTATCACATGGACATTCGTATCAGCTTTATTCATATTTACCAAAACCTGAAAATCATCCACATGACCATCAAAAGGGAATAAATAAATAAGTATGGAATACTATTTGGCAATGAAAAGGGATGAAACAGAACTGATACTCACATCTGAGGCTCCTACCACTACCAACTTTTCTTCAGCATGGTCAGCTGTGTGGCAGCCACTTTCTGTTCAAAGATCCTATTAACCTGTGGGGTGTTGAGGCCTACGAGCAATGGGGAGGGGTGAAGGGGTAACAGGAACAGGGTGGGAGGGTCTGGAGCTTTGGTCGCCTCCCTCCATCATGTCTCTTCCCTGGACCTGGAAGAGGCTCTATCCCTGAGTCTTGGCTGTTAAAAATAACCCGCCTTTCCATCATCCCGACAGCCGCACTCCGGGACAGCGTGTTCCAAGGCCCAGGCTGCTCTCTGGGGACTGGAGTAACAGGACAAGAAGGGCTGTGGATGTTCCTGGCTGACCCAGGCCAGGAGAGCACACCCAGAGGCCAGGGCACCATGGGCCAGGCCGTGACTCATTCCAGGCGCCTCCACCACACATCAACCCTCCTGCCCACCAAGATGCTTGGGGGTTGGGTCCAGTGACCAGAGGTCTAGGGGTACTCATGGGGTGCTGTGGCTACCTTAGAGGTACACAATAAGCTGTAGGATGTGGGTATCTCCTGGTGACTTGAAACCTAGCAAAGAAGTGAAAGCTGTACCGGCCTATCACCACACAGCTTCCTCCTCTGATTCTCGAAAATATTCCTGGCTTGGAGTGGAGGGAACTTCACAGGGAGTTAGGGAGGAGAAGGAGGGTGGTGGGTGCATGTGCAGCCTATGTCCTTGTCCCTCAGATACAGTATCCCCTCTCTGTGTCCCCCTCCTCCTAGCAAAGGACTTGCCTGAGGAGTCCAGGCTCTGGAGGCAGAAAGACCAGGATACAAACCCTGGTGCCCCCTGACTGTTGTGTATCCTTGAGAAAGCACTCTGGCAATGAAATTTCAAATCCTGCCTTTTCTATGGACCAGCTGTGTGACCTTGAGCAAGTTGCTTGACCCCTCTGATCTTTCACTTCCTGGCCCATAAAATGGGACAACACTACTTACTTCGTCGAGTGGTTACAAGGTTTCTCATGGGATGCCCTTGGGATCCTGCTGAGTGTGGGGTGAGCTCTCAATAAGCGTGCAGGGCCCTACTTGGGAGAACATTGGGGCTGGAGCCCAGAGAGGGTCAGGCCCAAGGCAGGCAAGGGTGGAGGAGTCAGGGCAGTTCCTTTGACCCGTGTGGCTTCAGGAGCAGTTGGAGGCCTTCCTGACCACACACCATGCAGACCTGATGTTCTCTGGGGTGCTCCTGGTTCCACCTTGCCCCCCCACAGCAGACCTATCCCAACTCACTGACCTACCTGCCCCACCCACCTTTACACCATCTCGTTGCTCCCAAAAGTAGAGAGAGAAGGAAGGAAAGAGGGATAAAGAGAAACTAAAAAGTGGCTGAGGATACAAGAGAAAAGAAAAGGATGAGCGAGAGACAGGGCTGGGACAAGGAATGAGAGCCACCCTGAGATACAGAATAACACTGCAAAACACAAGTGAGAGGACAGACAGTCCAGGAAATTCAGGAAACAGGTCTAAATGGGAGGCGAGAAGGAGGAAGGAGAGGGAATCAGCAAGGGGGGAGGCCCTGGGGTGAGGAAGCCAAGGGGGGACAGTGATGGAGCTGGAGACAGCCCCGCTTCCCCTGCAAACAGGGCTGTTACCTAAGGATGGGTAATATGTTGTCATGACAACGATGAACCGTTTAGGGTAATTACGTGAATAACAGAGACAAGGTGGCACCCTGACTGGTGCTGCAGACCAGGGGAAGGGTGGGGGTCTTGGAGGAAGATCCAGGCCTCCTGTGTCCTACCCCAGCGCAGACCCTAACCTCTGCCTCAGGCCAACCAAGACATGTGCCCCCAAGAGTCTACCCTGGCCAACCTCCCAGCTAATCCATGTCCCCAGGCCCTGCATCCCTCCCTGCCTGCCTAGTCCTGGCAGTAAACACAGGCATTCTCTGTGAGAATCTTGTCAGAATAGCTCTCCCCATGGCCCTCCACGTGAGTTACAGCAGGGACTTCATTTTACAGATGGCAGGCAAGAGTCAGGGAAGTTGAGTAACATCTCTGGGGCTACACAGCAAATAAGGCAGTATCTGAACACAGCTCAGCTACCCAGCATAGTCCCTCCCAGACGCTTCCAAGATGGAGGCCTGTCCTGGGTAGGCCTAGAGGTGGGCAGCCTCTGAACACCTCACCCTCCAGCACCTGCTGGGAAGGATCAGACAGAGCACAATGGGTCAGAAGAAGGCTGGGAGGGGTAAAAATTATTCAACACAGCTAGCAGTCTACAGGCACCCTGTTTTGTATTTGTTTTGTTTAATGGATGAGCAAACAGCTCAGCGGGCAGTGACAGCCCAAGGACCCCACCTGGCCAGGCAGACGCTTTCTCCAGTGCTCTGCTCAGGAGCAGCCATGTGCTCCAGGCCCACTCCAGGCCTGGGTGAGCCAGTGGCAGGCAAAGCAGCTCCATGGCTCCTGCTGTTTCCAAAGACTCATGTACACTGCTTCCCTGCGGGGTCCGTACAGGGCCTAAACTCGGTTTTTGGGGTCCTGGGTCTGGGGACTTCTGGACCTCAGAGGCCAAGACTCCATAAAGCTCCCTGAGGCTGGACAGCCCCTGCCATGGAGCCTGTGGTGCCCGGAGCTGCCCTTTCTGCCTCCAAGCTCTGGGGTATTGGTCTTATCTCTCTAGAGCCTCCCAGACAGAAAATAGACACCCACCTTAGGTTAGCAGGCTGAGGGGTTGATGGGACACCTCAGCTCCAGAGCACCCAGAGCTCGGGGTAGGCGTGGCCTGGTAGGGCAGTGAGGGGGCTGGCAGGAAGGATACTCGGCCTCAGCAGGAGGGCATGTTTGCTAGTGACCCCAAGCTCTGGGAGGACAGGGCTTTGGCCTTTCACAGGCTTTCAGGCACCACAGTTTTGGCCCAGAGCTCAGGGTGACAGAAGGGCCTTCTTAATACTCCCTCAGCCCCCTCCAGAGAGCTGCCTCAAGGAAGAAATCCAGACCACCAGTGCCTCCCTGAAATCAGAAGCTGGAAAGCGAGCCAGGGCAGGCATGAGCCATCTGGAAGGGAAGAGCCCCAAGGGGCTAGGACTTTCAGAGGCTCTAGGTTGCCTGACACTGCTGGGGGGAAGCGTGGGGAGGTATGTGGAAAGGAAGAGAGGAGAGATTACTAAGGGGTGGAGCTGCCAGGCTTTAGGATTTGGGGTCCTTCTAGAGGATTTATCAACAGACTTGATAAAAACAAAGGGAGAAGGAAGAGGAGGAATCAAGAGAGACAGATGGAAGCCCTGCGTGGATCCCACATGGGGTGCCCTGTCAGCCTGGACTCCCTCTCATGGCCCCGGGTGCAGGTCTGTCCCTGCTGCGGCAGGTGGCATGGAGCCCGCGCCCAGCGCCCTCCTGAGGACCCACTGCCCCGTCACATGTGATCAGAGTGTGGAGACACACACCACAGGCGTTCCCGGGAGCAGCCCCGCCCTGCACTGGGGTTCAAATGCAGCCGCAACCCGTGACCCCTGGGGGTCAGGGTTCATCAACAGAGGATCTCAGTGAGCACTGAGAGAAAGTGAAGGAAGGGGGAGGAAAAGGGGTGCCCACAGCCCCAGGCTGGACAGGTGCTGAGGGGAGATAGGATCTAAGCACACAAAGCAACTTGCATCCAAGCCCTGGCCAGCCCAGAGGTCAGGATGCCCAGGGTCAGGACAGGAGGGGCTGTGTCCCTATCACCCGCATGCTCTGTAGCTACGATGGCAACCTCCTCACTGGCCTTGCCTCATAGCCAAGGGGGAGAAGACGCAGGACCACCATACTTACCCCTCCATATCCACTCCCAGCCCCTGAAGTGCAGGGCAGCAGGGGAGCATGTCACCAAGAACCCAGGCCCGAGCTGTGTGGATGCTCATGGGTGCAGGTGGGTGTCATGTAAACCTTGACGGTTTGTGGGACTCGTGCAATCAGCACCTCGCACCCATACCTCCAGGCTGCAGGGAAGGTGTTCCCACTGCAGGCTCTCAACTGCCTCTTCTTTCAAGGACCCTGTGGACTGTGGCTGTGCCATTTCTGAGCTGAACCCTCCAAGAACTGTCAAGACACCCAGGTCTGGCTGCAGGCATCGCCAGAATCAGTTCTGGGACCGATTCTTAACCTCTTGGCCTGGTTCCTGCAGCTGCAGAATGAAAGGACCAGGAATGAAGTTTGACAAACCCAGGTTTGTTTTCTTCCTCCAAGCAGGGTCTTAGGAGCCTGGGCCCTTTTGCAGGCTCTAAGAGGAGTTTCAAAGGAGTCCTTAGACTGGGCATGTGGTGAGGGGTCTGGGGACACCACAGGTCCCTGGAGACCAGTGCCCCTCACCCAGACCTAGGGAGCAGCAGCCTGAGGCATTTCAGGCCAGAAGGAAGAAAATAAACAAACAAGCTTGTTGGCTGCCTTCAGCTGCAACTTGTCTCCTTCCCTTTGCCTCCTCCTGGCCTCCTCCTGACACTCATCACTCTTCCCCACTTCCTGGAGACAGGAGACCCTGACATCCCAATTTATTTTTAGTCAGCTGCCTCTGGCCCCAGTGCTGCTGGCCCTGGGCCTCACCCCGCCTTGTTCCTTGCCTCTGGGGGACAGCCTGGGGCCAGAAGCCACATCAGAATATGAACAAGCCCACACCCAAGCCAAAGCATGGATAATGTGCACCCCCACCCCCCCAACTCTTCCCTGCCTCCAGCCACCAGTCCTCTGCTGAGCTCCCTCCGAGCTGTCTCAGGAGGCCTCCTCTCCCACTCCTGTCCCTACAGCTCTCCCCGTCCTGTTGCTGCACTCCATCCCTCAGTGCTTGCTAACTCTTGTGTTGGAGGCCTCTTGAGCCCACTGGACACCTTCTGAGGCACATGGTAGTGATGGCCGTCTCCTGCACTCCTTCAAGCCAGAGCAGAACCCAGAGCACTGAAGAAGCCATGCCGGAAGAGGCCCAGGGGGCCAGGCAGGTCAGCACAGGGCCCTTCAAACTGCTTCTCCTGCACCAGCTGTCCATCTGTGACTGCTTGGGGGCCCCCTCTGGCCACCTCCAAAATCCCAGCAATTCCCTTCAGGCCCCAAACTTGCACACTCCACTCAGACACACCAGAGCTATGCTGTATGCACTCAGACCACCTGGGTCCCCAGAAATGGGTCTGTGAACATCCAGCACCTGCTGTTGTTCAAGTCTACCTGAGGCTCTAACCTGCCACCCCCCTGCCCACCATTTTCCCTCTCTGGAGGAGTTCATAGTAAACAGGGTTTATGCGGATCAGTGAGGTGATCCGCATAAACCAAATTACAGTCCCGGATGCCCTGCCGCTCCCCTCTCTCTGCAGGGACAGTTCTCCTGCCTTTAGCTCAAAAAGGCTGGGATGGAATCTTCCAACAGAATTTCGCTAGGAAACTATGGAAAAAAAACAAAACATAACAAAACAGAAAAATTAAACACCAAATCAGAGCCGCATTCCAGGAGTGCTGGGTCCCCAGCCTTAGGTGACGATGCCAAAGCTACCCCGGTTTTCTGAGAAAACTCAGTGGTTTAATCATTTTTCCTGCACCCCAGCTCAGAAGTCAGGTTGGACTGTAGGGTAAGGGGCGTGGGCACCCGCAAATTAGACAATCCCGCCCTCATAGGGCAAAACTGTGGGCACTCGCTTCACAGCTGGGGTGAAAGAGGATTTATTTTCTGGAGCCACTTCTCTGCCTGCCACTCTAGCCATGAGCTCACACACACACACACAAGCATGTTTCCCCAGAGCCCCCAACCACAGGGTCTCAAATTGCTTCCTCCTCTGCTGCCCCCACAGCTCAGCTCCCCCTTCCAACCTTATCTTAGACACAAGGTCAAGCTCAGGTTCGCTGCTGCCACCGGCCCCCCATCATGTACCCACTCCCTGGCCCTGGCCCCCAGTCTACTTCGGGGGGATGTCTTTTAAGGCAACACTCTGTGTTCTGTGCCACTTGGATTTCCCTGGGACACAGGCATCATGGGCAGGACGGAGGTAGCTGAGAGGTGTTACTTGATTGGGAGAGGGGTAGAAACCATAGATGACTGTGGAGGATGAAGCCTAGTGGACAAGGAGGTAAAGATACTTCCAAAAAATAGAGAACCAGAGAAAGACAGGGGCGGGCTATGCAGAGGAGACCACTGACCTGGTTCTCTCCCCTTTCGGGCCGCCTAGTAGGCTCAGAGACAGGCCCCAGGATAACAAATGCATCCTTTGACGCCTGTTCAGGCCATCTGACAAGTAGAAATTTGAAGCCCTGAGGGGAGAGGAGTTTTGACTAAGGCCTTGCGTGGCCCCACTGACCTGAACCTCTGACCCGGAGCCAGTGCTCTGAGACAACTTGGAAACCCTTCAAGTAGATTCGAGCCCTGTGCCCACCCTAACTCCAGCTGCCAGACCAGCAGGGGGCAGAGAAGCCACAGCCTGCCCAGATTTGCAGCTGTAACAGCTGTGTCAGAGGCACCTGACAAAAGGCACAGAGGGACTAGTGGGCCTGCTACCTGTGACCACCCCAGCCAGGCCCTCCTGCACTGGAGGGGAGGCCGGCTGTAACCCCTGCCTAGCCCTGGTGTACAGGAATTCTAGCAGTCGGCTCAAGCATCCTCTCACGCTCCACCCCTCACAGCTGCAGCTGGGCTGGGAGTGGAAGCAGGGACACCAGGCTCCCCGTGGCTGGGACCCAGGGCCTTTCCCTGTTGAAGCAGCACAGGTCCCTGTGGGGTCAGAGGTAATGGCTTCCATCTGAGCCCACATCTCTGAGACTGGAGGGGCTCACACCTCAGCTCTAGAAGAGGCCCGACCCCTCCCCAGGGAACCCAAGGTCAGAACCCTGGCACCCCACACTAGGCCCAGGGCCTCCCCAGCCTGCCGGAAAGCCAGGGGCCCCAGAAGGCTCTAACAGGGCCAGAAATAGCCCCAGCTTGCCAGGGAGGGCGGCTCTTTCTGGCTCTCCAGTCTGTTCCAGTCCCCTTGGAACCACAGTGGTCCATGGTGCTTGGCGGCCCCATGAAGAACCAGGAGCATCCCCAAGGGGGAGGCACAAGTCAGGGGGTCAGAACGAGGCAGAGAGGAGGCTCAGAGAAGGGGAACAAGTCACTGAGGACCCGAAAGTAGGAAGAACCAGGAGAGGCAAGAGACCAGAATCTCAGGGATTGGTGGGCATAGATGGGGCACCTCCCTCTGTGAAACCACTGCCAATCAATATGTGGTCACAAGGCCAAGCCAAGGGCAGGTGCCTCTGGCCACGGGCCAGGAGAGGGTGTGAGAAGCTCGGAGCCAGGAGGCCCCAGGGAGGGTGCAGCTGACGTGTGGGCTCCTTCCATTCTGGCCCTCTGACAACTGCCGCTAGGCCGGATGAAGAAAGGACGGACCCTGACGGATGTGGGGAGCTCAAAGGATCCCAGAACCTAATTATAGCCGAGTGCTCTCCGCCTCCCCTGCTAACAGTGAGCAGAGCCTGGAAACTTCCCACCCCTACCTGGGCTCCTGTTCTAATGAGGTACCAGCAGACAGGGAGCTGACCCCGAAATCATGGGATCGCTTCAGGTGAGACCCTCCAGCTCACATAAGGTAGGGCTTTGCTGGGCTGGGCGGGCCCCAGGGCCTGTTCCCCTGTGGCAGAGGCAATCTCTGAGGCCAGTTAGGGACACAGTTGAGATTAGATTGGGGTGGTTCATGTCCTGGCTCTGGGGACCTCAAGCAAGTCCCTCACCCTTCCTCGGCCTGCATCCTCCTCTCTAAAATGGGACAGTAATGGCTCCAGCCTCAGCTGATGCATGACAGCCCCTGATCCTGCTCAGAGCTGTCACCGTCCCTCTCACACCGCCTGTCTCAGAGGCCCCGAGTGGATCCTCCACTCCAGGCCTGTCTGCTTCAGCACAGGGGTGCAGCGGCGAGGGGAGCATCCCACCCAAAGCCAGACTCCACCTCTGCACATTCCTGGAAGAGAGAATGCCTCAAACTGGGGAGCCTGAGGACCACAGGGGCAATCCCTGGTGGGCACACAGGGGCGCTGAAGACTGGGCAGGGACACAGCCCCTGCCCAGAGGGAGCTGGAAAAGGGGTGCAGGAGCAGGGCACCATCCCGGTCTCCCCTCTGTGGCTCTGGCACGGAAATCCCATGCAGCCCTGCTGCCACCAGAGACCAGACTCAGAGCACAACACACGGCCGGCAGCCCTGGGCAATGAAAGTTGCCCTCCTCGGGCAGTACCCACTCCACTCACAGGGGTACCGGAGCAAGGTCTCACACCCCTCCCCAGCGACCTCCTCATAACCTTGTGTAGAAGATGGGAGGCGCAAGGGCCTGAGGGACCCACGAGTCCCACCCATCCAGAATATCTCGCCAATGACCTGAGCCAGGAGCCGGATCTGATTGTCTTGCAAGTCTGTCCTCCATGATCCAAGTCCCCAGATTTTGAGGCAGTATGTGTAGTTGCAAGAAGGAGTTTTCTTAACCCTCCCACACGTGTGTGCACACCCACACATACGCATACACACTCTCACAAACACCCACCTTTAACTGTCTTTCCTGCTGGTACCCCCCTTTATTCAGGGATATCCCAAGACCGGGGTCTCCAGAAAGCAGACACTCCTGACCAAGATGGTTCATCAAGCCCTCCTGCTCGCCTGCCTCCTGACCCCACCCTCACTTCCATGCCTCCTGGGAGTAGTGGGCACCCCCTTCCCATGTTTCTGCTGCTCTGAGCCCATATCATTCACTCACTAGTGCAGGTTGCTCAGGGTGAAACCAGAAGCAGGTGCTACTACCAGAAGAGCAGAAATGGGGGAAGCCAGGTTGAGTGCCAGGAGTCCTGGGATCTCGCTCCAGCCATACCACCTATATCGCCTGGGTGACTCTGGACAAGCCCCTAGACCCCATTTCAGATTTTCATCTAAGAACTGGGACAAGCCTAGCGGGAGGCCTGGCATACAGCAGATTGCCGTGCGCCCTGGTCTATCCTCATCAAGCCTTGGGGTCTTAGCCGTAGGTACCCAAGCTGGTAAGAAGTGCTGGGAGTTCCTCAGCAGAGGGTGACTTTCCTGAGATTCCCCAGTGACGCTCCACATCCTAAGTCACCACTGGTGGCAGATGCATAGCTGGCCCCTCTGGTTGCCCCGGGGAACTGTGACTCCTGGAGGTGGAGGGAGGGGCCCCTAGGAGGGGGCCTCAGTGCTCCTCCCTCTGCCCCCCCAAAGCGCACCTCTCCCTGGGCTCTGCCATGGGCATTGCCCCTACCTCCAGCCTCAGTTACCTGCCCTTGCAACCAGCCCACTGTCTGGCCTCCCTGCACTCAGACCTAGGCCAACCCGGCTCAGGGCTCAGCGGCTGCCGTCTCTGAAGCAGGGCAGGAGGTCTGGTGGACTCGGCTCCTCGCCCACCTCACAGAAGCACTTGGGGCTTCAAACTCCTCAACTGGGGAATGAGGAGACTGAGGAATGATAGCCGCAGACCCCCAACCCTGATGTGAATGTGGCGAGTTTAGAGCAAGGCAGCTGCACGCAGCTCCTCGTGGACGGCAGCAGCTTTAACCATCCTGACCTTCCGTCCTGCACTGCGTGCTCCACCCCATGTGTGTAGGGTCCTCCCACCTCTGCCGGTGCCCAGCTGCTGACCGCCAACAGGGCTAGCTTCAGGCTGACTCTCAAAACTCGCCAACTCACCCAAGACAACATCCTCTGCACGTGCTGGTCCCCGCCGCAAACACCTCCCCCCTTACCTCCTCAAGGACTCCTGCTCTTCCTCCAAGGCTTAGCCTAAACGTCAGCTCCTCCGGAAACCCCCCACCTCCCTTCCCAGGTATCCAGTCTCTGGCTCCTCCGGCCATCTTACCCCACTTCCATGTAATGATGAATAAAGGATGCTGAGCGGGCAAAGCAGGCAGGCAGGTGGGTACCCCCAGAAGAGGACAGGAGAGGGAACCTACACGCCAAGTCTAGTTGAGGGATAGCTAACTCCTCCCAGCAGCCTCTGAGCAATGAGGACACAGCTTGCTTATTACAAAATATCCTTTATTGATAAAATAGCTCAGACTTAAAAAAAAAAAAAGACCTACATATCACAATGAGAGTGCCCCAGGCAGCAAGAGCGAGAGGCCGAGGGGCACATCAGCCCCTCCTGCCTGCTCTGCCTGCCCCAGCCAGGGCAGTGCCCTTCCCCTGGCCTGGAATCTAAGGAAGACACAGGAGAGCCTCCGCCCCAGGAGAGGCTTTCTTTATCTCTCCACTGCAGAAAGCTCTCTCCAGAACCCCTGGAGTGCAGAAACAGGGCCTGTGGCCTCAGCCCCACCCTCCCACCGGCTTGACTGGGAAGCCAGGCACCGCCATGGGGAAGCCTGGGGTGCGTTTCATGGGCTCCCAGCTGTTTCAGAGGCTGGGGGGGAGGGGCATAGTGGGGAGAGGCCCCCTGGAGCCCTCAGGTAGGGTGGGACAACTTGGCCAGGTCTGATTGGCGGGAACCCTGGTGGTGGGATCCATTGTGCATCACAGGCCCCAATTTGGGGCTTGGAGTCCTTCCCTGGGGCATAGGGGAGGCTTCTGCCATGGGTCCACACACCCTGGTTTACCTGCTCCTGCGCACCCTGTCTGCCACCCGCCACAGGCTCTCAGACTGTTTTCATGGCATGGGTATTTTTAGCTATCTTGGGGAAACAATTTGCCTGCTTGATGACAAAGGACGTATCCCTAGTGGGGACCCAAGCCGCTGAAAATCCTCTTGGTGTTGCAGGTGAAATGTCAAGAAGCTTTCATGCAGCATAATAACTCAAATCTTTGCAGGCACACAAGAATATCCTTTAACAGTGGTTCTGTCTGCCACTCCCCTCTTCCAGTTTGGGGTAGGAATTCACCCACCCCAGGCACAGAACAAAAGTCTACAGGAAGACAGGTGGTGGTAAACACAGAGAAAGGGGATTTTTATATCACTGAATAACCACATTTTCTGGTTCTCTAGTGCGTTTTTCCTCATGGAGCTCAAAGCTTTCTGCAAAGCCTTTCATCTCCCTGTGGAAGGTAGGCAGGCATGCTGTTGTGGCCCCAGTTTCTGCAAGGGGTGAATGCTAGTGATCAGGAATCTCCCGTGGCGGCAGAGATCAGACCTCTAGACTGCCCCACTGAGACATCCACGTGCCTACCCACCTCCCAGAGGGGTGCCCAGCGTGGAAAATGATCCATGCTTCTGGCCTTTAAAGAGCTACAAACCCAAAAGCTGGGGAAAGGGAGGTAAACAGAGTCCAGAAAAGCCCATAACCCCTATCCCAGTGCCTGATGGGAACCACAGCACCCAGTGGGGATGCACAGGCCCAGTGTCTGCCTCCTCCTAAGCAGCAGGTCCACCTGGGGAAAGTGGAAGTCTTGGCTCCCTGCTTTTCACAGGGAGAAAGATGAGAAAGCCACAAGAACATCACAAGTAAGTGACCTGGGTCATTAAGAAAGGGAAACCCATTCATTGGCTAGTAGGACACATTCTGGGAGGAAGTGTTCTAGCCTACTGTGGCCCCAGCTTCATTCAGGAAGGGTTAAGCCTCATCTACCTGCTCATGTTCAGGTAGGGAGTGGAACACACATCCCCACAGCCAAGTCAGCATGACGAAACTTCTCATGGACCACCTGTGAACCGCATGCTTGCCTCTCCTAGGGGCTTCCAAGATGAGAACTTCAGGACCTGGGAAGGGACCAGACAGCCCCCAGAAGGTGGCCACATAAAAGAGGGCAAGAAGCAGGATAGCCCTGGTGCCACCTGGCACCAACCCTACACGGGCAGTGGGCAGGCGGGCTCACCAGGCCGTCTGGGTCCACTGGCGGCAAAGGATCTTTCGGAAGGCACGGCGAAAGTCCTGGTTGAAAATAGTATAGATGACAGGGTTCAGCGAGCTGTTACAGTAGCCGATCCAGAAGAAGAACTGGAAGAGGCCATGGGGCACCTTGCACTGCTGTGGGCAGATGGCACCCAGGCTGTAGCTGAAGAAGAAAGGGAACCAGCAGAGCACAAAGACCCCAATGACGACAGCCAGCACGAAGGTAAAGCGCTTCTCCCGGGTCAGTTGTGTCCGCCGACGCCACCACTGGCCACTTGCAGTGCCCACAGCCCTGTCCAGGAGCACCTGGCCACGGAGGGTAGCCAGCACCTGGGAGCCCTGTGGCTGCTGCAGTGTTGGGCTGCAAGCTGAGGCAGGAGATGCTGGCATGGCCTGAGGACCACACTCTTTCTCCCTCTCCTCTCCCTCCTCCTCCTCTTCAGCTTCTTCCTCCAGAGATGCCTCACAAATTCCTTCTTTTTGATCTTGGCCTGAGTTGGGAAGAGCAGACCAGCTGGGTGGCAAGGCAGAGGTTTCAGGATCTTCAGGGGTCTCCCCCGTTTCCTTCTCCCCAGTGGGATCGGAGCATCCATTTGTCTCTCTCACAGCAACCAGACGAGAGGCCAGATTTGGCATCTTGGCTGAAGCTAAAGTTCCCCCAGGGACCTGCTGGGACTGCTGAAACTCACCCTTCCCAGGGGCTTCCTTGGCCCTGGGACCTCTGCAGTGGCTGCGTTTGGCAATCAGATAAATGCGTAGGTAGACGAGGATCATGATGAGGCAGGGTGCGAAGAAGGATCCAATGCTGGAGGCCAGGATATACCAGGTCTCTTGATTGAGCTTGCACTGAGGGCGCCCACGGGGCTGGGGACCCTGGTCACCCTTGTAGACAAGAGATGGCAGCGAGATGACAGCTGCGATGAGCCACACGGTGAGGATGATGCACTTGATGCGACGTGGAGTGCGCTTGGAGTTGTACTCCAGGGCTCGGCTCACTGCCCAGTGGCGGTCCAGGCTGATGGCACACAGGTGTACGATGGAGGAGGTACAGAAGAGCACGTCCAGCGCCAGGTACACCTTGCACCACATGCGCCGGAAGTACCAGTAGCCCAACAGTTCGTTGGCTAGGGAGAAAGGAATAATCAGCGTGGCCACCAGGATGTCAGCCGCGGCCAGCGACACCAGGAAGAGGTTCTGTGGGGCGCGCAGCGAGCGGCTTGTCAACACAGCCAGGATAACCAGCGCGTTGCCGAAGATGGTGAAGAGGATGAGGAAGATGATGACCGCCGCGATGGCCGCAGTGGCCTGCACCGAGTAGGGCTCCTGGTGGTCCATGACGGGTCAGGGCCCAGCCAGAGGGGGCGCTGCTCGCCCGGTCCGTGCGCGACGGGCGACAGAGCCGTCCCACCCAGCTCCGCTAGACTAGAGGCTCGAGCCCCTGGGGCGCTGAAGGCGCTGGTGCCTCAAAGGCCGCCCGAATAGGGTCTTGGAGATCCTGGGAGGTGGAGGGTCCGCCACCCCCTCCTACATCCTTCTCCACGGCCCCCCTGAGTACCCGCCGTCCGCCCCGAGAAGTTTTCCAACTTGTCCCGCCGCAGTCCCTGCCCCGCCCTGGATGGGGGAAAGCTGCGCCTCCCGCCTCCGCTGCCCCGCTGTGGGACGCCAGCTGAGACGCTGAGCCCCGCGGGAAGGCTGGGGCGCCCTCGGGTTCTGGGAGCAGGCTGAAGCGCCAGCTCCGCCAGCTAGCCGGAGTCGGCAGCCGCGCCCGCAGGCAGTCGGCGGTGACAGGAGAGTGCGGAGCCGGAGCCGCGGAGCCCGGCGGCAGGAGGGAGGAGAAGGAGGCGGGAGGCGGGAACTGGAGGAGGGAGAGGGAGGCGGGGCGGTCGGACCTGAGGGTGGGTGGAAGGTGCACCTCGTGGAAGCTGCGCGAGCCCAGCCTCCCCGCGTCCTAGGTCTCAGCTCTGCGGCCCACCCCTGTCGCCCCACCCTCCGTGCCGCGGGAGCTCAGAGGGGCCAGGCGTCTGGGGTCTTGGGGAGCCTGGAAAGGACACTTGCAGAAGCGGGAGGGACACTTGCAGTGCCCAGGGAGCTGAACCGAGGCGCAGGTGCGGCTGCAGGCACAGAGGCTGGACCTCTCCCTGCGGACTTCGGGGCTGGGCAGTGGGCGTGGACTGATCTTTCTGCCGCCCAGAGCCCCAAGGAGAGGATGGGTGGGTGCCTAGCAGAGGAGCAGCGTGGCGGGGAGTGAGGGGAAGCCGGAGGGAGGAAATCGCCCAACCCCTTCCCCTAAAGCTTTCTCACCCAAACCTAACCAGACTGGACTCTGTCGGGCCAGAGGTGCTTGCGCTTGCTGGGGTTGCAAGTGCCCCCTGCCGCTGCCCGAATGCAGGCGGCTCGCTCCGGAGATCCCGGTCTCCTCTGCGTCCTGTCTTCAGCCACATCCAAGGGGCACTGAAAAGGCTCCCCAGCCGGGTTGGGAGACGGGAGCGGGGGAGGGGGGGGGCGAGTGCTCAGAACCTGGGACTTTTGACTTCAGCTTACGTTTCTGCTGTAGCTGTTTCAAATCCCCCATTAAGGGCAAAGAGGCAAGAGAAAACTGGCCTCTTAGCAGCCGCAACTAAGACCTAAGACCCTGGCAAGGTTGTTTTGGGAGGTACCTGTCGAATTGCAACCTCTTTACCTCTAGAAGATGATACCCCTTGGGCAAAGCAAAGAAACCTAGTGGGGGGTGGGAATTGGTCAGAGGTCTGGTCTTCAGACAGCCGCAGCTCAAAGGGAAAAAAACAGGTCTTAGGGGCAGCTTAGAAATGTCAGTATCTTCCCTGTCCGGTATAGTAACTCCCTTGGCTTGCTCCAGTCCTGACTTCCCCACATACATGCAGCACGGAAAGTGGCATGGAAAGAGGAGTAAAATGAAGTTCAGATTAGCTCCCTGTCCACCTCTATCCTGGCTTCAGAACTGCAAACATCAACTTTCCTTAGCCACCCTCACCCCCCATTCTCTTCCTGCCCCCACCGCCACCAGTACCAACCTGGCAGCCTCAAAGGAGGTTTTCACAGCTTCCAGAGCTCCTAATGCTGCAAGCCCAGCCCCGAGTCAGGCTATGTATTTATAGTCCACAGCTCTGCATGGCAGCCTCTGGGTAAATGAGCATCAATCCATCGCCAGAGAACTGGCCTTCAGCTAGTATAGCGGCTGCACCTTTGATCCTGCCTGCTCTGGCTCCACAGGAGGGGGAAGTGTGAGCTCTCAGTGTCCACAGGCAATCTCTCACCCCTACCCAGGCTCAGAGAGGTTGCACCCCAGTCACCCCAAGCCATGCAGGAAGGGGTAGCTTCCCCCCACCCCATCCCAGGCTGCCCCTGCCTCCTGCCAGCCTCCACAGTCCCTCTATTAGGTGAGAGTGCCACTGTCTGGTGTGTTTGGTGGGGTAGGTCAAGAGCAGACAGTCAACCTCCCTTGCTCCCTCCAGAGGCCGAGTTTATGGGTGCATCTTTCCCACTCAGCTGGGCTGGGCTGGCCTGGGTAGGACCCAACTGTGGGTTGCCCCGCATGGAGAGGGCTCAGAGCCCCCTTCCTGAGGAAGGACAGAAGACAGAGGTATGACCACTGGAGCGTGGGATGCAGCCATTGCCTGTCCTTGCTCCCAGATGCCTCAGAGTTTGAGCATCCTGGTGTCCCAAATGGTCATTTGGGAGCGGGGAGACACTTGTTCACTTTTCCAACCATATTCTCACCATGGTTTCCATGGGCATCTCCCCAGACGTTGCAGACAGGACCAGCCTTTTATCTCCTGGTTCAGTCTCCTTAAAAGGCGAGGCCTCCGGCCCTCCCTGGTGGCACAGCGGGTTAAAGCACTGCACTGAGAAGCTGAAACCACTTCCGCATGAGTTCACCTGCCCCAGAGGTGACCACATGGCGTGGCAGACCTCTCCTGACCCGCCGCTGCTCCCCTCAGCAGTGTACTTCATTGATCTGCCTGTTCTGCTCCCCACTCTGTCTCTGGTGAAGCCTCTCGCCGCCCCTGAGCCTCTGGCCTGTACCCCAGTTCTGTATGCACAAATAAATAAATCTTTCAAAAAAAAAAAAAAAGGCGAGGACTCCAGGCAGAGCCGCACCAGGGCTGCCCATACTTCTCTCCACCCTGCAAGTCTCCACTCTTACCCAACCTTCCCTGAAAGGGCAGCTCCAGGTCAGCCTAGCTCCTGGCCCTGCTGGCCACTCACCAAGGAGAGTCCACAGGCACCATACAGCTCAGCCCCATACAGGCTCTGTGTCACCCCCAAGTCAGGCACAGCATGGGGCAGCAGGGACTATTACATAACTACATAACGCTGGGCTTCTGCACCTCTCCGTCTCCACACACACAGCAGCTGCTCCACCTGGCCCTGCGTGGCTGCCACGTGTGGCTGAGCAGCACTGCCTTCAGCTCTTCTCAAGCTAGGCCTGCCCCTCTGCTGTTATTCTTCTCCACCTGGGCTGGCAGGGAGCAGCCCCAGAACTGCCACTCGAGCTGCCTCCAGCCTTCCCACCACTGTCAGGGAGGGGCAGCAGTGACAGGTGCTGACTCTGGACAAGCCTCGAGCTGTCACTTTCCAGTCTTTTCTAGGGTCTATTTGCTTGGCCAGAGACACCCTCCTCACCCTTTTTCTATGTTCCTGCTATCTCCACTTGTCACCATCCTCTCAGACAGAGGGAGGTACCCAGTTGGCCAGGCTCCATGATGCCACTCACACTGTCATTGTTGAGATGGTGTCTGATGGCTTTGTTGTGTCATTCCCCTCGATCTAAGCAAACATCCCTGCTCTGTGCACAGTACCTGGCCAAGGTTGCTGATGGTGAGGGATGGGAGCAGCAGATGTCAGCGTGTAACATACATAGGAACCTTTTTTGCCCAGATCGTGCTCAACTAAATGTATCCCTGAAGGGTGGCCTTGGGAAGAGGAACAAGCCACAGGAAAGGTGACTTAATACCGCCTCCAAAGAAAGGGGCGACATCTGTCCTGTCCCTGGCCGTGAGAGCACAGCAAGAGGTGTGTCAGCGTATCTGAAAGTCCTGGAGTCGCTTCTACTCTAGGCCTGCAAGCAGAGACACCCCTGGCTCCTGGGCCAGGGCTCCGGCAGCCCCTCCCCTGTGACCGAAACCAGTTTCAGCCTGGCTTTCCCCAGCGCCTGTCCAAGGTCCTGGGACTCAGCACCAGGCCACCATGGATGACCCCCTCGAGTCATGCCCTCTCAAGTGTGAGCCGGCTTCCTCTCCCTCCATCACCACACCCTGACACAGCCCCACCTGCTCAGACCTAAATCACCCACTACCCCTGATCCCTAGGAAAAGGGGAAGTTCCAGGTTCCCTGCCCCACCCAATCACATGCTCGCTGCTCCATGTGGCTTCCATGTGGCTTCCTCAGGTCTCCTTCTGGCTCTCCATCCAGCTTCCTTCTCTTCTTCTCTTTTCTCCTTTTTCTCTGCTCAGCTCCACCCTCCTGGGTGGGGCAGGGAACCTGGAACTTCCCCTTTTCCTAGGGACCACCCTGTTACACTCCCTCCCGCCTCTAACCACACAGCTGCTTTTTCCGGAGAATTCTCACTACATCGACTGGCCTCGATGGCCACAAACCCCCAAACTCTTCTAGTGTGCCCCCCACCTTCAGAACCACAATTGCCCTCTCATTCTCCACCCCTCTACCCAGCTGTTACTTTGCTTCCTGTTTAGAGGGAAATGGAAGCAGCCGGCAGGATCTCACCCCACAAGCACCTGCATTTGAGCTCCAACTCCACTCAAAGGACAGGTCCTCTGCATTCCCCCCCAATCCACACCAGCAGTTACCCCCTCTCCAACAGTCACTCCCCCACTCTCAGGGCTCATCTGGTCCCATCCCTAGAAAGCTCTCTGAGCCCCACCCGTGGCCACCATCTTCTCAAACTGTCTCTAATCCCTCCTGTTCTCCCCCCAACCCTCACTGGGGAGTCCACCCCCTTCTCCTCCCAATCCACACCTGGTGGACCATTCCTGACACCACCAAGGGCCAGACTCTTTTCTGGGTCCTCTTGCTCAGTTTCTCACAATGGGCCTCCCCGCTGGGGCCCTGGAGGTTTCACCCCCTCCTCTGGGCCTCCTTGTCTCCTCTGAATTCTAAAGCAGTGAGTCTTACTGAGTGGCTTTTGTCCCTGCCCCTCCCAGGAACCTCTGGCAATGTCTGGAGACATTCACAGCAGGAGGGAGGAGGGTACTACTGGCATCTAGTGGGCAGAGGCCAGAGTTGCTGCTGAGCCTCTCACAATGAACAGAACAGTCCCCACAACACAGAACTGTCAGGCACAGAATGCTAATAATGCTGCGGTGAGATTCCCTCCCTGACTGGTGCAGCAGCCCTCCGGTTCGCCAGGATGCCTTTTCTTCCGAACTCTTCCTGGCCACCTTGAGCTGCCACCCAGATGCTGATGACTTCCCCAGAGAGCTCCTGCCCTCAACCAGCCTCACGCCACCCGCACGCTCCCTGACTCCCCACTGGCGGCCCACACTTACCATATCCCAGAGCCTGCCTCTCCCCAAGTTCTCAGTGCCCTAAGGGGTGCCCTCTGCCCCACACCCAGTTGAAAGTGTGGTTGCCTCAGCCTCCAAAACTCCAAAAGCCCCCACTTCTGCAAGTTTCCACTGCCCCGCATGGTCGTACTTGTACAATTACAGGAACCTCCAAGTGTTCTCCCTGGTTACAATCCATTTTCCAGAGAACATCCAGAAGGATTTTTAAAGCTTAGATCTTGTCACTCCCCTCCTAGAGCCTCTCTTCCTCAGGCCTGGCTCTGCCTCACTCCTCCCCTCTACACCTCCTCCTCACGCCAGCCTCAGGGCCTTTGCACTGGCTCTTTTCCCAGATTTCCTCAGGGTGGCGTACTTCCGTCATTTAGCTCTCAGCTGAAATTCCAACAACCCAACGTAGTTCTCCTCCCACTCCCATAATTTATGTCAGATACTTCCGTACTTACCTGTTCAGTCTATACCTTGCTCACCATGCTATTCCCAGTGCCTGTATCAGAGCCTAACTGGCACCTAATTCCACAAAGTCTGTTGGATGACTGAACAAATTGAGGAGTGAGCCCACATAGCTCTGGGGTTGGAGAGTGGGAACAGGCCTCAGATGGGCTGGATGGCTCACTCTTCTTATACCCTATGAGCCCACACTTAGCACATAGCCTGTCCCCCAAGGGGCTATTCATCTGGTATGGGGTTGGGCTTGTGAAACAGGATGGGGCCCAGACCTAACCTGGGGACAGGCTCTGTAGTGACTGGTGGCTTCATGGGGAGGGACATGACGGGGATCACCCTCAAGCCTCTTGAGCCACCAAGCTCAGCCTTCCCCACTTAGCTTTCTGAAGAAGCCATATTCTGATTCCAAAAGCCACATCCTAATGGAGGCTTAAGAGAGCAGCCTCTGAACTGGCAGGTCTCACAGGGCTGGCCCAGTTTCTGACAGCCGCTGAGAAACTCCACACCTAGTTGGGTGCCAGAGGCCTGGGCTGGTTACTCAGAGACCTATAGATACTGAGGCAGCCACAGTCACTTCCGAAAAGCAGTGTGTCTACCACTGCCTAAGAGTTGGCCCATAGTCTCTGCTCTGGAGTCTCCCAGGGGAGCTTTCATCTGTGAGGTACACTGTCAGAGCCCCAGCTCACCCCCTGTAGACTTAGACACCCTTCCTCCCAAGTCTGAGAGCAAAAAGATGGACAGTGTCCCGCCCCCCCACACACCCCACTGACCCCATGATTCTTGCCTATTAATTCCTGAAACAGTCCCTTGTCAGTCTTAGAAATCCTTGACTCAAGACTGAAACCCTAGAGAGTGGAGGGTCCAGAGCCCTGGAATATGCCCTAGTGTCCCCTCAGAGTCCAGGGGTCAGTAAAGGCCAACCTCAGCCTACGGTGACACCCCACCTCAGAAAGATTCATTTGCTTTCCTAAGTCTGCTTCCTCCTCTGGAAATGGACATATGCATCTAAGCCCCTCCAGATACCCCCAGAAGCTGCTGCAGATATGTTTGAGAGGCAGGAGTGGGCCCCCACTGTTGCTGGGGGCTGGGAACCCTGGAGCAGAAAAGACAAGAGGTCATGTCCCAGAAGTGACAGGAGGAAAGTGATGACCCAGCTACAGAGCCAGGTCTGGCTTCAGCTTTGTTCATGAGAGAGCTGCTAAGCCATGGCTTAGTTTCTTCACAACCCAGCTTCCAATTCCTACTAAGACAGAGGAGCGCACAGCCAGCCCATTCTACCCTGCCTGGCCGCAGGGATCACCCCACAGCCTCTTCCCATGCTCAGCCCACCTGCCAGCTTAGTGCTCACCTCCAGCCCCACCTGAGGCTGCTCTGTGCTCAGCAATAGCCGACCCTGCATCCTGCATGTGTTTGACGCTTCTTCCAGAACTTCTGTGCTTGCAGTCACATCCCAACCCAGGGCCTGAGGTGGACACATCTGAGCACTGTCAGGCCCACTAACTCAGGGTGATGGGCCCTCCTGGCTCACTGCCACTCCCTAGCATGTGAAGCCCACTATTCTTCTAAAAACTCTTGTTCATTTTAGGCCCAAACAATTACCTGGGGCCCGCCCCAGTCCCTGCCCTAATCCCATACTTTTCCCTGTCACTCCCGCCCACACGCTGAAGCTTCTCCATGAGCCCCATCTCCCAAACCTGAGCTGACATTGCTTCTTCCACTGACTCTTCCCTCTCACTGACCTCACAGCCCACTCCTCCCCACCCCACCCTCACCCCTCGACTGGGCTGCGCCTGGAACTCCTGCTGCAGGAACCTCAGTTCTCAACAGCCCATTCTCTGATAGTAGCCTCCTCCACTCACAGCTCATTCAGGAACGATAACTCTGTATCCCCCCCAAACCTGCAAACCCCAGCATCTTGGCCCCCCCCAAACCTGCAAACCCCAGCATCTTGGCTCCCAGCCTCTTTGCTTCTAAGCTATTCTCCTTGCCAAACTGCAGCCCCTACTTTGGAGACATCCTTGAGTAGCCTCATCCCATCTTCCTGCCCCCCAATACATACATGAACCACAAACCCCGGTCTGGGGGTCCACCTCACCACCCTACATCACACTGCACCTGGACACCACCCCAGCCCAGCAGCTCTAATGGGTTTCCCCCCTGCATTCCAGTTAGTCCCTCACGCCCCTAAATGTCCATGCCTTTCTTCCCAACCTCTTAGCTGTGATGTCCTGTGATCTCTACCTGCTTGCCTTTGCAACTTCACCTTCTACCTCTTCACCCCCGGGGCCATGGCCACTCATGCGGTCATAAAGCCTAAGGACCTGGGTGACAGCCAAGCTGCTCAGGTTCCATCACTGGCCAGTGTAGACACTGGGGGCCCAGCACAGCACAGATGTGGGGAGCCCACAGGGGCTGAAGGCATGTCAAACCCACAGGGCAGGGACTGGGGTGCTGATCATAGCAGGGGCTGGCAGGGCAGTGCTGAGGGAAGGAGATAAAGGAAGGGGGGGTCATCACCACCCCTAGTGCATCACTGATGACCTGCATGTTGCTGGTCCAAGATTTGACTATGTTTATTATTTCAAAGCCTGAAAAGATAATTGCAGGTGGGGGAAGAGGGCAAAGGAAAAAAGGGGGCACAGGGCAGGGCAGTGGTAGTGTCAGGACTTGGGATTTCTGGGAATTTACCTAAGCTGGGCGGAGAGTCTCCCCCTACCCCATCTGACTCCCACAGTGCTCCCAGGAAGCCCTAGTCCATGTTCCCTGTCTCCTATCTCTCAGGGTCTTCACTGCCTGCTCTGACCACCCTGGCCTGGGAGGGATCTAAATCTGCACCAGGTGACATGGAAGCAGAGGGACCTTGTGACCGGCCCGCCATTGCCTCCTAGAAGTTCTCTGCACCTCGCCCACTCATTTTGTATGAGACTGATCTTTGTATAATTTGCAGCTTCCAGAAGTTAAGTGTTGCTCAGAGCGTCTTGGGCACCCCCTACTGGTGAGCTCAAGTGCCTGCTCCTCCATCCAGCTAGATCTAAATACTACCTCTTCCACCCTCTGCAGCAGCAAGCCCACCTTGAGGGGATGTGGAGTCCACACCTCCCCAAGGCCAGAGAGCCCACGTCTCACTGCCACCTGGGTCCTCAGGCATGGGTGAGGCAAGGATCCATGCTCCAGCTTTTCTTGTAACCTTCATAGCCATCCTCATACCCCACTGCACCCCTGCAATCATCTAACCAGCACCCCCATGCCCTCCCGATGGCCACCAGCACTGACCAGATGACACTCCAGGCACCTTACCCCATCGCCTGCCTGAGATGCCATCCCCCCAAGTGCTTATTTCTTCCCTTCAAAAGCACATAGATTATAATTTTGAACAGGCAATAAGTTCTTCAAATACCCGCCTAGACTCACCCCTTCCCTCTTCCCTAGTCTCTACCTCCCCACCGTTAATTACTATTGCTGATAGTCTAGTAGTTTGTTCTGTGTGTAGTAACTCAATATAAATACATTCCCATCTTTCTTTGTTCTTAAGTAATTTTTTCCTGAGGATAGTTAGCATTCTAACCTGGCTTTTTGTTAACAGCACTTGAATTTACTATTGCTATTTGTGACTCATTAATTTCTGCTTTTTCTATCAGTAATTTCCTTTTTTTAAAACTTTGATCAAATGTTTGTTCTATTTTCATCGACATGATCTAAGTCTGCATATTTTTAGCACTGCTTTAGTTATGAACCACTTATTCTAACATGCTTGATTTTTAGAATTCCTGCAATTTTTTGGCATTCCCTGTGGCACAATGGGTTAGGACACAACACTGCAAGCTAGCAGCAGCTGCCTCAGTGTAAGTTTAATTCCCAGTCCCAGAGTGACCCACATGGCGCGGCAGACCTCTCCTGACCCGCCCGCTGCTCCCCTCAGCAGTGTACTTCATCAGTCGTCCTGTTCTGCTCCCCACTCTGTCTCTGGTGAAGCCTCTCACCGCCCCTGCACCTCTGACCTGCACCCCTGTTCTGTATGCATAGATAGATAAAAATTCCTGCAATTTAGTTAATCTAAGAGCTAAAAACAATACTTGCTTAATGTCCAAGTGGAAGGTGTTTTTCATGATTAGTTTCTAATGTTTACTTCACAGGACTAGAATATCTGCATTAACTACTTTTTTTAATTTGAAGCTTCTATGGTAATTTTCACAAGTATTTCATGAGCACCAGGAAGGGTTATAGCCTCTATTTTCAGAGCCTGGTCACGGCTCACAGCTCCTCACTGCAGTCCGATCTGTGTCCCCAGCTGCCCCCCATGCTCCCCAAAGCACCTTCTCTGGGAGCACCACAGTCATGGGGCTCCGTCTCGGGCACCTCCCGCCACAGCAGCAGTGTAGTGGTGCCCTCGCCAGAAGCCATGTTTGCAGGGAGCCCTCTGTCTGCTCTCCTTCTCCTCCCACACCCCCAACCATCTACCTCCTCTGCTCCCCTCCCTCACAAAGCAACTGTCTTTACATCTCTCCACTCCTGGTTTAAACCTCCTGACACAAGCTATGTAAGGGCTATCGTCTGACAGATTCCGGTAGCTCGGGAAAAGCTCTGAAAAATCAGAATTTCCATTGCTAACTTATGTGATGACCTCCCTTTTTTGTATAATCATAATATCAAAAAATATTGTAGCAACATCAGTTTGTAACTGGATTGCCTTAGCTCTAAATTGGCTACCTGGCCTGGGCAAAGTACAAGCTGAGCTGCTCCTGGGCAGGAAATTCCTTTGACTGAAGACAAAAGGCAAGCTCCTGGAGAGATAAGACCCCAGAGCATCAAGACTCCTGGAAAGCTTCCTTGGTCTTTTGACAAAAAGCCATTCTTAGATAACTCTCAGGGCATAAGAACCCATGGACAATTTCTGAACACTATCAACACAGGTTTTGCTTAATGCACAACTATGTGACTTCTTAATTTAACCTCTTCCTAAAACAAACACTAGCTACTCTCTGCTAACCTTAAGTTAGCCATTAGCTTCTCTTTAGACTATAACTGACGACCCTGCTAACACAATTTATTCCTTCCCTAGGACTCCTAAATCCTTTGCTAACAGCTCATCCTTTCCCAGACCCTGATCCTTTAAAGTCATGGTTAAACATCTGTATACATGAAAGTTATCACAACGATGTACAGTATAGTATGCCATAAAGTAGCAGGAAGAGGATACATTGTTCCCCTCTTCCTTTAAAACTTTTATGCCGATTTCTTATTAACTTGCTTGATAAATTATTGTAACTAAATCTTGCCACACAGTATAAATAAAGACCTGCAAAAAGATGAGCAGGAAGATTTGCACCCAACTCCGGCTCCCGTGTCTTCCTCGCTCCCCTTTCCCCTTTTTCTCCTTTTCTCCCCTTTTTAAGAATCTCCGCTCACCGATGTCTTCCCAACTTAGGGTCCTGCCTGTCTTGCCTCCAGACACCTCAACAGTTGGAGCTGGTCTCAAACACCTCCCCCCACTCCCGGGGCCAGATGCCCATCGTATGAGCCACATTCAGCTGCTGCTAACTGGCATCCAGGGCAGTGACCGGACCCCAGACCACCCTGGGCCTCTCCCTGCTGCCTTTTATGATGAGGCCTCCCTGTGCTTCCTCTGCCCTCACCCTTCAGTGCCTACTTCACACACACTGAACTGCAGGTCCACCCTCTGTGCCTCCCGCTGTCCAGCACTGGGCACTGGAATTCAGCCCACGGTGGTGTCTGGCACCACAGCTTAAGCACACCTGCTAGTTGGGTACACAGTGAGCAGGGGCCACAAGACACCGTTAACCCTGTCCTTGGGAACTGTCAGTGTCAGAGGTGAGACGCAAAGCAAATGGTGACACCCTAGCTCAGGTGTGGCTGGGGATGGGCCATGAAGGCTGGGAACCCCAGCATGACCTCTACATACGCTTGACCTCTGTAGACCCTAACAAGCTAGGAATAGGCATTGCCCCATCTCAGAGAGAAAGGGGCTCCGAAGTTAAGCGACTTGCCTGGAGCCATGCAGCTCCTGCCCTGTGGATCCTGGACCTGAGGCCAGGGCTGTCTCATGAAACCTTCACTCCCTCCCCAGCAGTCTCCCAGGGATGAGGGCTTCATAAAAGAGCACTGAGCACTTAATCCCTTCCTCTTCCATACCTCCTATACCTTCTGCCCCAAATATTGATAGGCCCATGGGGCAAACCATTCAAGGTGGGTGAAGGACCCCGGACCCAGGTGGGCAGGCCCGGAAGTAGATTTCAGTCTATGGCTAGGTTAATTCCAGGCTGATGCCGAAGAAAGCAGAGGAACTCAACCCGCATGTGCAGGCTTAAGCATGCATGCAAACATGCAGACAGGCACACACACACATGTATACTCACGCATGCATGCAGGAACACTTACGTTGACATGGGGACGATGGAAGGGAGTCTGTCTGGCCCTGATAGGGGGTAAACCTGATGCAACTGAGGCCTTCACACTCAGCAGAGGCCTCTAGGATCACCTTGAGGTTAAGCTCATCGGGAGGAAACACCCAGGTTGAACCCCCAACCAAGTCCCCAGAGTCCTCATGCCCCTTGGAAGTCTGTCTGGGCAATAAGGAGCTTCAGGTCACTCTCCTAAAATGTCAAGACAGTGTAGTGTGACAGTGCTGGGGAAGAAGCTGTGCTCTGGAAAGACCACTACCCTCTGGACAGTTTGGTCTCAAAGTAGATCAGCCAGCCCTTCCCTATGTCTTCCCCATCAGTGTTTCCAGGATTTGAACTCTGTTGAAGGGGCCTTCAGGAAGAAAAGGTGGAAGCCTCTCAGAGTGGTGGTGGTGGAGGGGGGCTTGGAGGGGCTGGAGGGGGTGTGGTGCAGAGAGGAGCCCAGGCCCAGTGAGGAATAGGGCTGGGCAGGAGGAAGCCCCAAGGCCCCCGGGCTGGGACGCATGCTCATTCACTGTACTTGCTGGACAGCAGGAAGGGGACCTCTACAATGCCACCATTCTTGGGCCATCTTTTGGAAGTAGAGAATAGCTGGGAGGGGCTCTGAGGAGAGAGACCCTCCTGAGCCCCCCTCCCTTCAGGATGCCTTCCCCGATTACTGCTGTGCCAGTCCAGATGGTGCCCTCCCTTAGTATTCAGGCTAACTTCATCCTAACAGAATTCTCTCTGACAGTGGGAGAAGAGGTCTCATTGAACTATGAGCAATAGAGGGACCCCTCGCATGCCCCACCCCTGCAGTTCTCTAACACTGCAAGGTTACTTGCAGCCACATGTGTGCACAGCCCACTCACCAGTCCCAAGATGTCACCCTCAAGGAGGCAGCTGTTGTCTGGGGCTTCCTCTGGGATGAGCCCTGTTGAGCAAGGAGGATGTGTTTACCCCCAGAGCACAGCCTCGTGGATCAGCCAGGCCTGGCTGTCAGGCCAACCCACCGGGGTCGTCTCAGAGCCCTTACTCTAGAGCAGAGTCTCTCCCAACTCAGGCTGTGTAGCCTCAGGTGAACCACTCACACCTTTGTCCAGTCTACAAATGTGTGTGATGCTCTTGGCCTGATCCCCACCTTCCCCTGCTCCAGCCCAGTCCATGGCTCCCACAGCCCAGACAATCCTGTTCCAACTCTTCCAAGCCCTGTTGGCAAGAAGCGGCCTTTTCTCCAGCTGTCTCCGTTAACCTCCACGCCAGCCCAAGTCATCCGCCCCCTGCCCCAGAACATTCCCTGGACTCTCCCATCCCACCTCACTCCCCAACCTGCTGTCACCCACCTGAGTTCCATTCAGGACCCTTCAGTGGCAGGTGACCTATTCCAGCCCAAGCGCCATAGGAGGAGGCTGCGTAATGGCTCCTGTGCACCTTCTCCCCACTGACCACCTCTCACCCTGTTCCCCTTCCCATCTGTTTCTCTCACAGCTGCAGCCCTTCTCCACAGCCTCTTTACTAAGATATCAGGCCCCTGGGGAACCTTAGAGCCCTGGCACCTGGAGGGTCCTAGAAGCAGGGCCCCAACCAGGAGTCACCGGCCAGTAACTTCTAGAGGAGAACATTAGAGAAGAACTGGAGCTCAACCCATATGCTGCCTCAGCCCTCCGAGCTCTGGACCCCCAGATGGCACCTCAGACCTGTCCTACCTCAACGCTGGGAGCCCCAGACCCCGTATGAGACACTGCAGGCCAAGCCAGGCAGGGGGAAAGGCCCCGGCCCTCTGCACTGCAGCTCCTTTACAGCCAGGGGCCTCAGCTGTGAGGCCTTGGTCGGCAACACTCCCAGCAGCCAGGAAAGCACGCACTCCCTAGCGGAAGCACCTGGGCAGGTATTAACAGTGCTACGGTGGGCTGCAGAGGTTGGCGGCCACTAGCGACCCCAGCTGAGTGCCATCCCTGACATAGGGCCATTAGCGCCAGGCAAGCTGGCTGGTCTGGCTTCCTCCGGGCCAGTCACAGTGACCAAGAGGCGGCATACCGCTCTGCTCAAGCTCAGCAGCCCCACGTCTTGGCTCAGAAAGAGAGGGAATCAGCCAGAGGTGTAGGCACCTGTGTCCACACACACACACACACACACACACACACACACACACACACACTCCACCAACAAATTCCCATCACCCTCAGGGCAAGGTCCCTGCTGTTCGCCCCCAACACTTCAGCATGTGATGGCTCCAACCACTAGCTTAGCCCCAGGGTGTCTAGCTATGTGCTCATTCTTCAACTGAGATCAGCAGATGAGACCTGGGGCTTCATGCTTCTTTGCTCCTGTACCCCAGACCCTCACACCTGCGGGACTTCCTGCACGAGGCGGCTGAAGCGTTTTCCAAATCCACTAATGACTAAGGGAGCAGCAGAGACCCATATTTTAAAAACCTATATTCATCATCAGCCCAATTTTTAAAACCTATATTCCCTCCCCCACCACGCACACACTTCTTATAAAGGAACTTAGGAGAGAAGACTAGGGGAAAGGCTGAAGAAGTTGCCCACAGAACTATTCACCTAGAGCCTGCTAAGCGGGTGTATCTCCCGATTTATGCCTCTCTGAGTGTTCAGGGAGGTTCTGGTGAAAACCACTACAATTTCGTAGTCCTGCGCCCCAAAGAGAAGACAGAGTGCCCTCACCTTGGTTAATTGCAGGGATGTCACTGTCCCAAGATGCACCTGGAGGCTAATGGCACTGCTAGGAGCAACCACCCCAGACAGGGGTACACACGATACCCAAAGGGCCCCCACTGGTGATTCAAGATGATAGGAAGAAGGGGAGGGTGGTGTCAGACCACAAGACCCAGGCTCTCCACAAAGGTCTCCAACATGGAGTCCTGAGAGCGCCTGGCCTCGCCCTGCAGTTCCAGCTGGTGTCAAGTCCTAGACAGTCTAACACTAGAGGAAGAAGCTCCCTTGGCAGGACTAACGCTGGGCTCCGGAAGGCAGCGCAGTGCTCTGAGCATCTGGGGAGGTCTATGAGGAAAGAGAGGGAGCATGAAGAGGAATTGGGAGGCCAGACCTCAGGGTCCAGTGCTGATGGCAGGGTGCAGACGAGCCTCAGGCCCAGCCCCAGGGCCCCCTTTCTTAATCCAGAATTGGGGAAAGTGGGCTCAGCCTGGAGAAAACTGGCAGGACCAGGTCAGAGTAGTTACAGTTTCCTGCCCCTGCCAGAACAAGGACATCCGGAGTAGACCTGTGCCGTATCCTGCCTGGCCAGACCCTGCTCTGAGGGTGTTCAGGAGGCCTTCCCATGGGCCTCCAGGAGCTAACTTCTAAAAACACCCCTGAAGAATGCTCATTCTCTGAGCTTCTGGTCAATTCATATCCCTGCAGGCTCCAGCGTCTCCCCAGCACTCTAAAGGCTGCAAGAGGGCAGGGCAGCTCCCTTACCTGGAAAAGGGCAGACCCAGCACCCAAGACCAGAGGCCTCCCATGTCCGTGCTGTCTGTGGTGAGGCCCTGCACAACCACTAAGCCTTAGCAGAACTAGGTAGCCCAATTGTAGACTTAGCACCACCCCCTCCCCTTAATTAGCAGCTTCCTCCGGCACCACCTGAGCCCTGGGTCAACCAATTGTACCTGAGGCCACCACCCAACAGCCCTACCTACCTTTCCCTGCCTTCCACAAAATCTGGGCCTGAACCTCTGGGTACTTTTGGGATCCTTCTTGCGGTGGCCAGAGTGGGCAAGAGGGTGCAAAGGGCCAGGCACAAGGCACCTTGTGGGGATCCCACTTGGGCATGTACCTCTTCTGAGGCCCCCTCCACCACCAGGGGGCAGAGAAACATTGCAGAAAGGAGCTGAGGCAACATGCTGGGAGGGACCACATCCTCCAACCTGGGGCGACCCCTTTCCTGCCCCTAACCCTGCTGAGCTGCTGCAAAGGCCCCAGTCTACCTATGGTAAGGAACAGGTCACTGCATTTTTATAAGCTTTTGTTTCTTTATTATAAATATTTTAGTTTCGTTTAGCTTATATACCAAAAAGTAGACATATCAGTAGAAGTTCACAAACCAAAGGCCCCATGTAGCCAGCAGCCCAGAGCAGCCTGCCATGTGCAGAAAGGAGCTCTGGGATTCCTGCACCTTCTCAGGGACACCACCCCTGACAAATATCCCGCAAAATCAGTCCCTTCAGTTTCAGAAATTGAAGCTGCTCACCCTTGTTCTTCATCCTCTGTACCTGTCCACCTCTCAAGAGGGCATGTCTTCAGAGCTTCACTACCAAGAGTCCCCTGGTTTTAAATCCTGAAGGTGGAATATTTGGGGCCATCACCACCACCAGTAATGCCCACTAAGAGCCAAGGTCACTGGTTAGGGCCACAAGAGCCCCTCAGCCTCTGCCAGGCCTGGAATCCAGCACTCTTCCAAAGAGAATGACGGGGAGAGTGTGGTAAAGGTTGATGCCCTGCTGCTCAGGATGTAGTAACATAGCATAAGCAGTCTGCACCCAACTGACCCTTCAGATGAGTGCTCAGAAAATATAACAGTAATCAGTATTAGGAAGAGAAACATGGGTATGACAGTTCATTAAGAGAAGCATTTGGGGCCTCCCTGGTGGCCTAGGGGTTAACTCTCAATGCTCTAGCCTATCACTGCAGTGGCCTGAGTTGGATCCCCGGCCAGAGAGCTGACCCACATGGCACTGCAGACCTCGCCAGTCTCCCCCATTGCTCCCCTCAGCAGTGTATTTCAGTAAATCCACCTACTCTGCTCCCCATTCTGTCACTGGTAAATCCTTTCACTACCCCACCCCTGGCCTATACCCCAGCTCTTCTACACAAAAATAAAACCTATTTTTAAAAAAAGAAAGAAAAGCACCTGTCTTGACGATATTCCGCTAAATGAGATAAGCCAGTCACAACAAGATAGTAGTGTGTTACTGTGTGATTCCACTTATATGAATAGTCAAAATCATAGACAAAGAAAGTAGAATGGAATGGTGCCAGGGTTTGGGCAAGGGGCAGTGATGGGCTGTTTAAAGGGCCCAGAGTTTCAGTTTTGCAGGATGGAGTTCTGGAGTGTCATTGCATTTGACATAAATGTACTTGACATTATTGAACCAAATGCTTAAAAATAGCTTGGATGGTTGTCGATTGTAAGCCAAGATGGCTCAGGCTTTGCACCATTGGTCTCTGTGGCTACCACCTGTGGCCTAGAATGCAGGAGACGCTTGAAAACATGGGGAGGAACGCATGCCTGATGGTGAGCACCAGAAGTATCGTGTGGGTATGCATAAGTGGGCGCACCTGAGACCGGACACTGAGCACATATGGATGTCCGAGGACAACGAGCAGCAGAGAGTGGCAGAGAGAGGGTAAAGGTTCTCTGGGGGCTGGGAGGTCTGCCAGCCTCCGCGCCCCCCACCTGCCCTGCGCCTGGTGACTGCACTACAATAGACAGATCATTAAAAGCCTGAAAGAGCCACTGAGGGCCCCAGGACTGTCCTTTACCCGTCTGCCCAGACCGTGGAGAACCTGTTCTGTGTCTTCCTGCCTGGACATCTGGCATGAGTCAGCAGAATGATGGGACCCAGACAGGTGTGGAGCCCTCTGAAGACCTGGGGAGGCACTGAGAACGGCCTCTGTGGGGGCACCTCCCCGTCAGTGGCCTACGTGGGCGAGACCCCAGTGCCAGTGAACAGAGGACTCTGCACACAGTGGGAAGGGAAGGCACTGGGTGGACCGGGGCCAGCACGGAGGCAGGTCTGGGAGAGGGGCCCTCACAGCTCTGTAACGCTTGAGCACAGCGCCGGAGGCGCCATGGCAGCTAGGGGCGTCAAAGTCCAGGAGCTGCGAGAAGAGCCAAAGATGCTGCAGGAGCACAGGAGGTGGGCAAGGCCCGGGAGCTGCAGGACAAGGAGGAGAAGATGGCCTGGGGGGCCAGCCCACTACTCCTGAGGCGGCAGGCTCACCGGGAAAGAAAGAGGACCACGAGTCATCATTCAGAGCTCGCCCAGTGCTGACGTGATTGGACTAGCAATCCCGCCAGAAGACTGGGGAACGCTGGGACACGGGACCCTGGGGATGGAAGGGGTCATTTGTGCACTCCAGGAGATGAAAAGTCGGGGGTAGCCAGCAGTCCTTGGTGGCCTAATGCAGCCTGTGCACTGCCCAGCACCCCCAGAGCCACAGGCAGCACCCAGAGTAGAGGAAGGGGCAGGCAGAAGAGCAGCCCGGGCCCACGGAGGGAGGAGACCCCCGCGTGGTCCTCTGCAGCCAGGCGGATGCATCCAAAAGCCAACTTAGATGAGGGAAACAGCTGGAGCCAAGGTCGGGGGCCCTGAACGGACATTAAAGGACGTTAAAGAAGGCAGACGAGCCTCTTGAAACCACCTGTTGGTGACGCCCCGTTCACTTCCGAATTAGTGTGAGGTGCTGAGGGACCTGTTGTTGGGGAGGGGTGGGGAACGTGGCTTGTGGTGGGGACCACAGCCGGAGAGGGGACCAGAGAGGTCGCACGTGGAGTTGACGATCCAGAGGTCCCCAGGCAAGCACATGTGCAAAGTGTCGCCGTGGTGGCTATGAAGGCCGAGTGGGGAGTGAAGGCAGAGTACCCCTGGGGATTTCGTGATCTCCCCCAAAAGGGCACAGCATGGGTCGCCAGTCTGAGTGAGTGCATCCTGGGGGATGCAGGACCTGGCTTGTGGCTGACCACAGCAAGAGGCCACTGGCTCCTGGCGTGTGACAGCAGACTCTGAGTGAAGAGTGGTTCCCCATGAATGAGCAGTGCTTCAGCGGCAGAATTGAGGGATCATCTGCTGGTGCCCGTGGCCATCTTGTCTCTTTTCACTCCTCCTGGGCTTAGCTGGAGCCTGCCGTTCAATCGAGTTGTTCACTTTTGTGGGTTATGGCTGCACATTCGCCAAGGGAAACGTGTAGATTGTATGGCAAAAAGCCTCGAGGGCCAGACTGTAGGGTAAATAATTGCTCAGACTTTGGCACCAGTGGCCTCTGTGGCTAGCATCTGCGGCCTTGAATGCAGGAGGTGCTGGGGCGCGTGGGCACAGGGCACACCTGCCTGATGGTGGGCACCAGTACGGTGTGGCTGTAAGTGGGCACACCTGCGCCGGGAGGCGCCACAGAGGACATTGTGCATCTGAGAGACATGAGAGAATGCCACGGCCCAGAGAGTAAAGCCTGGCCTGGGAGTGGGAGGCAGGTGTGGGTGGGTGAGCCTCCCTCCTTCCCCCAGGCCCTGTGGCAAGGAAAAGGTGAAGTCTGATTAAGAAAACCTTCTGAGCGTTTTCCTAGACATTAACGTGAGACCAGAAGCTTGAGAGGTTGTTTGTTAAAACAATATTTTATTGACACATCCTCAATGTTCTGTATAAATATAAAGTGCTAAGTTTCCAACCCCTGCCCACAGGGCTGGGAGGAAGTAGGGGGAGGGAGTGTTAAATGTCAGTTGAACACAAATAACTTTCCAGCGCCAACACAAGCGTGAGACGCTCACGTACATACACACGCAAGCAAACAGTCCGCAGCATGACGTTCCAGTCACTTCCTGAGCTCCAGCTCCCCCGCACAAGGCTCAGGCTCCAGGCCCCAGGGCGGACCACCCCAGACAGGGCTCCTGGCTGTCACAGCTTGTTCCTTGGTGCCCTCAGGCTGCCAAGGGCTTCGACATGGTGGTGGCACCACGGATATAGAGTCTAGTTCATTTCTGCCAGTGGGTGGGGCAGGAGGGAAGTAGACGTGCCCTTCATTCTCCCCCAGTTTGAGGGCCGGCCCTCAAACCCCTAGCAGACGAGCACCAGAGAAGAAAATCTAGCACCCCTGCATTTCTAGTGCCCCCGTGGGACACTAGGAGCTTTTCAAATTCTGACAGGAGACAGACCCGCGAGGAGCCCAGTGGTCCCCAGGAATAAGCGGCCTCTCTCGGCCATTGGGGGGGTGTCAGCCTGGTGCCACTCTGCCTTAGTGACACAACACCTGAGTCTCAAATTGCAGTAGCTGCCCCATGAAACTGAAGTTGGGGGAGATGACGCCCCGACGTTGCTTAACAAAGTCAAAGGCCTCATCCAGCCGCACCCGGTGGCTCTGGATCAGGTATGCCAGGCAGATGGTGGCGGAGCGTGAGATGCCTGCCTGGCAGTGGACCAGCACCCGGCCTCCGCTGTTCTTCACTGAGTCTGCAAGGGGGGGGGAGGGGGCAGTCAGATGGGAAAGTAGGCAGGGGAGGGACAGGCGCCAGCGCCCGCTCCTGGGGCCTTCCCCAATCCCGGGCGGGGCTCGGGCTCTCTCTTACCAATGAAGCCTATGGCCTCCTGGAACCAGGCACTAATCTCCACCATCTGGCTGTCCTCCACGGGGATGCTCTTGTAGCGGAAAAGGCCCTCAAAGTGGTTAGGGCAGCTGGCGGAGACGTTGAGGACCGCAGTGATGCCGCAAGCCTGCAGCCCTTGCAGGTCTGAGGAGTGGCTGTAGCTGCCCAGGTACAGGTAGGGCAAGATCTCCACAGGGCCACCCTGGAGGGGCAGGGGAAAGGGGTCATGAGGTCTTCAGCTCAGGGCTGGAGGGCTGCGCTCCAGCAGGGACAGAGATGTGGCTGTCTGGCCCCCTGCAGGAGGTGGTCAGATTCAGAAATGCCAGGAGGACCCCCAAGGACAAGCAGGTCTAGTCATAGATACACACCTGAAGCCCCAAACTATGCTGTAGATACACACACAGACCCGGGAGTCTCATACAAGCAGGCAGCCAGGCACACTCACAGATGTGTGCCCCTATTCATCACCCTCTCCCTCCCCACCCCCAAACACACAGGGTGGAACCCTGGCATCTAGAAATGGCAAATCGGTACCCCAAAGTGTCTATCCTGCCTAGGAGAGGGGAGAGTGGGGAACAGTGACAAGGATCTCGGATCTCAACTCACCTGGTCATAGAAGGGAGCCCTGGAGTCCGCGGGGCAGCTGTTTTCAACCCCAGCGGGAGGCATCACCGGGGTGGGGGACTCAGAGCACAGATCCGGACAGCAGGTCTGGAAGGTTTCGAAGCCTCCTGCAGGTGGGGCAAGGACACGGGTGAATGGGAGGGCGGGCCGGGTCGGGAGGGCGCGGGCAGCGGCTGGGGCGGGCGTGGGCTGGCGCTCACCTCGGAGGAAGCACACGGCGGTGGGCCCAGCGCACGTCTCGTGCAGCAGCGCCGCCAGCAGCACCAGAGCGGGGCCGTCGGGCGGCAGCTCGGCCACCGAGGCGCTGTCCTCGTCCATCACTACTGCCCGCGCCAATTCCCCGCGAGCCAGGCGCGCCCGCAGCGCGCGGTCGGGCAGCAAGCA
>NW_004567121.1:2563046-2654921 GCF_000260355.1 Condylura cristata
GCGCTCCGCCTCCCGCGGCTCCCGCAGCAGCGCGCCCAGCGCTGCACAGTCCAGCCCGCTCGCCGCCTCCAGTCCCATGGCGGCCACCTAGAGCAGTTTCTTTTCCCCGTCTTCCTTCTGTCCCCCCTCTGTCCCCTCGCTGACCAAGCCGTCTGCTCGCTCCTCCGCAGCGCCGACTTTAAGTACGGTGGGCCGGCCTCCCGGGTCACCATACAAGGGCAGAGCAGGAAGGCGCCAGCACCGCCCCCGCGGCTCACCCCCTCCCCCAACCGCAGCCTCACGTGGGGTGCAGGCTGGGCTAGCCCGGGGACTGGGGGGGGGTGCGCACCCGAGAAAAAGCCTGGGAGGAAACCCAGAGATCAGTTTTCAGAGGTGTTTGCCAGTACCAGGGTGGCCCGAACACCCCGACACACACAGCCTTGCACCCCAGCCTGGAAGAGGGTCCACACCCTTTGTGGGGCTCCATGCTCTCTGCTCAGCCCCGGGGATGCACACCCCCACCCTTAGAGACGTTTAGCTCATTGGTGCCCAGGGCCCTGCTTCTTCCTTGGGCCTTTCCCTTCCAGGATTTACCCCCTAGGAATTTGTTGCCACAAAAATGGCAGTGTGTGTGCTACCACGGGTGTCGCCACACTGGAGGATGGCCAGCCCCGAAGATGGGGCTTTTTCCCTTCTGCTTAGACAAAGGGCAAAGGGACTTTATCACTCTCCTCCCCCATTCGATGACCCTTGGAGCCGGCCAAACTAAGGGAGATATTCGCCCTCCAGGCCCCAGACCCTGGGCATTGGCATGCTGAGACCTCTGGGTCTTTGCAGGGAAAGGCAGAGGGGCTGTGACCCGTTTCCAGCTATGAATGGGACAAGGTTTCTTCCCAGGGAGTCCAGGAAAACCCCAGAGGCTCAGGGTGAAACACTTCCCGGAGTCGCAGATCAGCTCTGAAGGGGAACTCTGCTGACAAGGCTGGGTTCTCCCAGGGGCTGCTGGGAAGTGCAGGAGCCTCCCCGTGAGAAGAGGTAGGAGGTGAGGCCAACTGCTACCACCTCCAAGGCAGGCACCCCACCACAACCCCTCAGCTGCTGGCAGCCTGCAGCAGAGACCCTGGGCTGCCGGGAGCCAGGACTGGCACTTGAGCAGGAAATAGGGGGAACTTGGGTAATCCACATCCCTTCTGCCTTCCCACAGGGCTGCTAGCCGGATGTGGTGAACCCAAGTGTGCAGGGGGGCTCTGGGCCCCAGGGTGGGGGCAAGGTGTATTAGTAGCTGAACTCAGAAGCAACCAATTCAGGTGGGTGGGGACAGTGTTCTAGAGCTGGAACTGTCCCCACCCCCACCCCTAGCTGCTTGGGATTTTCAGACTGCCTCCGCCTAGGCCCCATGAGACAAGCTACAGGTCCCTGGGGAACATTTCTGCTCCCCTGCTCGCCCCTGGGGCCAGAAGGTTGTGGAGGGCTGGAGTGAGGCCCTGAGTAGACTGTCAGCCCTTCAGTGGCCTGAAAACTCCAAACTCCCCAAGTTGTGTTGATATATCTGAGCATGTTGGAGCTCTAGTTAAGCTGGAACTAGTAGCTAAGTGTGCTGTGAGGGAGAGGGGAGCCACAAGAGAGACGCCCCGAGGTCTCTAACAATGCCTTGGGCCAAACTACTCCCTCCCGCCTCGGTGTCCCCACCTGTGAAATGGGTGCTCATTGTAGACTAGCTGTTCACCCACACTGGTCCCAGGCGGCCTCCACCACTGCCCGCGCATCTGATTGCTGTCCCCCCACCAGGCCAGTCTGGAGGCTGATGTGGCAAAGCCCACAAGAGAGCCAGGCAGTCTGGGCCACAGATCCCAGAGGCTGATATGGGCCCTTATCCTTGGCATCAGCCTAGCAAATGACTTAATGGCTGATTCCAGGGACAAATTACAGAGCTTGAAAAAGGATAGTCAGGTCCAGTCTTGTTGATCTGTGGTGCTGGCGTCACCTGTCATGCTGGGAGCTCCTTGGGGAGGAGGCGAGAGGACCCAGTCAGCTGGGACCCTCACTCAGGAGCAAAACTCAGATTGGGAGAAGGGGCTCTGGACTCCAGCTCCACTGGCCAAGCCTCTCCCTGTCCGTGGGGAGAAAGCAAGCACCGGCTGACAGTGGGCACTCCCGGGGGGAGGGGCGTTGCACTGCCCATGTTTGCTTTAGTGGCACAGGTCTGGGGGCCCTCCCGGCACTCTGGCCGAGCCAGAGATTTCTGCTGGAAGGAGGCTGCGGGTATGTCACCGCTCAGGGCCCTGTTAGGGCTACCCCCTCTTCAGCCTGGGGACAGATTCAGAAAGGCCTGCCTTAGCCCTAAAGGAGGGGCACCCCTTGGCACTTTGCCCCCCTCTAATCCCAGGCAGGGGAAACCCCCACTTGTATAACTTAGTGAAAGGCAGAGACTGGGGCAAGAAGAGAGAGGGAAGAGGACACAAAACCCGTCCCACCCCACTTCTGACCTTTGGAGCTCCCTATCTTTTTCTGCTCACCCAGCCCCCATGCAAAGCAGCTTCCCTTCCACATTCTCGAACTTCCAAGCGTTGCACTGATGCTGCCAAACATCAAACATCTCATTTTCCTTCCTCCTCCTTTCAGACCCACACCCTGGACAGATGCCCCAGGGACTGGGGAAGAAATGAATAGGGTGGCTACAGAAGGATCCTTTGGCTAAGGCAGGTATGAAGGTGAGAGTGACGAGTGTCGGCCACCCCCAGCTCCGCCTGGGCGGTGAGTCAGGATGACGTCAGGTTTCCTGTGCCAGGCCTCTGACGAGCCAGCCTCGGCGGCCACCCCCTCAGGCTCCTGCCAGGCGACAGCAGTGACACCTTGCTCTGTGCAGATGGCCTTGCCCTGCATGGTGGAGAGGACTGGGAGCAGCAGGGAGAGACTCACTTTGGGCATCCAGCCCTCAGCAAGAGGCCTGTGTGTGGCTGGGGGCTGGTGTCTGTCCCCGTGTGTGTATAGACAGCCCTGCTGGGGACACTGTCCTGGACTCAATGAATGTGTCCAGAAGAAAGTCTCCATTTGGGGCTGGTGTAGCTTTAACACCTCTTGAATATTTGTTTTCTGCATTTTCACAGAGATTTGGGGGGTGCCTTCCCCAAGTGTCTATATCCAAGTCACTCAGTCCTTTCCACATTTACCCAATCCCCCCTGAATGCAAAAATACATTTTTGTTATGTGCCTGGTTCTGTTCTGGGTGCTGGGAATTCAGCGATAAATCACAAACACTACCCTCAGGGAGCTGACCTCATTGCTTCAGCAATACTTATTTTTATGACTATGTTGGGTCCATGGCAAGGGATAGCACTTATTCACCTGGCATAATGATATAGTTTCCTTTCAAAATAAATTTTAGGTTTGTAAAACCAAATTGAATGGACCAGATGGTATCTAAAGATGCTAAAAAGTGTGATGCAGGCAGGAGGTGCTGGAGTCGCCGAGGAGATGCTCCCGGCAGCCCTTCAGCTCTGGCACGGTGGGCTTCTGTGGGGTCTAGCCCCCCAGCCTGTCTCCCATTCAGAGCATAGAGGAAGGAGGGAGGCAGCCGTGACCCCGAGCAGGCAAACCAGGGAGTCAGTCCCACTACTGCGAGCCAGTTCCCCTGGTCACTGTCCGCGTGTAACCTGGGCCGTGGCCCCCTCCCTGGACGCTTCCCTTGGACACAGCCACCCAGCACACCTGTGGCCACCAGGGGAGTAAAACCGGTACCATTTCCACCCAGCCGGCCTGAGGCCCAGGGTTAGGCCCAGGTGAGGAGGTGAGGAGACACTAGCCCATCATGCATCCTCACAGGGTTTATCACTGAGCAGGGGTCGGGGGGCAGCCCAGTTGCCAAGGGGTGGCCTGTGTAGCCAGAGCCTGTCCCAGGGACAAAGGGCTTCAAGGGAGGGTGGAGGCGGGTGGGCAGACCCCGCTGCAATTATAGGTCTGCAAGGGAGTGGCTGCACCTGGACTTTGATGGTGGCAAAAGTGTCAGGGGTACAAGGGAGCCCCTCTGACTTCTCAGACCTGAAGTCTCCCCAGCCCTCACTCTGCACTCAGCTCTGGCCACAGAAGAGCCCTGAGTGTGCTCTTGTCCCGCAGCCGCGCCCTCTGTGACCACAGTGTGGAAACATTGCTGAGACTCCCTCAGCCTTTTGCCCAACCATCCCCACTGGTGACAGCTCCTCTTCAGCAACCTCCTCATCCTGCCTCTGCTACCTTCCTTCTGAGGTCGAAGATGCTTCAGGTGTGTGAAGAGAGGGAGCCCAGGGGCAGGCAGCAGGGCTGGTCCTTGCTGGGCTCCCTCGCCAATGAGGGGGTTGAAAGGGCAGCAGGAAGCCCTAGAAGGCTTTGTAAGGGGAGGAAGCTACCGGGCAGAAGCACTGACTCTGACTGTGAGGGAGCAGGAGTGGCCAGCAGGGGCTGCTGCGCTGGCTGGGGGGACGTGACTGACCAGGGTGGCAGTAAAAATGGAGAAGGGGTCCAGAATTGGTGGGGACAGAGCTGACAGGAGACCAGAGTGCACTGAGGCTCCTGTGTGGACTAGGGGAAGGCCAGGTGCGAGTCTTTCTCCCTCCTTCCTAACCTACTTGGGAACCTGCCCCCCAAAGCAGGAGACAGGGGACATCAAGGTTGCTGGTTTCTGCATGTGCTCGTCCCAGCGCAGGGCTCAGGTGTGCCATCTGGAAGAGGGGGGCTGTTTTCCAGCCACCCCAGGCTGGGTAGAACTCACTGTGGGAACCGTGGGCCTCATTCCCACAGGGTTTTTATTTTTTTAAGATTTATTTATGCATACAGAACTGGGGTTCAGGCCAGAGGTGCAGGGGTGGTGAGAAGATTTACCAGAGACAAAGTGGGGAGCAGAACAGGCAGATGGACGAAGTGCACTGCCGAGGGGAGCAGCGGGCGGGTCAGGAGAGGTCTGCCACGCCATGTGGTCACCTCCAGGGCAGGTGAGAATCGAACTCATGCTGAAGTGGCTTTAGATTCTCAGTGCTGTGCTTTAACCCGCTGCGCCACCAGGCAGGGTCCCACAGTTGTTTTTTTTTAACAGTTCACAGGGAAACCAGCCAGCGGGGAGACAGCAACCTGGCCCCCAAGACTCTCTGCACGCTCGTTCCTCTGGGCCTTCTCTGCCCGGCGGAGTGGGGTCTCCCCTTCTCACAGCTGTCGCTGGTCCCCTCGGAGCCGTTCTCCACCACACCGGTCTCTGAGTGACGCCGCTGTTGTCCCCCTGACCCCAGGCCCAGGGGAGCCCACTTACACAGGCCCACACAGGCTCCAGGTGGCACCACCTGGCACGCATGAGCTTCTGAGCTTTCATTTCCCGAGCCCACGCTTCCTTGTGCCTCCAGCATTCAAGGCCACAGGCCACAGCCACAGAAGCGAGAGGGCGGAAAGCCTGACCAACCTTCATTTACCCTCCAGCACTTGCTCAGCACACGTGTGCAAAGGCCAGAGAAAAGGGCCCCAGCCACAGCAGAGGAGCGCTGGGGGCTGCAGCTGGGTGGCAGCCTGGGGTAGAGGCAGAGAGGAAGGGCCTGGAAGGACCAGCAGGGCTCGGCACCAAATCGGCTTCTGCTTCCCTTGAAGCTGAGGGCTCCTGAAAACGCTGACGCCGTCCCCGCTCATGGCGTCACCTCTGGACATCACACGTGCACAGACTCACACACGCACAGGTGTCCTGCACCATGTCACACATCAAGCCAAAGCTTCTTCTCCTCTGCCTCCCCTGCCCCTCCCGACCCCTCTCCCCCTTGGGTTCTGGAATGAGGCCCCAGCGCCAGGACCGCCCACAGGAGCCCTTGGATGGGTAGTGCCTCCGAGCCCATGGCCCCAGGACCCACAGGCAGGCAGGCCCTCACTGCCTCAGTCTCCCCAGGTCCAGAAGAGGCTTCTGAGTTTGTCAGACAGGAAAGGCCCCTAGGTGGGTGGCTCCCAGTGACCGCCAGTGTCTTCCCAGGCTATGCCTGGCAGGGGCAGCAGTGATATACATCCATTAAACAGGGTCTACAGGAGCCAGGCATGTCCACATGCCCAGGGTTTCTGGTGCCGGGGCTGTGAGATCACCCAGGATGGGCCCAAGTGAGGGAGGCCAGGACCAGGCCACTGGTAACGCCAAAGACCGTAGACTTTAGGCCAAAAATCCTGCAGATCTTGTCTGCTGCAGGCCCCTAGGGGCCCCACCTAGGGGTCTTTCCTGCTGAGGATGAGGGAAGAACACCAGAGACTCCTTCCCTCAACCCCTCAACCCCCACAACACACACACACACACACACACACACACTCACTGATCTTATACAGCAGCCAGAAGCCCTGCAACTGGGAGGCCCCCTGCCCCCATCCCCCTCCTCCCCTTCTCTTTCTTCTCCCTGCAGCCCCCCCACTTTCTTCTCTGGCCCCTTTCCCCTCATCCTCACCTGCCTCTCAGCCTCCTTCTCAACCCTCCCCGCTCCCCTCCTCAATTTGCCTGCCAGCCTCAGCCCTTTTGCCAAGCATCTACAGAGAGGCCAACTGAGTGCCAGGCTGAGACAGCCCCTGGCCTCAGGGCACACTCTGCCCCGACCCCAGCAGATAACAGGCAGGGGGCAAAGGGTTGCCCGGACTGGAGGAAAAGCTGAGCCATCCTTCCTGGGCATCAGGCATCCCAGCTTTGCTCCCCTCCCTCACCCAGACCTCCCGAAGCCCAGAGGCACTTGCCACTCAAGTCTGGAGGAGTGAGGGAAGCAGCACTAGGAGGGATCAAGGTCAGAGCGCAGGGCTCCCTGCTGCAGTGGGAGGGTGCCCAAGAGCCTGATGGTCTCCCCTGGGGACTGACTGAAGCCCCTCCTTGCAGGGGGTTTGGGGGAAGCAGCTGGCAAACATGACCTAGTTCCTTTCAGTAGAGGACCCTCACCAGTTAGAACAAGAAAGTTTCTGGTTTTTTTAGTTCCCAAGTTTCACCCAAGAACTCATACAAAATAAAATGGGAAAATGCACTTTAATCTTCCTCTTCTTCATCTGGTTAACTAAAATAGTGTGACATGTACCTCTCTTTGCTATTAGCAACTATGCACAACCAACCACAAAAATTATTCTTCTAATACTTTTGATGAGATATTTCAAATACTTTTTGGAAAAAGTTACCTCAGAAGGTACAGAATCTTGTTCTTCGGTAAATACAACCTCTCCACCAACTTTCCCTGCTTTTTCACTCACTTTGATTCTCTCCTGAAGAAACTGCTCAAAACAGCACCCAGGAGTCCATCTTCTACAGGGTGGGTGCAGTCAAAGGTGAATTTTAGAACCTGCATGAGGCACCACAATTTCACCTGCTCACACCTCTGCCCAGACCTCAGCCGCCAGCCTAGAATATCTGAAGACAGAGGTGCCCAGTGGGGGTAGGGAAGCCAGACCTGACCTGACCTGGCCAGACCTGACCTGGACAAGAAGCCCAGGGCCTGCTGCCCTACCCAAGGCCTCCGTGGCTCCCTTCCAGGGCCCTTGTCCCTGGGTGTTACCTTATTCTGAAAGCAAGACCACTGAACGGTGTTTTGAAACACATTTATTACAAATCTACCACATGCTAGCTCCATTCCATCATCTTTCAGTTAGAGTTACGTCACTTTAAGCAATGGAAATTATTTTTACCCACATTTGGCATATGAGGAAACAGACTCAGGTTCTTCCCTAGTGTGGGCAAGAAGGAGCTGGGACCCCAGCCATCCACCCCTGCCCATGAGGTCCCCGAGCTCTGGGCACTGGGGTTGCCTCCCCAACCACAGGAAGCGACCCCAGGGTCACCTGGGCCCAGAAGCTGCTGCCCCCCGACTCCCACCCCAGCCTTGAAGCCAGGCAGCAGGCCTGCAGGGCTTTCTTCCTCCATGTGCCCTGACAACCTCTGACCCCGGCTGGGCTGGTGTGCAACAGCTACCCCCTCGCCCCCTTGATGGGAGCAGAACAGAGATGTATGTCTGCCCAGGAGCCCAGGCAAGTGACCTCACATGTGGGCGTAATTTAAGGGGCCAGACTCCATCTTGCAGGGGCGAGATGACCCACTTGGCTCCACCTCCGGGAAGCCTCCCCATAGCCCTGAGGAGCTCTGCCTTCTTCTTGGGAACCTGGGAGCTCCATGAACTGCTCTGGGCCTTGCTGTCCCACTGGAGTCGCCTCGCACCACGGCCACTGCCTGCCAGCTGCCCCCTTGGATCAGCCCTGTCTCCGTGTGGGAAAGCACAGGACTGGCAGCCAGTGCAAGTATAGCATTCCCTGTGAGTCCTGCCTTTCTCCGGCTTTGCCTCCCAGGGCTTGCCCCAGGGAGCCTCATCAGTCCTACTTTACAGATAGGAAACTGGAGCCCAGAGAGAGGAAGTCAGTCCTCCCAGGCCTTTCAGAGTGGGCCCGGTGGGTAGAAGACAGGCCAACTGCACCTGTGCTGGGTGATGGGGCTGTGGACAGCTGACCTTGGCAGGTCATGGAGGAGCCGAGGACACTTCACAGGGAGAGGATGATGATACCTATAGGTCGTGGAGAGAAGGTCCTTGCGGCTTGTTGCTCTGTGGTCTCCAGTTCCAAGGTCATGGAAGAGCAGTGGGGTGACCACATGGATATGTGTGGAGGGGCCTGGCAAGAGCAGGCAGGAGGCTGTGACAGCCAGGAGAAAGAGAAGGCAGGTCCCAATGGGGGAGGACACCCCCAGCCCCGCCCACCCCACACCTAGTCAACTAAGAGAAACAGAAACTGCTTGCATACAAGCAGCAGGAGGCCTTCCCCTTCCCAGCAGCCAGGCTGGGCAGCGCTCTGTATGGGTGGCGGTGAGTCATGTCACCCCAGCCTCGGAGGGGCCAGGGCAGCCCCGCCTCGCCTGCTTTGTTGGGAACTGAACGAGCCGCCATCCGAGAAGTCATTTTGGAAACTATGAAGAGCTGTCCATGTGAAATAATGTCAATAATTAGGGAACAACAGACTCATCAGCGAAGTGCAGCGGGAGGCCGCCTAGGACATGGGGCAGCACCGAACTGTATGGAGACCCTGGCAAAGGCCTTTTTCCACCCACCACTAACCCCCGCCCAGGCACAGGGCTGCCTTTGGGTCCTCTGTGACCACACTTCTCACAGTCAAGGGCAAACTATCCCAAGGACCTTCCTCTGTTGCTAACCTCAATCTTGATCCTGGAGCCCTCCTCTTTGGGTGCTACAGAGTAGCCCGTGCTGATGTGGGCTGTATCCTTCTTGCTCCGCCAGTAAAAGCTTTCTCTCCTCCAACCTAGAGTTTCCCCAGAGGAGCTCACAGACCTAAAGCACACGAGAGCGGGCCTGCGGGGATGAGGCTGCTGTGAGTTCCATTCATTCACCCCGGTGTGTGGCGGAATCTTCCTGCGCCAGGCACCACCTGGGCTCACCAAATGCGTGGTGGTCTGTGTGCCACCTCCCCATGTTCCTGGGCCTCCCCGCGTAGGGCCCACAGGGCCGATCTGCGTAGCCACACCACTCTCCTGAGATGTCAGTCAGCGGGCAGCAGAGGAGAAGGATGGGCGGAAGGAGTAACGGGGGCTCCCCCAGCCTGCCTCCCTGCCATGACACCAAGCTTTGAGCAACAGCCGGCCCCTCTGTGACCACAATTCCCGTAAGACACAGGTCCTGCTCTCAGAGGCCTCTGATTTAGCCTCTCCTCTTCCTGCAGCTCAAAAAAGAGGAACAGCTTTGTGACAGAGCAAAAATAACCACAAAATTTTGCCGCTGTCCCATCAAGAGGTGGAGTCTATTTCTCCATACTCTGTCAAAATAAGACACAGGACAGACCAGATCCTGAACAGCTTCTCTCTGACATCCTCTTACTGAGATACCCCCTGGTTTCCTGTGATGTGTTCTCCCGCGCTGCATATAAGCCACTTTTTCCACTACCGGTGTGTTCCCGGTGGTCTTTGAGGGCATGTATAGACACCCGCCTCCTCGCTGCTACCTCTTCCTTCCTCCCTGTCGCCAGAGCAAAGGAGGTTGCCCTTGTCATTCCTGAGTGGCGTCCCCCTCGGTCAGTAGAGATTCAATGGAGACTGACAGCAGGGGCTCGGATTCAGGCCTGTAGGAGCTCAGGGCTGCCAGGAGCTCATTCCTCTAAGCACCCAGGGACCCTAGTCCTTGCAGCTTGTTGCTGTGGTCTCCAGTTCCAAGGTCATCTTCTAGTTCAAGCTGGCTACTCCAGCTCCTGCTTTCAATCAACATTCCAGTCACAGTGGAGGGAGGGCAGAAAGGAGGGAAGGCAAAGACATGTCCCCCAGAAAACTGTAAGTGTGAAGAACTTTTGCAGGAAGTTGCACAGTCACCTCTGCTTACAGCCAGAACACTCAGGCAGGCTCGTCCTGGCTGGCCCCTCTAGAGTGTGCCAGTTTCTCCTGGGGAGATTTCCAATTGGATGAAAGAGTTTTTATTGGAGGTATAGCCAAAAAGGTATAGCCCAAAAGAGCCTCACCTCATTATTCTAGGCAGCTGTGTACCCCACTAAAATCCCACACCAAGAAAGCTTGTCTGAAAACCGATACCATTTTTAGCAATCATTCACCATAACAAAATAGCAGAAATCTTATGACACTAGAAATAGAAAAATAGAGACCTTTAAACTCTAGCAAGCATCATATTCACACATGAAACTCCAGGATCATTCTCCTTGAAGGAGCCGGACAAGCAAGCCCTCTAGAACTGCCTCTGTGTCGTGACCTGGCCCAGCCCTCCAGTGGGAGGGGAGAAAGATGTAGGAGAAGAGAACAAACCATCCTTAGGTGTAGAAAATATGACTGCTTGCCAGGAAAATCTAAGCGTGTGATCTGACAAATATTAGAACTAAGAATTGAAATCAGCAAGCCAAGCAGAAACAAAATCAGCATCTAACAAGAATTGCTCTGTCTGCACACCAGAAAAACCGGTGAGAAACTGTAATTGAAATTTGCCACTCACTTAATTCACATTAAGAATTAAGCCTAAATGGAGTGCGTAGGGAATATATGAAGACAACGCTAAGACTTGACTGAAGGACATCATATGTGTCAGGCCCAGGAGCGGGAGGAGCTGAAATAAAGATGATCTCTACATCACAACCCAATCAAAATCACAGGGTGTTTTAATAGGGCCTGACAAACTGGTTTTCACATTTATTTGAAATATAAAATGTACAAAATACACACAAAAAAAATTTTTAATTAAAAGCAAAGGACATAGGGACTTGCCCCACTTGATATAAAAGTACATTCTCTAGAGCACTTGCATTGCAATAGACTAATGGAAAACCACTTAGAAAGTAAAAAAAAAACCTCACTAGCAATGAATGTGGTGTATAAAACCATCAAAGATTGGACTCTTCAACGTATAACACATGTAGAGCTGTGAACATTTTTTAAAACTTGTGATCTATATCTTACATCATTCACAAAATGCATCCAATGTGGGTTAGATCATTTAAAATAAGACCAAAACTAGGGCCTCCCTGATGGTGGAAGGGGTTAGAGCTATACACAGCCGCTGCAGATGAGTGGATCCCCGGCCAGAGAGGTGACCACATGGCGCAACAGACCTCTCCTGCCCCGCCCGCTGCTGCCCTCAGCAGTATATTTCATCCTTCTGCCTGTTCTGCTCCCCACTCTGTCTCCGGTGAAGCCTCTCACCCCCTGCACTCTGGCCTGTACCCCAGTTCTTACATGCATAAATACATACACACATACATAATCTTTTTAAAAAAATAAAATAAGAACAAAACAGAAAAGTGTTAGGGGACTCATACAATTCTCATAACAAAGCATTTCTTTGGGGTGGGCTCTGCCTTCCTCTCTATGGGCTACACGCGTCCTAGTCACTGGCTGGAGCCAATGGGACAGGGAGGGACAGGCAATAGAGATGAACATACAGTCTGCAGACGACGCTTATGGGAAAGCTTATGGGAAAAACGAGTGTGGGAAAAGCAAGTAAAAATGCAAGGCCCTCCAAATATTAGTATGAAAAAAAATCAAGCAGCATAATTGGCAAAGGGGATCAAAGAAAAGCAATTAAGAAATGCCCAGGCCAAGAAGTGGGAATGTCCACTAATTCCAGGTCTATGCACTGAAACAATTCAATGGCATCGCTTGCCCATCAGGTTGGCAAACACTCAGTTTACCGGGAGGGCAGATAAGTGAATAACTCTGTGCCTTTTTTGGTGAAAGTAAATTGGTATCTTTTTTTTAAGAGCATTAACCATGGTGTGAAGCTGGACAGAAGGGAGATTAAAGTCCCTGAGCAGGCCAAAAAGGTGAGCTCTGACCAGACAGGCAGAGAGCCCTCACAAGTGATCCTGACCCACATACCTCAGGCCAGGTGTCCCCTCACACCTCATGCTGACTGACCCTACCCGGGGTGACTTTCAAACCCTTTCCTTGCCCATCCCTCCAAGGCTCGCCGTGGACCTCACTTCTTCCAGGAAGCCTTCCCAGATCCTAAGGATCAATCAAGGGCCTCCCTCTACCCCTTGCAAACTAAAGTCAGGGAGCTGAGTAGGCCTTGCCTGTTTCATTCTCTTGGCTCAGACCTGGCCCAAGCATGTCCTCATCAGTATAAGTGGAACGGACAGATGACTGAGTTACTTGTCCTGTTTCTCCGTTTTTGATTTTGTCCTTGGGTACTAAACCTTCCCCAGGAATCTGGGAGTCCTTGTTAAGATTCATCCCCATATCTCCAAAAGGCAACTTTACTGCCCTTCTTTCACCTGCCATCTGGCCCAGGGGTCAGGTTCTGCCAGGACCTCTGCCAGGAGCGGGTGGGGCTGGGTGGGGGTGGGGGCAGTCTGAGAGCAGAGTGTGCTAACTCCCACACAGCTCTGGGTCTCTTTTTCCGTGGCTCAGAACATGCTGTACCAGGTGGCTGCCTTGCTGGGAGCCACCTTGCTTCTCACGGCCCCCTCTCTGCTCACATCCTGTTTCCACTCTCTTACACCCTGGGCCCCAGACCCTGGGCCCCCACCCCCGCCTCCCGGGTTTTCACATCGCCTTTCCTAGGGTGCTCTAGAGGCACAGATCTCTTATTCTCTCTTTTTTTTAATATTTTTACACTCAGAGCTTGAGGGAATTTACATTAGAGTCTACTATCCTGGAGGGACAGTCTTAAAATATGTTAAATGAAGTTTGGCTGGGTGGAAATGGTTGAGGGGAAGGAGTGAGGGGAAGGGTCAGGTCAGGCCAGGAGTCTGAGCTCCCAGCCTGGTTCCCCACCAACACACTCTTAAGCCCCATTTTCCTTGGCTACTGAGGGGAAATCTAAGAGCGTGGCCTCACAGGTGACAGCTAGCAACAAAGGCCAGGCCCCCTGAGACTCCAGGTCAGAGCTCAGAGCCTAGTCCAACACATCTTAGCTGAGCTCACTCATCATACAACATCTGTTTTTTTCCCTAGCTATCCCAGAAATACCCCCATACTGTAATGAACTTGAAGAATCAGAAGAGAGAAGACAGAAAGCATTGCCCATGACCCAGCTGGCTTCATTCTGGAGTGCCTGCCTCCTGTGTGTGAGCCCTCTGCAATGTGCTTAATACTAAAGGGCAGGAAGGGAAATCTACTACTGAACACAAAGCGGGCTGTTGGCACAAGATGGCGGAGCCCTGGGTGTGAACACTGTCCAGAGGGGCTCTACCCCTCTCCTGCTCCCCTCTACCTCTGGAAAGGGCAGCCCCTGAGGTCCCCCTGTACTCTCAACACCCCCCTTCCAAGGCAAGTCCAGAGGTCCAACAGGAAACACCGGCAGAGGAGAGGAGGCCAGGCCTGAAGGGGGACACAGCATGGCACATCCCGTGGTGGACATACTGGCGGCACACAGAGGCTGCCTCTTGTCAGGGGCAGGGGAGCCATGTGACCCCTTCCAGCCAATGAAGTGTCGCTTTCAACCTGAGGCACTAAAAACCCTGTGGGGGTTTCCAGTCTGGCTCCCATCCTCTGCCTTGTCGGTGGGGAAGTACAACCACCCTAGACCTCTCTTAACTGCTAGGGGACGGGCCTGGTGGGGTCCCCCCACCCCGCTACCGCCCAGCCATCCCAACCAGCACAGCCAGCCTGCTCCAGTCAGAGAGAGCCACCTTTGCTTCCTCTGGGACAACCCCACACTCTGGCCCTGCTCCCCTGGCTCCCAAGTCCTGTCCCTCATCTTAGTCTTTCAAATTCCTCTGCTGCCTGCAATCTACCACATCCCCATCCCGAGCTTCTCCTGTCTCCAATGGCTGGTTTTGTGCAGTCCATGCACCCTCTCCTGTGGATCCTTGTCCGTGAGGCTCTCGGGGACAACCCAACCTTTCCCATGTGGGAAGGTAGCTGCCGTTGGGCCAGCCTGACAGCTGTTGCTCTGAGAGGCTCCGGGTCTGTGCCCACTCCAAGGAGGGTGGAGGAGGTGGGGGAACCCCTCGTTGCAGTCTGGCACTGTGTCACCGCCCACACACTTGGTTTCTTGGTCATATTTTCGTTCGTTGTCATCAAAGCTTGGCCCATGTCTCAAGCACTCACCCACAGGGAACAAAAGCCTTTCCTATGTCCGCAATACTTTATGATTAACCACATCTATACCCCACTACCAAATCCTAAACATCCTTCTCTCCTTGCCCCCCAAACTCTGACCCCTTGAAAAAACCCTACTGTTCGTTCAACCCAGCTGTCAGCCTTGGTGGCTAAATGTGTGGGTGCCCCTCCTACTCCTTGGCTGCCTGGCTACTGTGCTATCTATGTTTATTACAAAGTGCTATAAACCAGGAGGGATAAAAAATAATGTTGGAGCCCTACCTCATGACCTAATAGGGTAAATAAATAAAAGCAAATGGTAAAACTATAAGGCAAGCATGTAGGAAGATATCTTTTTTACCTTAAGGGAATAGAGATTTTAAAAGTACAGATTATAATTGAAAGAGGGATCGATTCAACAAATAAGGATTAACGATCCCTATTCAATAAACACTACCAGAGACAGCTAGTATATTGGTGCTAGATGAGATCTTTGTAATGTCTAAAACTGACGAAGATTATTGTATGTATGTTATACTTAATTTCATAAGTAAAGTAAACTACTACAGAGTTTTCATTTCGCTTATACAATCAGTTTTGTAAATAGAGGAGTTACAGAAAAAGAGCAACATAAAAACAGACTTAGCCATAGTAAACAATTTACACAAAGGAATTGTGAGTGCTTAATAAGTACGTGTGGAAATTTTTCAGCTCCCTAACAATAAGAGAAATCAAAGTTAAAACTATGAGATAGCCCTTTACATCATCCAGATTGGCATAAAAAATAAATAAATAAAAATCAGAAAATCAAAGTCAGATAATAGCAAATGTTGGCAAAGAAAGGAAACCAATATGGCAATACTGAGTCAAAAAAGGAGATTGGTTGCCTCCACTTCAGCAAAATCTCCTTGTCTCTGTTATTTTTTTTTTTTTAAGATTTACTTTATTTATGCATACGAGAGCTGAAGTATAGGCCAGAGGCATGGAGGATGAGAGGATTCATCAGAGCCAGAGTGAGGTAGAACAGGTAGGTCCACTGAAATACACTGTTGAGGGGAGCAGCAGAAGAGACAGGAGAGATTTGCTGTGCCATGTGGGTCAGCTCCCTGGCCGGGGATCAAAGTCATGCTGCAATGGCTACAGATAGCTTCACAGTGCTGAGACTTAACTCCTAGCATCACCAGGGAAGCACCTATTTTATTTATTTATTTTAAGATTTATTTATTTATGCATACAAGAAATGGGATACAGCCAGAGGTTTGGGGGTGAGAAAATTCACCTTTTGTCCCCTTTCACCCCTTTCATTCATCCCTGACTCCCTGACTCTGGCAACCTCCAATCTGTTTTCTATGAGTTCTTTTTCCTTTTTCTTTTTTTAGATTCCACACATAAGTGACATGGGATGGCATTTGTCTTTTTCTGACTTTCTTGCTTAGTATAATGTCCCCAAAACAGTCCATCAACAGTGTTGCAAATGGCAGGATTTTCTTCTTTTTATAAGTTACATTTGTGTATCTGTGTGTGTGTGTGTGTGTGTGTGTGTGTGTGTGTGTGTGTGTGTGTGTGAAAGAGAAAGAGAGAGACTTTCTTCATCCATTTGCCTACTGATAGACACTTAGGTTTTTCCACAGCTTGGCTATTGTAAATAATGCTGCAATGAACATGGAGTGTATACATATTTTTCAAGTTACTGTTTGTGTTTCCTTCAGATACATAGCCTGAAATGGAGTTTCTGGATCCTGTGGTAGTTCTATTTTCATTATCCTGGAACCTCCATGCTGTTTTCTAAAAGGACTGCACCAATTACATTCCCAGCAACAGCTACAAAGATTCCTTGTTCCACATCCTTGCTAGCACTTGTTATCGCTTGTCTTTTTTGATAACAGTCATTCTAACAGGTGTGAGGTGAGATCTCACTGTGGTTTTGATTTGCTTTTCCCTGATGTTAATAATGCTGAACATTTTTATAGACCCATTAGTCATCTGTCTGTCTTTGGAAAAATGTTTATTCACATCCTCTACCCATTTCTTAATTGGATCAGTTTTGGTTTTGTTTTGCTACTGAGTTTTAGGAGCACTTTTTATAGCTTAACCCTTTATCAGATACGATTTATAAATAATTTCTCCCATAATGTAGGTTCCCTTTTCATTTGTTGGTGGCTTCCTTTGCTGTACAGAAGCTTTTTAGTTTGGAGTGGTCCCACATGCTTTTTTGTTTTGTTTTAGAATACAAAAACATAAATCATAAATGAAAAAATATCAAAATTTGAACTTCATCAAAATTATACAGTTGTACTGTTTGAGAGATACTAGTTTTTTCCCCCTCTGGCTCAAAAAGGAAACCCCCCACCCCCTTTTGTCTTCCTGATTCACTTCCTCATTTGACGGGCCACGTTGTAGCACGTCACAGAGTGAGAACCAGACAGACCTCCTAGCCTGCTCCTGACTCTGCCTCACGGCAGTTGTCTGACATGGGTAGGAGATTTGGCTCTCCTGGGCATCAGTGGCATGGTCACCCCCACCTTAATGATCGCATCTGTCCAGGGCCTGGTACCCAGCACATACAGTAGATTTGAGTAGTTAGTGACTTTTTCCCCAAACATAGCCAAAGGCCAAGATTTATGATGACATGACACTCAACTGGGATAAAGATATCCTTTTTTTTTAAATTTATTTATTTATTCGTACAGAACTGGGGTACAGGCCAGAGATGCGGAAGGTGAGAGGATTCACCGGAGACAAAGCAGGGAGCAGAACAGGCATATTGACGAAGTACACTGCTGAGAGAAGTACACTGCTGAGAGGAGCAGCCAGCGGGTCAGGAGAGGTCTGCCACGCCCATGTGGTCTCCACCGGGGCAGGCGGGAATCGGACTCATGTGGAAGTGGCTTTAGCTTGTCAGTGCAGTGTTTTAACCAGCTGCGCCACCAGGGAGGACCAAAGATAAATTTTTTAAAAAAGGGATATCTTGGCCCTCCCTGATGGCGCAGTGGGTTAAAGCACAGCACAAAGAAGCTTAAGCCACTTCCACATGAGTTAGATCCCCGCCTGCCCCGGAGGTGACCACATGGCGCAGCAGACCTCTCCTGACCCGCCCGCTGCTCCCCTCAGCGGTGTACTTCATAGATCTGCCTGTTCTGCTCCCCTCTCTGTCTCTGGTGAATCCTCTCACCCTCCGCATCTCTTGCCTGTACCCCAGCTCTATATGTATGAATAAATAAATAAATCTTTAAAAAAAAAAACAAACACAAAATTTGTTCATTTACAGGGTAACAGGTGTAACAAACAAGCCAATAAAAAAAAATGAGATTTCAAGTGACACTTCACAGGAGATTTATGAATGACAATAATAACATAAAAGAATACTAAACATCATTAGTCATTCGGGGAATGCAAATTAAAATTATAATGAGAAGACTGGCCATAACAAGTTTTGTCAAGTGGGTGATACAACTGGAACACTCATATGCTGTTAGTGGGAATATAAAATTAAATTTTGGTGGTTATTTAAAAAAAAAAATAAACATATACTTACTATATGACACAGTCATTCCACTCTTAGCTATTTACCTAAAAAAAAAAAAAGAAACTCAAAAACATACACAAAGACATATACAAATGTTTACAGCAGCTCTATTTGTAACAGCCTGAAACAGAAACATCATAAATGCCCACAGCAAGTGAATGAATAAATGACCTGCAGTAAATCCATTCAATGGAATAATGCTTAGCAACAAAACAAATGAACTATTGATAAATGCAACTGGGACAAACCTCAGCATCATCATGCTTAATGAAAGGAGGAAAAGTACATCCAATAAGATTCCATATATTAAAGAACCCCACAGGAAGCTGCTGGGACGAGGCTGATGAGGATTGCAAGGGCAGAGGGCAATTTGTGGGCATCAAATGGGCATTATCTGAATTGTTTTACCTATGTGTGCACGTGTCAAAGTTTATTACATTATTTATTTTAACTGCATGTATCCACTCAATTTGGATTATAAACTAGATAAAGTTGGAGGATAAATAACATAAACAAAGAAAAGCAGACCTGGGTAAAGCTATCAGATTGAATGCACATGATTACTTCTTCCTGAAATCTCACTCCAACATGTAAAAGAAACAAAATTTAAAGCAAATCCCACAGGAATAAGAGAAAAGAGAACAATAGAAAATAAAAATGTTTTTAAAAACTGGAAAGCAGAGGGATAAAATGACATAAGTGAGAACAAATTGAATCCTTAGTAGTGGGGACGAGAAATGCAAATTATATAGCAAAATCCCCAAAAGACTCAGGGTAAATCCGGCACTAAGTGGAGCAAGCAGATCGGCTAGAATAAAACAAGTTGAGGGTATGAGTAATATGAGCCTGGTACCCTCCGGTGATGGCAATGGCCAGCACCCCAAACACTCCGACACTCACATGTTTAGAGCTCCCAACAGGAACTCTTATATGAATCAACAACCAATGGCTTTTGGCCATCCAAGGAAAGCCTCTCTCATGCAGGAAAGTGCAACTTGGATGAAACAGCTTATGGGGCCCTCCCTGGTGGCTCAACAGGTTAAAGTGCAGCACTACAAAGCTATCCATAGTCACTGCAGCTTAAGTTCAATCCCCAGCCAGAGAACTGACCCACATGGCGCGGCAGACCTCTCCTGACGTGCCCGCTGCTCCCCTCAGCAGTGTATTTCAGCACATCTGCCTGTTCTGCTTTCCCACTCTCTGGTTAATTCTCTCACCCCCACACATACCCCAATTCTTGTTTGCATAAATAAATCTTAAAAAAAAAAAAGAAAAGAAAAAGAAGAAACAGATTATGCAGGAAAAAGAAAATAGTAACAAAAACCACTAATATCCTTAGTGGGAGATAATATATCCATAAAACAAGGAGCGTTATCACAAAAAGGGAACATTCATAAAACATAGGTTTATTAAAAATAAGAAAGCAATACTAGGATTGAAATATCTTTCCAGAAAGTAGAGCTAAAATAAGTGATTGGAAACAGAAGGGGGGGGGGGGAATAAGAAGACGGATTCAAGTGGCTGACCATCTGAATAATAAAAGTTTAAAAGAGAGAAGAGGAAAAATGGAATATTTCAAGAAAATTCCCTAGAGCCAGAAGATGAGAATTTACAAAGGAGAACACAATGATAGCACAACAGATAAAGAGAACTCACACCGAATACTAGGAACACAGAGGTCTCACTACTGGGCTGGAGGATGGGAGAGGGGAGTCTACATCACAGATCAAAGGTAGGAATCAAAACGCCTTCAGAATTACTTTATGAAAATTCTAAAGGAAAACTATTTTCAATCACCATTTCTGTACTCAGCTGAATCATCCAACACGTGAGGGTTTAAAATTTTTATCTCCCCATATACCATTTCTCCTTTGGCAACCAAAGAGGAAATAAACCAAGAAAGAGGAAGAATGGGATACCAAGGTCAGGGATTGACCTGGAAGGAATCCCAGGCAGCCCTCGAATGCAGACAGAGCCACAGCATCAGCCCACACCACTCAGGAAGGAGACGCTTGCTGGAAACCCGCTGCCATGGATTTTTCTAGAGGTTGCGGTTGGCACAGAAGATGGAATTGGATTTGTGATTAGAACAAAATGCAGCAACAGGAAAACCATGTCCTGGCTCTAGGAAAAGGTGTGCAGGAAAGGTAGTCAGTCATACTGTTTCTCGCTGGTAACATTTCCATATTTGTATAGTAGATGCTACATAATGCTCTAACTAAAGTTTCATGTAACTATTAATACTTTGAAAGAATGAAGGAATGGAGAAATAGGAGAGAAATCTTCACATAATGCCTCCAGTGAAAAGTCAATGTGTGTTTATATATGTATATTATTTAGAGACCTGGAGGCAAATGCCAAAATAATCCCCTGTGAGACAAGAAATTGGCTATCCCTGAGGAAGGGAAGTGGTAGGGGAGAGGGTCTCACACCAAACTATAAGAAGGATTTGGCTTTGGGCCCTCCCTAGGGGCGCAACGGACTAAAGCAGAACAGTATGAAGCTATTGGCAGCCACTGAGCATGAGTATGACCCTTGCCCAGGGAGCTGACCTCTCCTGACCCACCCGCTGCTCCCCTCAGCAGTGTACTTCATCCATCTGCCTGTTCTGCACCCCCACTCTGTCTCTGGTGGATCCTCTCACCGCCTCTGCACCTCTGGCCTGTACCCCAGTTCTGTATGCACAAATAAATATTTTTTAAAAAAAGATTTAATAGGAAAAGACACTGATTCTGTGGTTTGTAACGAGTACAGATTTTTTTGATTATATTTCTATGTATGAAATAAACACATTACCTTTTTTATTTTTAAGATTTATTTATTTATTCATACAGAACTGGGGTACAGGACAGAGATGTGGAGGGTGAGAGGATTCACCAGAGACAGAGCGGGGAGCAGAACAGGCAGATCAATGAAGTACACTGCTGAGGGGAGCAGCAGGCGGGTCAGGAGAGGTCTGCCGCGCCATGTGGATCTCCTTACGGGCAGGCGGGGAACGAACTCATGTGGAAGTTGCTTTAGCTTCTTAGTGCTGTGCTTTAACCCACTGCGCCACCAGAGAGGGCCCACATTACCTTTTTAATCACATAATTATTACGCTGACAAACAAAAGAATATGAAGGTAAAATCCAAAGGAGTGTCAAAAGTGTTCTCAATGGAAAATCTGCATGGTCCTGGGTTAAGTATGTTCCAGACTGTTCTGTTATTGTAGCTGTTCCCTTGAATGGGGCCCCACTTCTTACCACTTGTCCTGAACACCGCCACTCAGCGCTGGCACCCCACTGGTCCTCCGTGAAGAATGGTCAATTCTGTCTACTTCAGGGCCAACTCCCCAACTGCTTCATAATTCTTTTGGAAGTCATCAGGCACACAGTGGGCATTCTGTAATTCCCCGCTGAGTATCAGTCGCCATGTTTTGCCTTGTGTCCTACAGCAAATACAGCAAACCAACATGAAGATGGCAGGAAATGTGGGACAGAGAAGAGGACTAGACAGCATGTAGCTGGGCCCCCCACTTGGCCTAACCAGTCTTCAGTGGATTTGGGGAAGTAACCCACTTCCAAACTGGGAACTGGGATGGCCGCTGGGAGCAGACTTGAGGGAGGAAGCAGCAAATCAGAACTGTGCCCACACCCCACCTCCCCTGTCAGGCACACACCACACCGGGGGGTTAACCCCAGCTGGGAGCCTGTGAACTTACCACTTGCCCTCAGCCTCCTCTTCCCACCACCAACCTACTAGAGACACCCACACAGATTGTCACAGTCTGAACCACTTCCTCTCTCATGCATTCATAGGCCTTCATGCCAGTCAAGGCTTTGAAGGCAGGGGGTGGTGCCCAAACAAATGCATGAGGTACTGCCAGGATTTTTGGGCTGTAAATCCTCCCGCAAGCCAAGAGGAGGCCCTGGCAGGCAGTGCAGCCCTGCCCCCTGCTGCTGCCACACTGAAGCTGCAGGACAGGAGAGGAGGGAGCAGGCCTTTCTAAGATCTGTTTCTTCAGTCATCTGCGGGACTCCCCTCATTATGAATTGAGTTGTGTCCCCTCAAGATTCATATGTTGCTAACTCAATCCCAGTATCTCATTTTTTTTTAAAGATTTATTTATTTATTCATACAGAACTGGGGTACAGGCCAGAGATGCAGAGGGTGAGAGGATTCACCAGGGACAGAGTGGGGAGCAGAACAGGCAGATCGACGAAGTACACTGCTGAGGGGAGCAGCAGGCAGGTCAGGAGAGGTCTGCCACGCCATGTGGTCACCTCCGGGGCAGGCGGAGATCGAACTCATGCGGAAGTGGCTTAAGCTTCTTAGTGCTGTGCTTTAACCTGTGCGCCACCAGGGAGGGCCAGTACCTCATTTAAAAAAAAAGATTTGGGTTTCTTTAGATTTATTTACTTATGCATACAAAATTGGGGTACAGGCCAGAGGTGTGGGGAGGTGAGAGGATTCACCAGAGACAGAGTAGGGAGCAGACTGGCAGATAGAGTGAAATACCCTGCTGAGGGGAGCAGTGGGCAAGACAGGACAGTCTGCTGCTCCATGTGGTTCACTCCCTGGCCAGGTAGTAAGTTAGTGCTGCAGTGGCTGCGGATAGCTTGGTAGTGCTAACACTACACTTAGCCCCTTGCACCACCAGGGAGGGCCACCAGTACCTCATCTTATTTGCATATGTGACCTGATCTTATTTAAATAGTTTGGGTAAGAGGAGGTCACACTAGAGTTCACTTCTAATCTAATCTGATGGACGTCCTTACCAAAAGGGGGCATTTTGAATAATGACATGCACACAGGGAGATGTAAAGGTGAAGGCAGAGGTCAGGGGGAGCCTCTATCAAGGAACATCCAAGATGGCCACCAAACACCAGAAGGTAGGAAAGAGACATGGTCAGATTCTCCTCTACAGCTTTCAGGAGGAACCAACCCTGATGAGACCTTGGTCTCAGAAACCAGATTCCAGAAACAAGAGAACAAATTTCTGTTGCTTATGGCACAGTTTGTGGTAGTTTGTTACACTGGCCCCAGTAAACTAGGAAATCTCTGGCAATTTTCCCTTGTTAACTGATCCAGAGTGTTTAAATTGATACACTCAAAATTGTAGGTATGTTTTATCTAGAATTTGACAAAGCCTGTTGGTTACCCCATTACCATTCTCTTCTTCCTGAGAAAAATTACTCCTGGGGCCTCCCTGGTGGTGCAAGGTGTTGAGTCTTAGCACTATCAACTCAGCACTAACTAGAGTTCAATCCCTAGCCAGGGAGCTGACTCACATGGCGCAGCAGACCTCACCCCGTCTCACCGGGGGGTCCCCCTGAGAAGTGTATTTCAGTTGATCTGCCTGTTCTGCTCCCCACTTTGTCTCTGGTGAATCCTCTCCCTCCACCCCACATTTCTGGCCTGTATCCCAGTTCTTGTATGCATAAATAAATAAATCTTTTTTTAAAATTACCTCTGGATTTTAACTGGAGGGATGGCTGCGTAAAGTACCGGGGATTTTACAGCAGCTGGTAGGGTCTTTTAACAAATCTCTAGCTATCGGGCCAAAAGCAGACATGAAGTGCCATTCTGGGAGGTGTCCCCAGAGAGATGTTGTCTTCTCTCCTTTGCACCTTCCCACTGGTGGAACAGACATGATGGCTGGAGGCAGAGCAGGCTGCCAGGCTGAGGACTCAGCAGGCACTGAGCAATCCCCATCCTCACGGCACTTACCTGTCAGGGAACAGAGTTGTGTCCAATCCTGGACTCCACACTTTAGGAAGGACATTGGCATCTATAGTAAATCCAGAAATAGTCAAGAGGAAGTAAAGTCACTAAAATATATTAAGTGTTATGTCCAAAAATCATTCTAAGTAATTTACATGTATTATTTTTAGTTAATCTTCACAACTTTATGAAGTAAATATTCTAATTCCTCTTTTACAGTAGCAAGAGGTTCAGCTCACTGTCAAAGTGGTGCAGTGTGTTGGAGCACAGCACTATGAAGCTATTGCAATCATGGCAGCACCAGTCCAATCCCAGGCCAGGAAGGTGACCCACATGGCACAGCAGACCTCTCCTGGCCCACCCGCTGCTCCCCTCAGCGGTGTATTTCAGTACATCTGCCTGTTCTGCTCCCCTCTCTGTCTCTGGTGAATCCTCTCACCTCTCACCACACCTCTGGACTGTACCCCAGCTATATACATGAAGAAAAAAATCTTTTAAAAAAAGGTCTGGTTCAAGGTTACACTCAATTTTGCTCCTGAATCCATACTTTCAACCACTTCGCCACCCATTTTTAAAATGTATTGTAATTTAGGGGCCATGGGGAACTTAACAACACAATGCTTGCGCCTTACCCGAGACTACCCCCTGTGATTCCACCCCATGTGATACAGCTGGGATAAAACCACAGGAGCCCTGGTGTGGAGGGACTATAGTTACCATACATGTCCTGTGCTAGCTACACTCACAAGAAGACACTAGTCTTGTTTCAACCATGTTTTAAGTGCCTGTTACTGTTACTGAACATAACCCTAACTCATCATTTAATAAATGAGGGTCTATAACATCCAAATGTCGCTACTTCCAAATATTCATTACCTTTTTAGGTGTGGTTGGGCTTTTTAAAAGTAGTTAATAGGGCCCTCCTTGGAGGCACTACGAAGCTAGCCACAGCCACTTCAAGAGTTAGATCCCTAGCCAGGGAGACAGCAGCAGACCTCTCCTGTCACCCCTGTTGATTTCATCGATCTGCCTGTTCTGCACCCCATTTTGTCTCTGGTGAATCCTCTCACTGCTCCTGTACCTCCGACCTATACCCCAGTTCTGTATGCATGAATCTTTAAAAAAAAAAAAAAGTAAATAACAGGGCCTTCCCTGGTGGCACAGTGGGTTAAAGCACAGCACTAAAAGGCTAGAGCCACTTCAGCATGAGTTCAATCCCCTGCCCCAGAGGTGATCCACATGGCTCGGCACATCTCTCCTGACCCACCCGCTGCTCCCCTAAGCAGTGTTCTTCGTCAGTAGGCCTGATCTGCACCTCCACTCTACCTCTGGTGAATCCTCTCTGCCCCTGCACCTCTGGCCTGTACCCCAGTTTTGTATGCATAATCTTTTTTTAAAAAGTAGATAATAAAGTTAGGTAATTTATGTTGTCTATTTGAAAAAATTTTAAGTGCATTTGTAGACCAGAAACAAGCATGGTGTTTGTTTTTTTAAAGATTTATTTATTTATGCGTATACAAATGGGGGTACAAGCCAGAGATGCAGGGGTAAGAGGATTCACCAGAGTGGGGAACAGGCAGATATAAGGATACACTGCTGAGGGCAGCAGCAGGCAAGATGGGAAAGGTTTGCCACACCATGTGGGTCAGCTGTCTGGCAAGGGATCAAAATGGTACTGCAGTGGCTTCAGAAAGCTTCACAGTGCTATTGCTTTAACCCCTGGTTCACCAGTGAGGCCCCACAACCATGATGTTATTAAACAAACTGTGGCAGTAAGAGGCCTGGGGGTTCTTTTGGAATGACTCTCCAAGTGACCATTGACTGTGGGAAGCACATTTTACACTAAGATCACTTTCACAAGTTCCAGAGTCAACTAAGGTAAGTCTGACCGCTAGTCATCCTTGGAGAGGTCAAAGCTAGGCCTGCATCGTGGCTGTCACTTCCTGTGTGACCTTGAGCAAGAAGATTACTCAAGAAATGATGCCATTTCTTCACCTATAAAATAAGGATAGCTAAATGCTCACAGGTAGGACTAGATGAAACAGTAGGAAAGCATGAAGCAGGGTCCAGCACAGCCAGTGCTCAGTTACCACAGCAATTATTAGTTGCTCCTGAGCCAACATAAGGCAACAGTGACAATAATGACACCTTAGCTTGTACTAGTGTGCAGATGCCTATTCCTGTGTCCTTTGGGCTGCATTAATACTGACCACTTTCGCTTGGCAGTACTGAAGTAATTGGCCTAGAGTGGCCTTCAGGCACATGAGTTTTTAAAGCTCCCAGGTGCAGCAAAGTTTAAGGCACTGTACTACATTATCTAAAGTACCCATGAACTGTATTACAAATGCAGCTTCTTTTGTAATGTACACTTCATGAAGGGGTATGCTTGGTATAAGTAATATAAAGAACTTCTAGGAAGCCAAAGCTATCCCACTGTGGCAATACTGCCCTAAGATTCAGTAAGAACAGGCTATTTTTGACTTAGCTATGTAGTTACTGACTAAAAAAACAGACAGCACAATACTGACTGGATCTCAGCCTTGTCCAGAGGGGAACTCTCTAAGTCATTTAGAAAGGTGATTGGGGAAATGTATATATGGACTGAATTCAATATGACCTCATGTGCTAATGGTAGTAAGAGCACACAGAACATTCTTATTACTAAAAAACACACTCAGGTGTTAAGAGTGTCATATTTGCATCTACTTTAAATGGTGAAGGAGTCAGTCCACTGGGCTGCCATTACAAAATACCATAAGTAGGGTGGCTTAAATGACAGCTCTGACAGCTATACAAGGCCAAGATTAATGTGCCAGCACGCTGTCTTGGAGAGCGCTCTCCCTGGCCTCAGACAGCTGCCTCCTACGCCCCCACCATGAAGAGAATGCACAAGCCTAGTCTAGTGTCTTAATCCCATCCTGGGACCCCAGGATGGACCAACAGCCCTGTCTCCAAATGCCCAAAAATTTGGGTTCAGGGCTTCAGCATATGAATTGAGAGGACACAGTTCTATCCATAGCAAAATGTCTATAGCAAAGGTAGGGGAAGGGTACAAGGTTTTATTATTTTTCTTTTCAACTTTCCAATATGAATGAAAAGTTTCAAAATAAAAAGTTGAAAGATTTCTTTTTCACTCCTGAAGCTATGACAACATGAAAGTTGAGAAAAGCTGCGGGCTTCATAGAATGTGAAACACAAGCCCACGGAAGCTATTGCCCCAAGGATACCTGGGTTAGACAACCGCTGGTAGACAGAGAAGACACTTGGTCTCAATATAAAAAATGTCCTGAAGGCCAGGACTGAACTATAAGGTGACACTGCTACTGACTGGAAGGTGTTCATGCAGAATCTGGTGAAAATGAGGGGTTCCATCCAGGGTACTCTCTGGCAGGCAGAGGCTGGAATTTCCAAATTAAGATTATATAGATGGGTATTCTCTTTTTACCACCTCTGGCAAAGAGTCGTAAGTGGAGATCTTTCTAGTGATTATCATTAACACAATCTGAAGGGAAAACTAATTGTTTGGGTGTTTGTGTTCCACACAGGCAAAAATCAGACATAAACTTAGGTAACGTTCATTGTTTTCTAATCTCACTTCCTTTAAACATATCTGCATTCTAGCACTGCCCCTGTGTATTACCCACTAAATGGGTTTGGGCTCAGAATTTTACCCTTTCTTCAACCGGGGTACCAAATTGCTCCCCCACAACTTCAGACCTGCTGCTTTTCTCCCTTCTCCCAAGTTTTACTACCAGCTAAGCTCTAACTTTGTTTCCTTTACACTGATCCTTCTTTATAGACGAAAGATATGGATTAGTAGATCAAGACAAGGAAGTAGAAGTGGTTTATTTTCAGTTGCCAAAGTGATCACCTGAGAAGGGCTCAAAAGGTAGTAAACCACTATCAAGAAAGAACAAGTCCCACTACTTCCACATGCCACCTTTATTAGAAGAAACACTCTTTCTCCTCAACTTTAAAATCAAGAATAACTTCAATAAGCTCTTGCTCCCACCACCTTGTCAAAAGACAAACACTTTTGTACCAATCTTTATGTATTTATTCACACATTCGATAAAAATGTCACAGTTAGAGGAGTGAAATCATTACAATGACATAAGTAACTATACAGACAGGCCCCAAGTGCAGTCAAAATTGCATAAAATCAAAAAAGCAACACACAGTTCCTTAATACCTACACACACACACACACACACACACACACACACACACACACACACTCACACAATCACACCCTTCCATGCACCAACATATAACACAAGGACTCTTCCCTGCCTTCTGTCAGGTTCTGGGGATGAGAAGAGAGAAATAATCAATGAAAAGAAGCTGGAACAGCTCAAAGCATCTCTGCCCTGCTAACCATTCAAAGAAAAGACATGAAACACTGGAACTGTTATTTCCTTGGCACAAAATTTAACAGGCATCAGCAAGGGTTTAAATCAGTCTCAGATTTAGATCCCTTTCTCAATAACACAAAAGGGAAGCTAGCAGAGAAAAAAGGGAAAATCTGGTCATTTAAGCTCTGAGAAAAAAGAAGAGAGGAGGATTTAAAATTTGATCCCTGTTCCCCTGACAGATTGGAGCATAATCATAAGTCAAACCAACCAGCCCAAACCAATACCATCTGACTGTGACTTCCATCAGTAAGGAGGCTTTTACTCTAGCTTTGAAGAAAGGAGGGGGAAAGTTCAGGTAAATAAGAGATATAAACCACAACCCCAATATGTTAGTATGTGGGGCAAGATTTCATCTATTCATTCACAGAGCTTTTCTGCAGCTCTGAGAGTTCCAAGCGAGCGGCCCAACCCCCATCCCTCTGCCTTCCAAGATGGATAAGTCCTCAGCATCCAGTCAAACCTGAAGTGTGAAAAATCATGCCTGACTCAAAATAGTGTTTTCTATGCAGTGTGACTATGGAAACATCTCAGTCAGCTCCCCCAATTCCTACTTTTTTGAAACAGAGATTAAAACACACACACAAATTGAACTAAATTTAAATGTGGCATTTTGAGTATCTCCATCAACCCTATTAAAACACTGATGATACAGAAAATTATTGTCTAAAAAGACTTCATTTCCTAGTGTTCTTGGTAAGCATACTAAGGCCTAGACGGAGGCAGTGATCCAAATGAATACAGTGCATAAATACAGAAAATGGCCAAATCAAAGGAAACTGTTTGGGCAAGATAAGTCAAAGGGGTGGTAGAAAGAGGCTGAAAGAAGAACCTTCTTGGTACAATCTTTATATCCCAAAAGAGAGAAACAAATTGAAGACAAGGCACTTGTACTGCCAAGCAACAGTTCGCACCCATTCAACACTAGAACAGTTACCAAGAGCATTCCCATGATCCCTCACTGAAAGACTCAACCGGCCAAATGCACTTCCCAGTTGGACCTTCAGAGCTGAGGGACATCCAAAACTGCAACAGGACCAGTGGTGGGAACTGGAATGTTGGCAGAGGAAACTCAGGAAAACCAAACAGCAGTCAGCCCCGTCTAGCCTGAAGTGAAAGGCTTGTTCCAGATTAGCCCATGAAATACTGAAATTCAAAATGCTTGGCCTACTATGACAAAGTCTCCAAGGACACCTCCTTCTCTCTGTTTCGATAAAGAGCAATTAAGGGCTCTGAATGACACTGGACACCAGTTATTGAATTATCTTGCACCTGTAGTTATAGCACACAAATGTCCCCATTCTGTAGCAGAGTGATCAGTGACCAGGGCAGGACCACAAGAAGCCTGTCTCTTCTTATCCCAAAGCCCTTCAAGCATACTCGATGCGGGCAGGGCCACAACTACCCTCATTCTTCCGCTCAGATGATGAAGAGGTGGTCTTGGCTTCACTGCCCATATCTAGAGGTTTAGCCGAAATATAGTCCTTTACTTTGATCTCCATGTTCTTGGCTTTCAGAGTGGCCATGTGCAGCTTCTCCAGGAAATCTGGCATACCTGTCAGAAGAAAGAAAAATTGGGGTAGGCATATATACAAACTGCAAGCACAAAGTTAGAAGGCCCAATTTCTTTGAGAGTAGAGACCTAATTCTTCCTAGTGGAGGTAACACCCAGGTTGATAACTTGGGAGTGACAGCTGCCTCCTAAAAGTAAAATAACCCATGACCACTAATCCTTTGAAAAAGAGTAGTGTACTGACTAGGCCATGTAAAGCCCCAAAAGGCTCTCCTTCAGATGATTAATATATCACAATGGCATAGCATAAATACTTGCCAATTTTATGTAGACAAATGTCAAATAGGAAAACCTAATCTCTCCATCCCTCCAACTGATATCAGAAGTTACCTATATACAGAGAACCAGAAAACAAGAAAATCACATGATGATGCTTTTCAAAGTAGAAAGCTGGGAAACAAAGGTGCAGTTACAGTCATGATGGGCAGCCCCTTGCTCTACATAACTGTCTAGAACTGTATTTCTACATTAGCTCTTAAAACCTCACACCAAGAACAAGCAAATATTCTTCTAAAAACTACCCTCTGGGGACAAGTTTTCTTTCTGAAACTCTAAAATTCTCATCCCTCCAAACCTCAGCTAAACGTTTTGATATCTTCGTAGTATTCAGAAATGACATCAGAAAAAGGTTTAATTTACCCAACAGGGTTCCAGCAAGAAAAATATTAATCTTACTGCTATTAAGAAACTAGAGAAAAGCAAATGCTCAGCCCCAATTGCAGCACCTATAATAAAGTACCCACTCACCACTGGAAACCATCCAACTAACACAGTATCGAGGAAACACAGTCTGGGGATTATCACTGTATGTCAACAAATAGTCAAAGCCATTCTGGAAAAGAAAACAGCAAACATAAAGTTACTTCAATTAGCCATCAAAACCTTTATCTCCAATACCACACAATAATCATGATCTAATTCTGGGGCAGAGTGCCATTTTTCAACCTGTACAAAAAAGAGCTAACACTGAAGACTTGATAGCCTTTAAAAGGCCTGCTTGAGGAGTAAGCAGGCGAGAAAATAACAAGAATAATGAACAGCCATATACCAGAGACATTTTGTGGGGGTGGAGTAGGGAATGGGATCAAAAACAGGGGGAAGTGCACAGGATTATGGTGATGGCACACAGGTGACTTGGTGATGGGAAACCCGTGGGGATTACAATTAAGATGGAAAAAAAAATGTACAAAATGATGTAAAAATAAACTTATAAAAAAATAATAAATAAATAAATAATAAAATAAATAAAAATTAAAAAATAAAAATTAAAAATAAAATAAAATACCTGCTTGCAAGGCTGGCCTTCAGCTGGAGTCTGAGAACTTAGCTACCAGAGTTCCCTGTCAAGTTACTGCTGAGGATGACCCACTGGCCTTCCTATGTTTGTGCAAACAATGTGGTTTGTGTTGAACACCTGGCTTTTGCCCCAAAGGTCTGGAATGAACATGCCCATGCGATCAGCCCCCCAAAAATTCTAGAGTGCCAAGTCTCTAAATGGGCTTCTCTAGGCAGAAGCATAACTCGTACTGCTGCATTTTCATTATTGAGGGAAGAATGTGTTGTGACTCCTCACAGGAAAGGGCACGAGGAAGTCTTTGTGTGGGTTTTTCAGACTCTGCATATGGCTTCCCTTAAATCTGGGTATGGGACCTCCCTGGTAGTGCAGGGAGTTAACTCTCAGCACTATGAAGCTATTCACAAACACTGCAGTAAAAGTTGGCTCCCTGGCCAGGGAGCTACCCACATGGCACAGCAGACCTCTCCTGTCTCTGGTGAATCCTCTCACCACCACCGCTGCCACCCTCAAGACCTCTAACTTGTATCCCAGTTCTTGTATGCATGCATGCATGCATGCATGCATGCATGCATGCATAAATAAATAAATAAATAAATAAATAAATAAATAAATAAATAAATAAATAAATCTGGGTATGTATCCTTACTATGTCATTTTAATAAATCTTAGTCACGAGTACTATATGCTGAATCCTGTGAGTCTAGCACATCACATATCTGAACATGTGAGCAGTCTTGAGGATCCCATATATAACCCCAATGTTTATAATTTATAGTCAGCCTCCCACATTGATCCTGATCCTAACCCAGACATCCCTTTCTAAAGACAATTAGCCACTGAATGCAGCCTTTTTTGTTTCCTACTTTCTAAAGCAAGGACTTTCAAACATCTTAAACTACATCACACTGTAAATTAACTTCTTTTTCAATGCAACGCAGCTCTCTCAGCCTCTCAGAGACATTCACACATATTTATGTAACTAACCAAGTCTCATGAAAGATGTTTATACAGTTTCTATTCTGTTCTTTTTGTAAGCTGGTCATAATGAACTAAATTAATTTTGGCTTCCATTCATAAATAGTAATCCAGTTTGAATATTATTCTAAAAATAGTGCAGTAGTAAACAGTTCTTTTAGCAGAGTTAAACTTCACACTGACTGAGATGGACCATTGTTTCTTAGTCACAGTCTTATTTTCCTTGGTATAAATAAAATATCTCAATGAAAACAAGAAAATCAATCTAAAAAACACAATTCATATAGCTCTAAAGAAAACAGAAGCAAGAGGGAGAAACAAAGCCATTATAAAATGAAGCTGAGGGTCCTCCCTGGTGGCACAGTGGGTTAAAGCACAGCACTAAGAAGCTAAAGCCACTTCAGCTTGAGTTCGATGCCCACCTCAGAGGTGACCCACATGGCCTGGCAGACCTCTCCTGACCCACCGGGGGCTCCCCTCAGCAGTGTACTCCGTCAATCTGCCTGTTCTGTTCCTCACTCTGTCTCCAGTCTCTGTCTCTCACTGCCCCTGCACCTCTGGCCTTTACCCCAGTTCTGTATGCATTAATAAATAAATCTTTAAAAAAAAAAAAATGAAGCTGATGTCTTACTTACAATTGGAAAGACACAGAAACAGCCCAAACGCCCAAAAGTGGATGACTAGATTAAAAAGATGTGGTCCATATACACAATGGAGTATTATTCAGCAACCAAAAAAATAAATACATGTCTTTTGCAGCAACATGGATGGAGCTGGAGAAGATCATGCTTAGTGAAATAAGCCAGAAAGAAAAGAAAAAATACCAGATGGTTTCACTCATAGCAGGAGTATAAAAGACCAGGTGAGAAAGTAGTAATAATAATGAACAGCTATATATCAGAGACATTTTATGGGGGTAGAGTGGGGAATGGGATCAAAAACAGTGGGGGGAGGGAAATGCAAGGCTGTGGTGATGGCACACAGGTGATTCGGTGATGGGAAGCCCAAAGGGATTGCAACTGAGTTGGAAAAATGCACAAAATGATGTTAAAAGAAACTATTATACAAAAAAAAAAAAAAAAAAATGAAGCTGAACAATGGAATTGGTATGTACATCCAACAGAGATTTGGTTATAAAAATAAGAAAACCCCACTAAGTAAAGAAAAAATTCTCAAAGAAAGGTCACAGAATTCTAAGGAAGACAGAGTGCATCAGTCATACCCTTTCATTTTATTAAAGGGGGCAAGGAAACAGAAATCCAGAAAGGTTTTACGTGTTTCTGTTCAGAGAATGCTGCTGCCAAGGACAGAACAACTGAGTCAGACACTTCTCACAAGTGTCTATTAGGTCAATGGAGTCAATGGATCATTACGATGTGTTTTGGGGAATCTTCCAGCTCTATCACCCCAAAGAGCAAGGGTTCCCCAAGGGTGATTTCCAGGCCAGCAGCATCATTCTTACCTGGGAACTTCCTAGGAATGCAATTCTTAGGCCATATTCCAATGTCTTTTAACAAGCTCCAGTACCTCAAACATGCCAAGTTTGAGAACCACTGCCCTACACAACCCACATCCTCCCTGGTTCAGATAAAAGGCATTCCTTGTGGAAATTCCAAACCCTCTACAAATCACCTCTTGGGTGATGCAAAACTCACCTCATCAAATGATTTGTGGGGACGAATAACCATTTGGGATTCATATGATCTGACCCTTACGAATTCCGGAGACTCTGGCACACTTGGGTGTTCCACAGCACTGGTAAAGGGGAAATTAAGGAAACTCTTATTACTGTCTACAAATGATACAAGAGCTGAAGTGAAGAGGACAATCTAAAATATTGGTTCTAATTTAAAAAATACAACAGGAGTCACTAAGATGAAATTAAGTTCTAAAACACAGTAGCTTCTTTGGTGGTTCTTGCCTCACTCTGTGTTGAAGACAGCACTTCTTTTTTTTTTTTTTTTTTAAATAACTAACACTAAAGAACTTTAAAAATGGTCTAGTTAAAAGTTTACACCCCTTCCATATTTCTAGATATCACCAGTCACAGTCCACTAAATTTCAGGTGGGATGGATGAGGTCATGGCTGCATGAACTCTGTGGGGGAATCATAAGGGCACTAAGAATACATAGGCCCCCACATAAAATATACATGAATGAAGGGCATTACTACAGGTACAATACCACAGGAAACAATCTCACATACCGTGACACCAACACCATCACGTTGTTTTCTTGATCCACACTATACCGCCGAACATAAACATAATCCCGTGAATACATTGGATACTAAAGAAATAGAGAGGCAAGATTAGTGTTATATCTCACATGGACATGGTAAAAGTGTCAACCAGAAAGAAAAATACTTACAGGAAAATGGGTTACCCAGTGAAGAACCTCAGAACCACTAACCACATCCCTCTCAATTACTTCCAGCTTGATTACCAGGGCATCCCACTTTTTTCTATACTCTGTATCCAGCTGCAAAAATAAAGAGCATCATGAAGACTCCAAATGCTTAGGCTGCCTCTGATCCAAGGGTCTTATTTTGCAACAGTGATCTGACTTAAGAGACAGTGTCAAAGTAGAAAAGACTCGACAATGTTTATTACGGAGAAGCCTTTTAAAATCCCTTCTCCTAGGACAATACCCTTACAATGAAAGCGAATCTTAATAATAAAAAGACAAGCTTAAGGGTCCCTCCCTGGTGGCGAAACAGATTGGAATGCAGCACTGCAAGCTGGATACAGCCACTTTAGTGTGAGTTCAAACCACGGCAGACCTCTCCTGACCCACTCACTGCTCCCCTCAGCAGTGTACTTTGTCCATCTGCCTGTGCTGCTCCCCACTCTGTCTCTGGTGAATACTCTCACCACCCCTGCACCTCTGGCCTGTACCCCAGTCCTGCATGGATAAATAAATCTTAAAAAAAAAAAAAAAAAAGACAAACCTAAGAAAAAAATATTGTAATAATGCAAGATGTGTCTGGAGAAAGAATGACACATTTGTTGATGGTGAAATTCTAAATCGTTTTAAACAGACAAGGAGCCAAAATTGTAAACATACACCTCACATAAAGAAATGCAAGTAGCAGGGAAAAGATGGAGAATAAATCAGGTAAAAAGGGTCAAATGTATGGTGAAGGAAAACAGGGGACTTTATTGGTGAAGTTAATATAGCATACACAAATGATGTATGATGGTGACATCTGAAACCTCTACGTTACAATACTATGTTACTACAAAAATTAAGAGAAATGCAAGTAGCATTAATTTAATTTCTAACATCACTAGTGGCTAAGGAATTTCAAAATAAAATATATACATTCAAATCAACAAAAATATAACACCATATGACACTTAAACTAGCTCATAAATGACCAGCAAAAAATATTAAAATTAAAAAAAAATTTTATAGTAGAACCCCAGGTAATCTCACTTCCTATCTTCATATATTCCAAACCCCCAAGGAGAAAAGCAGTCTTTAGACTAATCCTCTCCACCTTTACTCAATAAATATTTTCACTGTGGAAATGTTTCAGATTACTAAATCCTGCCGGGGAAAATGCTATAAAGGACAATACTAAATCAACAGAGAAAACTGAAATACAAACAAAAGATTAGTGAGTATTGTATCACTGTTAAGTTTTCTGACTTTGGTAACAGTGCCATGTTTACTTAGAAAACACAACTGGGAACTAGCAATCCCACTCCCAGTTATCTATCCAAAGGACACAAAAACACTGACTCAAAGGACACCTGCAATCCCATGTCAACTGCTGCTCTATTTACAACAGGGAAGATGTGGAATCAACCCAATGCCCAAAAACAGATGACTGAATTAAAAAGATGTGATATATATACACAATGGAATATTACTCTGCAATCAAAAAAAAAAGGATAGACACATGCCTTTTGCATCAACATGGATAGAGCTGAAAGGGATCATCTTAGTGAAATAAGCCAGAAAGAAAATGAAAAATACTGGATGGCTTTGCTCATAGCAGGAGCATAAGGGACACAGGAAAAAAATAATTGGCATAAAGAAAAAATGAAAAACAATGAACAACTATAAACCAGAGACATTTTATGGGGGTAGAGATGGAGAGGGGTATAAGGATCAAAACTGGAGTGGGGTGGGAAGAGTGCACAGGACCATGGTGATGGCACAGGGGTGAACTGGTGGTGGGAAGTCCAAGGGGATTACAACTGAGATGATAAAATACACAAAATGAAGAATGATGTAAAAAATAAATTAAAAATAAACACTATGTACATATTACAAAAAAATTACTATACATAGTTCTTGTTAGGAATGGAAGTCACATCGACAGATGCTTTTGTTTGAGGCTACTTGAACTATAATATTTAAATTATGCCACATAAAATATATATTAACACATATGGATATTATCTAGATCTATTGGAGTAATCACTTTGTGATGTATGTTTATATGTGTGTGTGTGAGACAGTGAGAAATAATTACATATCTAAAACTAATACATTGTTACAAGTCAATGATATAGCAATAAAGTTGGGGTAACACACACACACACAAACACACACAAAGAAAAAAGAAAATGCATGGGGGCCCTCCCTAGTTGTGCGATGGGTTAAGCACAGCACTGTGAATATAGCTGCAGCCATTTCAGCACAAGTTCAATGGCAGGCAGGTGACCCACATGGCATAGCAGACCTCTCGTCTCACCCACTACTCCTCTCAGCAGTGTAATTCGTCAATCTGCCTGTTCTCTCCCCACTGTCTCTGGTGAATCCTCTCGCCACCCCTGCACCTCTGGCCTGTTCCCCAGTTCTGTATGCATAAATAAATAAATCTTTTAAAAAAAAATACACATGGAAGGATTTAAGAATAAATGGCCATGATATGTGCAAAATTGTTTAGGAAAAAAATTATAATGTCTCCTAAATATATTAAAAGTACACAAGTCGGCCCTCCCTGGTGGCGCAGCGGGTTAAAGCACAGCACTAAGAAGCTTAAGCCACTTCCGCATGAGTTCGATCCCCGCCCGCCCTGGAGGTGACCACATGGCGAGGCAGACCTCTCCTGACCCGCCCGCTGCTCCCCTCAGCAGTGTACTTCGTCGATCTGCCTGTTCTGCTCCCCACTCTGTCTCTGGTGAATCCTCTCACCCTCTGCATCTCTGGCCTGTACCCCAGTTCTGTACGAATAAATAAATAAATCTTTAACAAAAAAAAAAATTAAAAAAAAAGTACACAAGTCTACTCCTTGATATGATCTTCCCAAAAGTCCTAAGAGGGCATAGAATCAGTTTCATTCCCATCCTCCATTGTAAGTCAAATGTTTACCAGCTATGATGTGGACTGTAAGACAAGGAGTATAGCAGACAGGTGTACTGAAGCTTGTCACCTAAATCAAAGAAATTATTCTTGTGAACAATGGTAACTGGGTTCTAGGCTTCAAGGCTCCAAATTTAGGATGAAAAATTTACTCACCTGAACATTGAAGAATTGCCGGGGAGTCACATCTGTGTAGGTTCCAAAAACTAGAGTGACAGGAAAGAAAAAGGTTATGTTTGCTATACTCTCAACACCATCTTATTCTTAGGACTTAATTGTATTTCAGTTATAGAGTACAAACAGATCTTAAAGACAAATTCTCAACTAGAAGTCATATTCAGGCAGTAAAATAAGATGAAGACAACCTACAGGAAAGCCCAGCAAAGAAGACACAGCTTTGTCACCTTGGAGAGGAATAACAAAAAACCATGGCAACTTTTCTAAGAAATTAGAATATAACAGTTTAGAGATGTATGAGGAATAGAAATTCTGCACACCTGGGCGACCACAGGACACACTCACAAGGCAGTCAGGCTGGTCTCACCTCTGTACTGGTAAAGGTGTGTGCCTATAATTGGGCGCCGCCACAGCTTAAAGTGTTTCTTATCCATCACCATTTCCCATGGTTGTTCTCTGTCCCCTGAATCTTCATTCCCTTCTGTTTGGGGATTTGGTTCTGGAAGTTGCCGTCTAACTCCAGAGTTCTGAAACATACATGACATTTCTTCCAACCGTTTCATCTCATCAATGGATCTGGAAAGGAGAAAAACAGCAAATATAGTGCACATTGGTTGGAGTCAGCCATAGGAAGTCTTGTCCACACACAAGACTTGTATAAGAAAGGTATAGGTTTAAATAGTATAAAATACAGGCAATAAAAACACAAATTCCTGAGTCTAAATCCCAGTCCAACATTCATTAACTAGAAGATTAAATTACCTAATCAGCCCTTATTGCATAATCTAAACAATGATACCTACCTCAAAGGCTGATTGTAAAAATTAGATAAACGTAGGGCCCTCCCTGGTGGTGCAACAGGTTAGGGCGTAGCACTACAAACTGCCACAACAGCTTCAGTGTGAGTTCAATCCCCCGCCCCAGAGGTGACCCACAGGGCGCGGCAGACTTCTCCTGACCCGCCCGCTGCTCCCCTCAGCAGTGTACTTCATCAGTCTGCCTGTTCTGCTCCCCACTCTGTCTCTGGTGAAGCCTCTCACCGCCCCTGAACCTCTAGCTTGTACCCCAGTTCTGTATGAATAAATAAATCTTTTTTAAAAATCAGATAAGCATATGCAAAGAGCTTAGTACTTAGTACATAATCAGTCCTTAGATGTTAACCATGAAGGCTTAAGACTGTGAAATGGCATTTGGTATCTTTCGCCCATTTTTATTGTGTTGTTTGTCTTCCTATTACATTGTAGGAGTATGTACATATTTTCCTTCTCTCTCTCTCTTTTTAAATTTATTTGTGAATACAGAACTAGGATACAGGCCAGAGGTGCAGGGGCGGTGAGAGGATTCACCAGAGACAGAGTAGGAAGCCAGACAGTCAGATTGTCAAAGTACACTGCTGAGGGAAGCAGCGGGCAGGTCAGGAGAGGTGTGCTGTGCCATGTGGGTCACCTCTGGGGTGGGCATCGAACTCATGCGGAAATGGCTTTAGCTTTTTAGTGCTGGGCTTTAACCAGCTATGCTACCAGGGAGTCTAATTATTTCTTTTAAAGAAATAATTCACATACCACAGGAATCACCCTTTTCCAGTATACATTTCGGTATTTTTAAATATAGCCACAGGTTGTGCAATCATCACTTATCCAAATCAGCAGTCACTCCCCATTCCTGCCCTCCCCCAATACGTAGTAGGCACTAACCTACCTTTTATCTCTATGGAATTGCCACCTGTGGGCATTTCATTTAAACAAAATAATGTAAGATACAGTCTATTGTGTTTGGCTTTTCTCACTTATGTTGTCAAAGTTCACTCATGCCATACTTAATTCATATTTACAGTTGAAAAATAACCTGTTGTATGGATATACACCATATTTTGTTTATTCATCAGGTAATGGTCATTACATTTCTTCTTTTGAAATACTTAAGAATAATGTTTAAAAAATTTTGTGTAAATATAGGGTGAATTCCTAGGAGTGGACTTGTTAAGACAGTAATGACTCTTTAAGGAAGAGTTACTTTTTGAGGAAGGGCCAAACTATTTTCCAAAGAAGCTACACTATTTTTTAACCACACTAACAAAGTATGAGGCTTCCAACTGCTTTACACCCTTGTCAGCAGTTGTCATTGTCCATCTTTTAAGTTCTATCAATCCTATTGGGTGTGAAGTGCTATATCACTGAGGTATTGAGATTTGTACTTCTCTAAAGATTAATGATGTTGGTCACATTTGCATTTGCTTATTAGCTATTTGTGTGTGTTGGAGAAATACCTATTGAATGCCTTATCTTTTTTTTTTTTTTTTTGCTTCCAAAACTGGCAAGGAGTCGAAGTGTGTTAATCTGCCTTATCTATTTTTAAACAAAATGAGCTGTAATTTTATTTCTGAACTGCCAGAGTATGTGTTCTGGTTACCAGTACCCTATCAGATATATCATTTACAAATATTTTCTCCCATTTTGTAGGTTGTCTATTCATTTTCTTGATAGTATATTTTCTGTGTAAAAGTTTTCCCTTTCGATGAAGTCCAATTAATCTGATTTTTTCTTTTATTACTGATGTTTTTGGTGTTCTAAGAAATCACTGCCTAATCCAAGGTCACAAGGACATATTTTCTTCCAAGAGATTTTGTTTTAGCTTACACTTAGATCTTTGATACACTTTGACATTTATCCATTAAAACTTTCAGTATGGCATGAGAAATGTCTTAATCTATTATTTTGTATGTGCAACTCTAGATGTTGCAGTATCAATTATCCTGACACCTTTGTTGAAACAAATGACGGGGCCCTCCCTGGTGGCGCAGCGGGTTAAAAGCACAGCACTGAGAATCTAAACCCACTTCTGGATGAGTTCGATTCCTGCCTGCCTGGAGGAGATCCACATGGCATGGCAGACCTCTCCTGACCGGCCCGCTGCTCCCCTCAGCAGTGTACTTCCCCGATCTGTCTGTTCTGCTCCCCACTCTGTCTCTGGTGAATCCTCTCACCTTCCGCATCTCTGGCCTGTACCCCAGTTCTGTATAAATAAATAAATAAATAAATAAATCTTTAAAAAAAAAAAGAAACAAATGACCATAAACATAGGTTTTGTAGCAAGTCTTGGCTGTTATTTTGACATGATTTTCATGTCAATGCTGAGTGACCCAACTCACATCTTTCTGGTTATTTCCTCGTTAGCTTGAGTTAACCAATGTCAGTTTCTTTCCGTACAACCAAAAACTCAAACCCATTAACTTATACTGATATCCTGATGAAAAAGGTAACCATCTTTAAAAAGTTCTACTTTGAAAAGTTACAAAACAAGATTTGACTATTACCACCGCAAAGACTAGAAATAGGGAAGAAACTTTAGTGTAGACAGTAGGATCTATCAGAGGAGAAAGTAAAAGGAAAACCACAGGAAGACTTATTCAGAGTATATTTCAAGCATCAGATAGCACTTTCAGGACAGTAGAGAATACAATCAATAAAAATTAAGCACCACTCTTGAATGTCATTTTTATCACATAATGAAAAGGGCATGAATGTTTTATTAAACATTAGAGGCTCATAAAAGAATTGAATAGTAACAAGGTTTTAAGAAAATTAAGCTATATGACTACCATTATATAACTTTAATGACCTGAACTTGAGAGGTACTGAGCTTCTGATTCATTGTTTAATTAGGTTCTCCTATAATAAAAGATCACTAGGTGGCCTTGATTAAAATTATGACACACAGCCCTCCCTAATGGCAGAAGGAGTTGAAGTGCAATACAATGAAGCTGCCCAAAGCCACTATAGCACCAGTTTGATCCCAGCCAGGGAGCTGACCCACATGGCACAGCAAACCTCTCCTGTTTCCCCCACTGCTCCCTTGGCAGTGTGTTTCAGTCTGCCTGTTCTGCTCCCCACATTGTCTCTAGTGAATCCTCTCACCCCTCCACCTCTGGCCTGTATCCCAGTTCTTGTGCATAATTAAATTTTTTTTATTAAAATTTTTTTATGACACTTAAGTCCCTAACAGGGGATAGAAATGTCTTGTAGAGGTATGACATTCATTCTTTGAATAGCACATTAGGAATGTTGGAGAAAGACTATACCATAAAAATGTAAATGATTATTATATACTCAGGTTCAAGAATCTCCGAAGGGTCTCAACTTCTAAATCCTTAGAGGACAGACATCAATTAACACACAGGTGCACAAAGTCCCTTACTATCAGAGAAAAGAAAAACCTCTCCCCATATCTCTCCTTAGAGAGAAAAGAAGAGCTAAAGATTTTTCCCAAAATAGTAACCAAACCAGCAGATTAGAAAGAGGATCGAGGAAACCAATCAATACTTCCTTCTCCCAAACTAAAGTCTCTTCAATTATTTGAGAACGAATGGAATTAAAGTTATGTGAACTCAAAATTAGAGTAAGTACATCAATGTCTGGCTCATCTACAAGGTCCTATATTCAATACAGAGCTTGCTGTATGTAAGGCTCCAAAATTAATCTAATAAATTGACCCTGCAATTAGTAATTTCAGTAAGACTAGCTCACATAATCCCTCCTCAAATGCCAAATTATTGTCAAAGGTAGAGATTTCAAGTATAATCCCAAAATACACACCTAGAAATAAAGGACACCAACTATCTCATTGAAATTCTCTGCTAGCTGGTTAATGGTAAAATAATGAAGATAATCTCAAATCTGAAAGTTGTCTAACTGAAGCCAACTGGGTCAGAACGCTAGACCAAGTATTAACAAGTGATTTCTACAGCAGCTCCATCAGTGACTCAAAATCACTTTGAGGGGCCTCCCTGGTGGCGCAAGGGGTTAAGTCTTAGCACTATGAATCTAATCACAGCCACTGCAGCATGAGTTAGAGCTCTTGCCAGGGAGGTGACCCAGATGGCACAGCAGACCTCTCCTGTCTGATCACTGTTCCCTCAGCATTGTATTTCAGTCAATCCACCTGTTCTGCTCCCCTCTATGTCACTGGTGACTCGCCTCACCTCCCGCCCCACACCTCTGGTCTGCACCCTAGCTCTTGTATGCATAAATAAATAAATCTTAAAAAAACAAAATCACTTTAAACAAATTGCTTCTTTGCTCAAATTTTCTTGCTGTTGCTAGATTAAGGATATCCTATTAAGATGTCCTGAAGCACAAGAGAACAGAAAGCAAGTTATCTTTTTTTTTTACAGAATCTCAAACAGCATAGGAAAAAACATATTCCATTTTAAAACACACACATTCATGCACTGCCATCACTGTTTTACCAAGACAGCAGTATCAGAATTAGTTTGTACCAGTTGGTACAGACACACCACAAGAAAGCCAAAAGCTATGATTTAGGGATCATGAGACAAACATGCTCTTCTATCAATGATGAAATAAATGTACTTATACTGAGAACACATTCAACTGTGCTCCATTATGAAAGTTGTCCAAAATACTCTAAATAGAATAAATAAAACCTAAGATATTCAAAACTGGTTTTGACAACCTCAGCAATGCCTCCCACGTTGAAAAACAAAAGCTAACCACTACTCAGAATATATTAGTTAATAAAACATAAACATGACAAACTATCAGAACTAAGACCTATGGAAACACTGCACTACCAAGGTTTAGTTGAATAGCATTTTATCTGCAGCCCTATCAAGCTAACAAACATTAAAACAAACAAACAAAAGCCAATCTCCAAATGACCAACTTGATCAAGTTTAAGTACATGACTGAATCCAAGCACAAAGAACAATTAAGTGTTAAATGAGGGCCTTTGCTGCTGCGACCCTGAAGAGAGTCAGAAAAGGCACCTTAGGTATTAGGACTGAGCTTCATCTAAGCTTCTGAAATGCTAAAGCTGCTAAATCCAGAGCAATACCGCCTCAGGAGCTGGATTAGAAACAGGGTTTCCACTGTCCCCTGGTTTCAGACAGTTCCAAGAAAGGGAAACTGAATGAATACTGGAGGACCTGACATAAACTTGTCTGATCTTTTTCTGCCAGAGAGTAGTGACCACAGACTCAAATGTTAATCACATTTATTTCCTGTCTTCTCCCCTTTAGCTCCTGCAAATGGGATAACTGCTAAACAACATCCATAAGAACACATGCAGTAACACAAATTGTCATCCACCACCCAGGCCTGATACTCTTCAGCTCCCACTCCCAAAACATCTTCCTTTCTTTTGTACTAGAAGCCTCTTCTGGTCTTTCTCCTCTTCCCAAACAGATCCAACTGGGAAGCACCACCCCTCCTCCTCCAAACTTCACCCCGTGGAACATGGCATTTCCTAATCAAAGATAAAATGAAAATTGAAGCAATTACTTGATCATTTCTCAGTTTAAAAGCTTCCTTCCCATAAATTATTTCTCACATCTAAGATTGTTTCACTAGACCAAATGGACAATCACAAAATACTAACATACTTTGCTATCTTAGCGTTTTATAAGGTTAGTTGTGGCTATGAATTTAAATTGCATTTACAAAATTGTCATTTTTCCTGCTAGGGAAAATGTTCTTAAGCTAAATTCAATTTTGCACAAACAGATGGCTGACAGCTGGGTACTTACTACACCCTCCAAACAGGTCAGTGTTAACTTTATAGAAGTGATTTCCATTTTTAAACTAACCAAAAAATGTGAAACAGAATAAATATCTAGACTTGAGTGGGATCTACTAGGGAAGGGGCTGTTAGGTTCCTGAAATCAGTTTCAGAGTATGGAAGGGGTGGGGGGCGGCCAGGTAAGGCACAGTTTAGAAATAACTATTAAAAACAACCATCAGAAACAATGTACAGCAAGAGTCAAAGCAAGGTCACCGGCCCTCATAACTAGGTCTCAGATTTAGAAGCAGAGATTGACGGATTCAGTCACTGGTACAGATGGCACTTTTCACACGGGGTTTTGGTGGGAGTGTGACTTCAGAACAGTTCCAGTTAAAGTGGCCAAAATACTGACCTAATTCTTACAGGTTCTGGACTGCTGGTTTGACCAGCGATACAAAGTGCCCTCAATCCCATAATTCTGCCACAAGTCAAAATGACAAGAGCGCTTTTCTGTATTTCCCACAAAGCCCCATACGGACAGAAGGCAATTCTTTAAATTAGATAACCATACCCTTAGGCCAAAATCAAAACCTGTTTTGAATTTGCACCTTTCTGGACGTGTTAAAAGAACGCCTGAACCATAGCCCACAGGCCTTCAATATCTGCTTTTAACAATGTTATTTCAAGAGCATCACGCTCCCCACCCAAGTCTCTCCCCTACTCTCCCACACATTGCTAATGCAACAAATCAAATTAACAGAGGCAACAAAAACGCGGTTTGCTAAAACTGGATCAAGCTACTGCATCGCCTTTAAAAAAAAGTACCCCCGGGTCAAGGGGGCGCAGCACGAAGGCAGGCCCCCCCAGATTCCACATCCCAACACCACCGGCCATCACCCCCGGGTCATGCCCACCTCGCCGCCGGCCTTACCTCTGCAACTCCTCCTCTTGGATCCTCTCCTCGTCCCACACGAAGACACCTGCGAGCGCCGCCATCAACGCGGTGGCGTGGCCAGGTCGGCCACGCAGCCGGCGCCAGAGGCGGCCGAGCAGGACTCGGCGGGAGCTTTCGGAGTAGAGGCGGCCGTAGAGCAGCGCGATCTGCTGCGCGCGCCGCACGCGCAGGCCCGTCACGAAGCGGCATTGATTGGCCAGCAGGGCCAGCAGGCCCCCACCCCGCGCCCCCACGGCGCCCGCCAGCCAGGCGGCCAGGGTGGCCGGCGGCCTCCGCGGAAACATGCTGCCCCTACGCGCCCCTCGGAACCTCGCTGGACCCCGAGCCTGCCGCGCGCCCGGAAGCGAAAGAGGCCTCCCTCACGGGGCGAAAGGCACGAGCCAGGGGAAGCGCGGGCGGCTTGCACCAACTTTGCCTAGTTGTCCGCCGCCAAACTCGTCTCACAGTCTAACAAGTGCTTCATCACTCTCCACAGCAACCGCCCAGGAACTGTCCCCTCAGAGGTGGTCCGTCATGGGGGTGGTCCCGCGACGGCTGCAAGAGGTGCTCCTGGCCGCGCGCCGGACTCGTAGGCGTGAGTCAGTCCCCTCGGCCTTCTCCCTCCTCGGCGTCCTCCAGCCGGAGCCAGGGCCCGTGGTGCAGAGCACGCGGGGAGCTTCAAGGCGAGCGGCTCCGTGCGGCCAGCAGGCGAGGTCCGAGCTGTTCCGCGTCCGCCACATGCGCTGCCTGCCTGCAACCTACCCTCCTCTCCGCCGCCCGGTCCTGATTGGGCGTGACCCAGACTCCCCGGTGCTGATTGGCACAGCCAAATGCTCTTTATCTCTTGCTCCCGCCCCTTCGCGGGGCGCGCCGGCTAGCAAGGTAGGTGGCGCGACGACTTAGCGCTAGTCAAGGGCGCCCCGGAGAGTGACCGTCGGACCCCGCCGCCATTTTCCCGCCCCCACCCCGCTGAGGGCGCGCGGCCAGGTGCCTTTTAGGATCCTGCACGGTGCTCTGTGGTCCTGAGGACTGGGGCCGACGCTTCATTCACTACTCTAGGGTGGAGTGGAGTCTCCGCTGGGCCCTGGGGGCGTTGCAGATCAGGGTTGGGGGGTGCGGGTAAAGAAGCCTTTGATGAGTGCAGACCCAGCTGCGGCCAGAAGGCAGCTACCCTCAAAACCTTCCTAGGCCTCACCGGTTGGCTCTCCCCGAAGCGCCCTGACTACGGAGATGGCGCCGCAAGGTCGGAGTCGGGACAGTTTTTTTTTCAGATACCCCGCGACAAGGGAGTGGACTGGTGTGAAGTCTGTATAGCCCAAGACCGGTCCAGAGCTACTCGGGCAGTTGGCGCATTGCAGCCTGGAAATGCAAAAACCCATAGGTGACAGGGCAGCAGAATGAGATTTCTTTCTTTTTTAAGATTTATTTTTTATTTGTGCTTACAAAAACTGAGGTGCAGGGGGTGAGAGGATTCACCAGCGACAGAGTGGGGAGCAGAACAGGCAGATGGACTGAAATACACTGCTGAGGGGTGCAGCGGGTGGGCCAGGAGAGGTCTGCTGCGCCCTGTGGGTCTCCTCCCTGGCCAGGGATCCCTTACTGCAGTGGCTTCAGAGTGTTGCGCTTTGCCGGTTGCGCCACCAGGGAGGTCCAGAATGAGATTTCTTAATAGCTGGCTTTTCCCCCTAAAACCCAAAGATGGCAGCGTGGAAGGTAAACAGCTTTTCTAAAACTCACCTTGCACCACTCCTGAAAACCTGGAGTGTTAAATTACTATTCTGTACCAAACCTCAGTACAATGAAACTGCTGGATGTCCAGTAGGAAAACTTTACAGTAATATTTTTTAGGCCAATGTTAAGTACCTTATTGACAAACAAGAACAAAAAAGAAGACTTCTTGGTGTGAAAGGGGCTTTATTCTTTGCAAGGCAGTGCATTCAGAAATTTCACTTTTAACTGTAGCTATTACAGCAATTTTAGATAAAAGATGTTTCTCCAAGGATATAAAAAAAAGTGTGCTTAACTGTAAGCTGAAATTTAGCTCTATTCTATCCAGACTAATTTTGACTCTGGTGTTGTGGATTATATGCTCTTGAAAGCAGGTAAGGAAAAAAAGTATATACCAGAAAATAATTTGCCACTTTGGTAAACCAGGCTTTTCTCAGTGATGGTAGGATGACCAGCCAGGAAAGGACTGAAAGAAGAATTGAACTTTATTACTGTCCTGCTTCCCTTGATTAAAAAAAAAAAAAAGGAGCACTTTTCTTATCAAAAATCAGTTCTCAGGAACTCATTGATCTGGCCATCTCTACTACCTTTTCCACCTCAGTACATAAACAATCAAACCCATCTTCAAAAATACTTTGGAAGAAAAATTCCTTTTCCCACCCCTTCTCTTCCCTTTCATAGACATGATTTTTTTTTTTTTTTTAAGAATAAATATGCTTGCTGGCTACATTTCTATGCCTAGTTATCAATTCTTCATCTTTAAAATTTTTAATAATTTCTGCCCCACCATTCTCTCTATTTCCTTCAAACCCTAGGACTCTCCTAACCCATTATCAACAAACTTTTTTTGCTTTTGCACAGAATAATGTTCAAAACTTTATTTCCTTTGTATATTTTAAATTGATACAAAATTCTTCATGAAGAGCTTGTGTTATATATTTGGTTCTACCTGTTCCTGTCAAACTTCAAAACCCAAAATTGAGTAGGCCAAGCAGTCACCCATAGTAAGATGAAAGTGATTCATCCAGAGTTGGTATGAGCAGGCCAGGAGCACAAGTAAGCTATATAAGCAGATGACCTAGACATTCATGTCACCTAGACAGTCACTGCATTTGGCTACCAGTGCCTCTTCCCTCAGTTCACACCTATGATTGCAAAGGAGGTGGGATCTCTTTATGAACAACTGGTAGAGGAGGGGAAAAAAGCAAAGCTTGATTTGCAGATCAAAGCTAGAAAGGAACTGTGGCTGCACTAATATAACTCCACCAATAGGTAATCTTGAATGAGGGAAATTCCCTCACCAGTGGATAAAGTCTTAATGCTGCACCTGGTCATATGCTTTGTGTGGGTAGATATGTAGCCAAGGTTGAAATATATATGTGGACTCCTGGCACATATAGTAGTAGTTGACCTGGCCTGTTGACAAGGAGCCTAAGGAAAAAAAGGTTAGAAGATAAGGGCAAGGAACTCTGGGACAGGGGCATGTCAATGAAGTTTGTAAATGGGCAAGAGGTGTGCAGATAATCCACAAGAGAACATCTGTGAAGAGGCACTGAACAGACAGAATGACTGAGTCAGTTGATGCTTTCAGGCCCCTGACTATGTGATATGGCACAGTATGTGACTTAGCAGCCATGGTGACAGATGAGAGTGATACATGAACCCAAGAACATGGTCTCCGGCTCAGGCTCAGGTAGCTTCTGCCACTACTGGTACCACTTGTGAACCATCGCCCTCCCTCAGATCCTGCCTATGACTGCAAAGGAGGTGTGGTCCTTTGCTGAATATCCAGTCTTCCAGCAATGAATTCAGTGCTGAGCTCCCAAAATGGCACTATCCCTCAAAGAGAACAACTAACCATTTGATGACAAGTTGACTACACTGACATCTTGGAAATGGCAGCAATTTATTTTGATTAGAACTGATACATTGTGGGTATGGTTTCCCTGTTCTGCCTGCAGAGCTTCAAGTAGCACCACTGAGTGTTTACTGAGCGTCTTAACTATTGATGTAGGATCTCATATAGTGTTGCATCAGACTAAAGGACTAAATGAACAGCAAAAGAAGCTTGACAGTGGCAGAGGACCATAGGATCCACGGGCCCGTTCAAATTCTGTACCACTCAGAAGATGCCAGCTTCAGAAGAGCAATGACCTGATAAGGCAGACTTGAGGTGCCAGTGTGAAGATGCAACCAACCGTGGAAGAAGGTACCATCTTCTGGGACACAATATATGATACTCTTATCACAACTATTATGGTGCTACACCAAAGGATAGGTCTAGAAGCCAGGGAGTAGAAAGCAGGAGTGGCTCTACTTAACCATTCACCCCAGTGAACTTGTGGCATTTCTGTCACAATAACTGAGCTTTGAGGGTTTTGAGGTTCTAGTTTTAAAGAGGAAATGTTTCCATAGGGATGTAGCAAAAGTCCCATTGAACTTTAATACACCACCTGTCACTAGGCACTTTGAGCTACTCAAGCTAAGAGACTGACAGGAAAGAAACAGGTGACACCTTCCTGGCAGCAGTAATTAATCATCAGGAAGAGCCAAGTCTGTAGATAGTTGGAGCAAAAAGGAATATATTTGGTACCCCAGTTACCCAATTGGGTATCTCTTTGAACACCCTTGCCCTTGGCAAATTGACATGGCCATTATTTGGTTACCAAGTGCTCAGTGGAGGTGCTTCCTGAGGGTGAGGAAAATCTAAAATGGATAGCAGAGGAGAAAAAGGAGTATTATTTAGGGCCTCAAGGGTCAGCTACAATGGTGGGGACTGTGGTTCTCTCACTATCTGCTCCCAGAAGAGCTTCTCCCAGATCTTACAGAGAAATAGTTCTGAGTGGCATGAGGAGTCACAGGCACTGGTATGTTACCCAGGTCCACTGTTGTCCACCATCATGTTTGAAGGGCTTCTGCCCCTCGCTGGCAGGAGAATTGCTAGTTAGTAGCCTTCAGTTACCAGCCTGTTCAGAAATTGTCTCCCAGGGAGTGGAGCCCTACCAATAAAGCAGGAGAGAGCTTAGGATGTGCGCTGCACCACCAACCCAGTCTCGTGTCCTTTCCATGTCTGAGAAACATTTGTGTTTCAGCTGTTCAGCCATTGCCCTTCTTTTACTAAAAGTACTTTGATTTGCATTTTGTGGATCCACTTCAACTTCCTGCTAAGCTTCAGGGTTTCCTAACCTGACTCTATTCCCAACATCGGGTAGACAAGAGACTCTAGCCTTGACCAATCAGGGCATTTAATCTTCCTGGCCACAGGGATTCATCCAGTAATGAGGTTTGTCCCAAGGTGGTCAAATCAGATTGAATCCTGGGACATTAGTACAAGGAAGAGGCTTACCTTATTTTCTGTTGAACATAGTGTTCTGAGGGAAGTATGAGCAGACCCCTTACCATTGTTAAGGAAAAGCCTGGCTGGGAAGTAAAGCCAGCATCCAAAGTGGGTATTGAGATAGCACCCTGGGAACACTTGAATTCACTGCATTGTTTGACTTTACTGGTACTCAGCCAAGAAAGTTTTTTTTTGTATTACCAATTTTTCTTGTTTTCTAACTAAAAGTATACAGGTTAATACACTCTTAGGTAAGATCAGAAAAGAGGTTTCAACATCTGTTAGTCATGAGGCTTCATGAGGGTATCTGAATTTCTATGTTTAAACAACAAAAAAAAATTGTACTGCAATGGAAAGATGTCATATTTTTCCATTTCTCAAAAATGCTTAAATGTGCATCTACTGGGCACAAATTTACCTGAGAATGTAGACCCCTCTTCCACACTCTATGTTACCTCGACAATGATATAGTATCCAGGATATGTAAGAATTCTTACACCTAAACAATACAAATACAAATATACCTATATTTATATAGATATTTACTATCTATATAAATAACCCAATCTGAGAATGGGCCACGAATTTCAAAAGCTCTTTCTCCAAAGAAAGTATATATAAATGACCAATAAGCAAATGAAAAGATACTCAACACCATTATTACCAGGGGAAAGCAAATTAAGTCACAATGAAATATATTATCATATCCACTAGGATGACTAGAATCAAAAAGGACGATGTCCTTTTGGTGAATTATGGCGAAAGTGGAACTCTCATGTTGTTGGTAATGTAAAATGGTGCCGCTACTCAAAATCAGTGGCAGTTCCTCAAACTATTAAGTAGTCATCATGATGTAGCAATTCCACTTCTAGGTATATACCCAAGGGAACTGAGAACATATATTACAGAAAAACTTGTGCAGTGTTCATAATAGCCAAAAAGCAGAAAAACCTAAATATGCATCAACCAGTGAACGGGTAAACAAAATATCCTACAATGGGATATTATTCATCTATAGAAATCAATGAGTTACTGATACATGCTACATCAGTGACCCTTTAGAATGGGTGAGCCATTATACTAAGTGAAAAAAGTTACATATCCTATATAAATGAAACGCCTAGAATAGGCAAATCCATAGAAACAAAGCAGATAGATGATTGTTAGGATCCATGTATATGTGTGGGAGAGGGTGGGGGTGAGAGAGGCAGGACAGTGACTGCTGATGGGTACAGATTTCTTGGGGGGGGGGTGATAAAATGTTTTGTAATTGCTATTAGTGATAAGGTTACCCAAAATTGTGAAAAATACTAAAAAGGTTATACAAGGATGCATTTTATGATGTGTTGTATTTTAATAAAAATGTGGCATTTAAGAGGTCCACATTCCAACTGATAGCTATATTCTCTCTCCACACACTTCAGATTGGCATTCTATCCTTTTATCTAGAGCTGTTTACTTCCCTTCCAGCCTTTATTCCACCTAGAATGCTTACCTGTGCCCCTTCTTGTTGCTCAACATCCTTCCTAAGTACATATGTCCAAGCTGGGGAAGGAAACCACCAAGAGATACGTGCTTTAAAGAAGGCAGTGGCATTGCTCTGAGAGCAGAAGAAAATTCAGTTTTGAGGAATTAATGCAAAACTATACAAGAGGGCACTCCCTGGTGTTGCAACAGGTTAAAGCACAGCACTATGAAGCTATCTGCAGCCACTGCAGCACCAGTGTGAGTCCTTCCTGGCCAGGGGGTGGCCCACATGGCACAGCAAACCTCTCAGGTCCTGTCTGCTGCTCCCCTCAGCAGTGTATTTCAGTACATCTACCTGTTCTGTTCCCCACTCTGTCTCTGGTGAATCCTCTCACCCCACTGCATCCTTGGCCTGTTTCTCAGTTCTTGTAAGCATAAACAAATAAATCTTTAAAATAAAAAAACTGTACCAGAATGGTACTTTCTGTCAGCAGCTGCTCTCCTTGAACACCTAGGAAGCTCCCACCACCCAGTTTGCCCCCTCAAAGTGAGCAGGCCAGTCCAAGATAAATCCTTTAACTCAGAGACCAGTGAAACTTTGTCTCAGGAAACCCCCTGTAATAGTTAAGCTTTCCACATCAAACTTTTAGTAATAGAAATTCTTAATTGTGAAACAGGAATCCCTAGCCTTTACTTCAGGTGGACCTCTTGCAACACCTGAACCTGGGGATTCTGCTTTCCCCTTTGTTCTGGCCCCAGGTCCTCTGCTCAAGTCTATGGTTTCAAAATTGAGTGCAGTTTCTTCTGCCAGGTCATGGGAAGACAAGTGTTAAGAGTTCAGAAGCAGCCCTCTCATCTGCAACTAGCCAGTATGTGCACCAGAAGGGCTCAGGGTCTGAAGCCGAGAACTGTGGCAGGGTACATCTAGTGCTCCTGGCTCTGGGCTGATGTGGAAGTTGTCAGGACCAGGGTAGGGTCACATAGGTCAAACTGTCTTGTAGAGAGTAGCCACATGCCTGGCCCTTCTAACTTTTTAAAATTACACACTTCAATTTCTCTTGCTTCGTAAGAGGAAGGGAATAAGTGAAAATCAGGGAAACTGACTAAAAAATGACAGGGAGACTTTGGCATTTACATTCTTATTGTGGTTTCCGATTTTTTGCTTTTTAATTTTTTTCTAGAAAAAAAAAAACACAACCAGGGGAATTTATATGACAAACTATTAGTGTCAGGATGGCAGGGAAAAAGAGAAAGGCCAGAGACATGAGAAGCTAGTAAAAAGTGGATTCCAAATCGCATGGAACTATCCACAGGGTCATGTCGGGGTCCTCATGAAGTGACCAGACACTTTGGCATGCGTGTTCAGCATCCGGTCTCCTGGTCTGCCCACTCAGACATCCACAGTCAGAGTTGGTCACACTCCAAAAAACTGCCAAGGTAAACGTGAACTTTACAGAGACAAGCTTCGATTTAATCAGCTCCTTGGCTTTGTGCTCAGGTATTATACGGCAGTCTTTCTTGCTTTAGAGAAGAGTCTGGAAGAGTGTGAGAGTCACCATAGGTCACACTTGGCATCACAGTGAACTACAGGTAGTATACTCCTTCATGTGCGGACATGGTCCTCACCACCCACACTGCATCTGTCTAGACATCCCTAGGCAGTCTGGCAGAAGGATGAGGGACATGACAGTCCCTTTCTAGCCACAACTCAACAGTGGTGTCCATTCTCTAGGCTTGCTTTATTGCCTGTGGGAGGAGGTGGGGAGTCCATATGTTTTCAGTTCAGTTCAGCACTGGACCCTGATTCCAAAGAAGCTTGGCTAACTGGATCCACTCTGAAGGCCCCTCAAGTTTCTTCCACTTTGTGCCCCAGATCTCAGGGCAGAAAATTCAGCCCCAACCAGAGCCATGTGTGGAGTTATAGTTAGGCAAGAAAGAGCCAGTAGCACACTGCAAGGCCAGAGTACATTCAGGAATGGGAGAGAGGCATGCAGCAAGCTGTTGCCCCAAGTCACAGTCTAGGGGGTGCACTGAATCTGAAGGACACAACCAAATCCGTTAGTTTGACACCTCACGTGAAGGGGCCCTACTGGTTGTGGTCCCTATGTGGAAAGTGGTGGGCTTCCTGCCCTGCTGTGGCCTCAGTTCCTGCACGGAGGCCAGGTTACATCTCAGTGCCACAGTCCTGAGGAGCACCACGCTGGCCAGCCAGCCAGGCCACAGACCTCAGCCCCTCTGGGGTGGGGTTCCAGGTTCCACAGGAAGGCCCAAGGAGCTGGGGTCACTGAGAGGAGAGCAAGGGAGGAGGGCTGCATTCTGCTGGGGGAGATTCGGGGAGGAATGACCACGGGCTGGAAGGAGCTATGGCTTAAAACAACTCATAGCCAAAAAGAAGTGGATAAATAGCTGAAAAAACAAAATAAACAAGTCTTGTCCCTAGTTTAAAAAGAGAATTTGTTACTGTGTCTTAGTTATTTCTTCTTTTAAAACCACCCACATTTTAAAAGGTGAAGGGGCTGGGGAGATTCAGTTCCCTTCTTGACCCTCTGTGGGTCCTGGAGGCCTCAGGCCCACACCAGGTGCTGCTCTCCTTGCAGGGGCTCCAGCCACTCAAGCGAGGGCAGGGCGAGGGCAGCAACTCCTTCTCCCTGTGAAACCAGCTCACACCTGATGGGACGCCCGAAGACTTTATAAAGTGCAGAGAATTCAAAGGAGTAACTGTAGTCCAAGAAGGAATGGGGGTGGGGTGTCAGCCCAGAGCTACAGCGGTGGAACAAACGTTGACCCCCATGAGGCTAGTCTGCAGGGCACAGTACTCCTTCCCTTGGGCCCTGCTGACACGCCTCCTGTCTGTCAGCAGCTCCTCAAGAAAAGCCCCCGTCTCAAAGATATGGCCCGTGAAAGAGAACACTTGTATGACCCTCCCTGGTTGGTAATGACTAGAGACTGTGAAGGGAGAAGGTGACAGGAGGGGAAACAGTGCATTATATAAAATTGGTGAACCCCAGGTTTCGAGAGCAAGGATATACTAACAACCCTAAAGGCAGAGTCTCTCCTGGGGAAGGACTGGTGAAGATGGTCAGGATCCTACCCGTGCAGCCTGCGGGGGAGGGAGCGCCTCTGGGTGAGAGGAGCTGCAGAGTGGGGAGTGACTGCTGCGGATGAAAGCCCAGGGCGGCATTAGGGTGTGTAGGCTGGAGGTGGCTGGAATTGGTTGATGACCTCATATTCTGCTGGGTAGGGCTCGTTCTCCTCCATCTCAGAGAGCAGCTCCAGAGCCTGCTCCTCTTCCTCCGTGGGGTAGTGGCGCAGAAGGTTGGCTGCTGTGGCCAGGATTGAGGCTCCACCAGCTCCTGCCACCAGGTAGAAGCTAACAGCAAAGGTGACATAAACCTGGGAACCATGGTACTTCTTATGCTGTTGCTGCTGGGCCAGGATGAGTTCGGAAGCCCAGTAAGAAAAGCCAATAACAGTGGCACACTGCAGAACTGGGAGGACAGAGAAACAGCACAGTAGAGGGGTTAGCAGGCACCCCACAAGCAGGATGCCTGAGCAACCAATTGCAGCCCCACTACCCAAACTCCATTCTCAGAGACCCTGCAAGGAGGAACTCTCTAGTCACGGGGTCTTGGGCTGGGGCTGGAACAGATGCCTGACCCAATCTGGGCCAGTCAGCTTCCCTGTCTTATGTATTTGGAATTGGGATACTAGAAGTTACTGGGTGCCTGAAAGTAACAGACAAGGTCAAGTGGTTGGAAGCTAGAGTCAGTGTAACCACCCATCAAAAACACAGAAGCTCAGGTGCGGGAGGAGGGAAGTTGCATGCACAAAGAAGGCTGGTCTACAGGGACACACACAGGGGGTAGAGAGACTTTAGTAAGAACATGCACTACAGTGAAACACTGTTCCTTCCTTGCTTCTTCCAGACCTCATGAGCCCAGCCGAGCTTCTGATCTCACAATTCTTAGAGAATAGTGAGATCTCTTGGGGATTCTAACAATATTCCCTCCCCAGAGGAGGTTTGTGATCATGCCCTGCTGTTCTGTGCAAGGCTAGAAACAAGCATGTGGAGTGGTGTCTACTCACGGAAACCCTTTAACCCGCCTGCAACACCAGACAGGATGCCTCAGCCCTATGGCAGACCCTCCCCAAGTTGAGCAGGTTACCTGTGAGGATGTGGGCAAAGGCATAGCGACGAGTGATCTTCAGGGCTGGGTGCTTGGGCCCAAAGACATCCAGAAGGAATGCGGAGAGACTACACAGGATGCCCAGGAAGCAGAAGGCAGCGATGACCCGCAGGAGCAGCACTGTTTGGGGATTCATGCAGAAATCTGTAGGGAGAGAAACAAATCCTCAGGGCCTGGGCAGCCCTATGGCAGGATGCCCCTACCTGGAGTAGGGGTTTGTCCCCCTCTTTGCCACAATCCTGGAGAACCAGGGACACCCCAGAGGGAGGGGTCTTAACTACTGCTCCCAGCTGGTGTGGAAAGAGACAGGGCGATTTTCCTAACAGCAGACAGGAGTTCTGGGTTACCGCTTCCATGTCCCTCTGTCTGTGTCCCCTTTCCATCAAGAGGGAAGTGTCTAAGTACAGGACTCCAGAAAGTTTTTGTGACCACACAAATACCTTCTACAATGAGGGCAAAGCCATTGAGGGGTGCATGCTCTACCAAAATGAGGGTGTAAACCAAGAAAAAGGAAGATGCTGTAACGAGAGAAACAACATTCAAGGAGTCGCCAGGATCATCCCAGGATGACATTCGAGGAGATCCAATAATGACAATGTGCATTAGACATATAGAACCACCTCTAGCTTTTCCTGCCAGACCCCTCCCCCAACTAGACAACAGTCAGCCTCCTTTGACATTTATATAAAGTCTTATAGCACTCTGATATACACAGACAGAATAAAGGCTGATCCAAAACAATACCATTTTAAGCTTTAATAACAGGTAGGAAATGGGTCTTAACTTAACTTCTCCCTTCTCTGTCCCAATCATTGGCAAGCTCTCCTTTCATTTAGGCCGTTGGTCATGAAGTGATTTAGGAACACTTGGAAAGGGCTGACAAGACTTAGACTACAGGTTCTGAATCTGGATCTCAGGCTGAAGGTCAAGGGATGGAGGACATCACTCTAGTGCATATCAGAACCCCTGGGTGTGAGCTGAAAGCATGTCCCCAGATCCCAGAGATTCTGGACATGAGGTCTGGGGCAGGATCTAGGAAGGTGGATTTTTAACAAGCAGTTCAGGTAATTTCGATACAGGGACACTGATCCTGTTCACATGGGAAGATGGACTGATGAATAAAAGTCAAACACTGGAACCAAACAAAGCAGATTCATAGTCACATATATTGGCATCATGGGATCTTGGGCAGAGGGCCCAGCCTCCCACATATGAGAACCAGACCAGATATCAAAAGGCTCTGGTGTTTGTGACAGCATGCATTCCCTGCCCCAGGCCTACATGAGACCCTCTGCCTCCATCTGGTGTCAGGTCATTCTCTAAGCTGTCCTCAGAGCTATCTGGCATTCTCTTGTCAAAAGATCACCTGTTTTGGGCCCAATCACCCAGCCTGGGTGCTCTCCTACCACTAAGGGGTTTGTCCGTGCATTATCTCTGCCAGCAACCAGGGCCAACCTTCATTAATCCAGCCTTGCATAGCCTAAGACAGCCATATGGGCTTGGAAGAGTCTAGAAACCCGGAGGGCCTCACCAAAAGAAAAGCTCCTGGACACAGGGGCCTGCTTTATTCTTAGTATTATTAAAAGCTCACTGAGGGGGCCTCCCTGGTAGCCCAGAGGTTAACTTTCAGGGCTATCACTGCTAGGGCCTGAATTCAATCCCTGGCCAGGGAGCTGACCCACATGGCACAGCAGACCTCTCCTGTCTCACCTGCTGCTTCCCTTTAGCAGTATAAATCAGCCCGTTCTGCTCCTCACCCTGTCTCTGATGAATCCCGAATCCCGCAGATCTCCCCACCCCCACACCTCTGGCCAACATTCCAGTTCTATGAAAAACAAAAAAACAAGCTCACCGAAATAGATTTTCTTGGGGTTCACATGGCAAATGGCAGGGCTAAGGCTGGACAAAAGTGTCCTTCTAGTGTTTCCAAGAATAACCCATGAGCTGCAGCGTGTAAGGGCTAACATCACACAACGCTCTGCAGCAGGCTGTGGTCAGAGGCCACCAGCACCACTTACTGCGGTCTGGCACTCTGAGGGGTGCTTTAATTGTGGTTCTTAAAAATAGGCTAAGTTTTTATTGACAAGTTTTAACTGAAAAGCAATACATGGGCATTTCAAAGACACTTTCTTCAACTGCACAGCAAATATAGGGTGCTCATTTATTCTCATCCTTAAGAATGAACTTTTATCATATACACTCCTGTGTCCTATGTCCTTGTTTTAACAAGGAAGATTTGAACATGATAAAAAGCTTCAGAGAGGACATCCCTCCCTCCCTTCCAGATGTCCAACTGCCCAAGAGGCAAACGTTACTGGCAGTTTCTTGCGTGCCTCCAGGAAGAGCCTGTGAGCACAGATGGGTCAAATGTTATCTTGGCTTAGCGCCCTCCACTCTGGGGAATTCACCATACAGCTCAGATGAGGACTCTGAGGCTCCAGAAGGTTAAGTGACTTCCTCCTGGTCACAAAGAGCAGAGATAGACTCCAAGCCCCAGGCAGGCTTCCTTGCATTGTGACAATAGTCACCAAGAAGCAGAGTTAGCCATTTTATTTTTCCCAGATGGAGATAATCAAATTCTAAAGTGCTGAATTTGAATGATGGGTCAAAAGTTAATATGAATGCTGTGAGAAATGTCCTCAGAGCCAGAGGCAACTGCACTCACTAAGGAAAAGCTGGAAACAGGAAATCTCTTCTAAGGAAAAAGGCTTGAAGGGTCATTAAGCAATGAATCAAGTGCTCATATTGGAATTATTGGGCAAAACCTGCTTGGTGTGGCCTAAGCTTCAGCAGCATCACTGGGCTCCTGCAACTGTGGGGGTGCTTGGGGGTGGTCTAGGCCTACCACAGATAAGCGATATCGCGAGCATGTAACTTGACTGCTCTCAGCCTCTGCCCTCTTTTATCAAATGACAGCAAACAACAACACCTGCCACATGGAAGCAGTCTCGCTGCTCTGGGCTGATTCAGCTGGGCACCATAGCCCTGCCACCGTAGAAGATTCCTTGTCCACACACAGCAGTGAGAGGCAGAGAAAGAGCCCACCAAAGCCAGACTAAGGCTCTGTCCCACCAAAGTGATGGTGCGGGACAGAGGGGGCTTTCACCAAATACGTTTTGATCCAAAATTCAAACAGTTTTTGTTTCAATTTGTTTGCCTTTCTCTATCCCAAATCTGTGCGTAAGTCCTCAGGTTTAGTGGGGATGCCAAATGTAATGTTCCCTGGAGTGATGCTGACAGACACCCCAGAAGCCTGCTGCATATCCCAGGTGGTCTGTCATCAGAGGTTATCAGAGCAGAGAGAGGACAGCAGTTACTCAAGCTCCAACACGGCTCAGATTTCAGTATCTCTCTCTCTCCTCTCAACCAGACCCCTGGTATGCCAGGGTGGGCAACAAATATCTGCTCCTTTAGGGGGTTGCTAAAAAGAATAAGGCCCCCCCCAAAATGTTTGGATATATTATTTTATTTGTGGAGAGAAATGACTGGCACATGGGGCAGGGTCCTGATTTGAAATTCAAACCTGTGGTGCCCTCCACGAGACTCTGGTAAGGCAGAGAACACATCCTGTCCTCCAATTGTGCTGTGGGCTCTTTATTTTGGTAACTATTGCTTGACTGTCCGGGCCAGTTACTAGGGAAGAAGGCAGCTGCTGTGTAATAGGATCCCAAAGAACTGACTTTGTCCAAGGTCACTGGTGAGTCACTGAGCTAGATTTGTTTTGAGGCCCTGGCTCTTCCTGTCTACCTGCCCATTGCTCACACCCCCTCCTGGCCCAAATAGGCTGGAAGGCAGGAAGGTTTCTGGCCAGTCCCCTGCTCCACTTCCCCTTCTTTCTCCCCTCACCAGAGTTCCTGTTAGTCACTTCCCCACAGTTCAAATCCTTCTCAGCACTCATCATCCCACATGCAAAGCCTTGCCCCACCATGACTTTTTAGCTTCCAGACAGGCTTCTGGCATTGTCACTATCACAGATACTAAAAGTCCCAACCAAGCTGAGGCCCTGGAAGTCCAGCTGCCTCAGTCACCACCCCTGACACACCCACCCTCCCTGGAAGGCCCTTGACCTCCCCATGGCTTGCTGTCAACCATGATTCACCTGACTTCCTCATTCTCCAAAGATGCTTTCCTGAGGCGGTTGTGTTGCCCTTTGTAGGCCACAGTTGAATGGCAGAGGGGGGTGGGGCTCCCCTGGCTCAGGTTGAAGAGCCTAAGAAAAGCAGGCACCCCCAGGGAGTAGAAGAATCCAGGAATCTTTTAAGCTGGACTGCATTTGCTAAAGCCTTCTGGGATCTGCAGTGACAGCAGGAGGGGGAGTATTTCTGCCTCAGATGACCAACTTGAGCCTGAATGCTGAGGCAATGTGGGATGATAAAGTTTTAGCTGGGCTTGTGTAAAAAGCCAACTAAGATGGAGAAATAAGCCTTGGAAAGCTCTGGCGGAAAGAGAAATGCACAGTATGCTAAAGTGATAAAAATGAAGTCTGTGCCACACCGATCAGCTGTGTGCTCCTGAGCAAATTACCTGACCTCCCTGACCCTGAGACCTTTGTGAAGTGGGGATGATGACAGTACCTACCAAATAAAGATGCTGTTTAGTGGAAATAAAACCAGGCATGCAATGTGCTTTGCACAATGCCTGGCACTCAGGCAGGGTCTGAGAAACAAGAAGGCAATGCAGCAGTCTGCCAGCCCTATCCACTCCCAATCACCAACAGAGACATGGTAGTGGTGGAAGCATCTGTAGACTCTAGGTCTGTGCCCCATACCCTGCCCCTTCTGCAATGGGGAACACTCCAAGGCTTCTATTCCAAGGGCACATATTCAGACCTGCAGATCAGCACAGGTGCTCAGGGCACCATATGCTTGATGGGCCAGTGGATACCAAAAACCAACAGGTACAGAGAAAAGAAAGAAAAGAAGCAATCAGAGGCCCCCTAATTCCTCCTCACCTTTTGTGATAGCTGATGTGGTACCAGTGTCAATTCCCCTATTACTGGACACCCAAGTGTTCCTAGCTTGCAGTGGCTAAGGAGTTGGCAACAGACAGATACTTATACATGGATTAAGACCTCTAAACACATGAGAAATGTAAAGGTCAAGACAACTTGCTTTACAAAAGACAAAATCTGGCTTAATTTCTTAAAAAGAGTAAACAAGAAAGGAAAACCTGCATCTTTTATCTTTAGGCAGAAGGGGCAGGGTATGGGGCGCAGACCTAGAGTCTACAGAAAACCTGCATCTTTTATCTTTATAGGCTTTGAATAAAGAGGAACACCAGAGTGGAATAATCATGTGACCACCCCTTAAAGCAGTGAAGTAAAACAAGGGAAATAAGTCAGTCATCTTAAATACTGGAACCAACAGATGTGAAATAGTCTCAGTGATGCCGCCTCCAGCTGTGTGACCCTGGAGAGGCCACTTCATTTCTCTGAGCCAGAATTAGTTCCATTGCCACTCTCCTTAATACAGTGAATTTGACTCCTCGAAGCCCTGAAATAAAAACATGGGTTCAGAGGGCTTCTCCCTTTATCACGTGAATTTTAAGACCCTCCCCAGAGAGTATCTAAAAGAGGAGGAGCATCATGAGCGCTCTCCCAGTCTGTAGGTGACACCAAGTTACTGAAACAATGAAACACCAGGAGATCAACTGCAAAGGCCTAAGATGCAGTGGTGGAAAGGTGGCAGCTCTCCTTCCAAGAAGGCAGTGCAGGGAATGAGCCAAGGTAAAAACCATCCAGATTAAACTCAAACCTGCTGACCTTTGTGCCATCAGGTACACACTAAAGAAAAAGCTGCATGTCATAAGGCCTATACCATGTCTGAATAAGCTAACCCAGTGGAGGAGAAATGTGGAAACAAACCAGAAGTCCCCAACCTATTCTCTACAAAATCATCCTAAAACTTCAAAAACTGAACGAAGATGAAAAACAGTTAAGAGGACTTTCAGGAAAAGACATTATGCCACAAGGACAGGGCTTTTTAGCCTAGACCTGCAGAACTGGTGGTAGAATCTAAGTACAAAGAACTTGACCTTTTCACCAAATCCCAAGCCTGAATCCTTAAAGGGCAGAGATATCTCACAGGGCTTCAATATTTTGGGCAATAAACATCACAGCCAAGGAGTGGCAGGGGATAATGGTTCAAAAAGATCTTAGAAGTGATGGGCCAAATAGATACTAAGAGCTGTTGGGGTCCAGTGACCATTTTCTGGTAAAAGCCAGGCAGTACATGCCTGCACACCACAGCCTTCACCCTCATTACTAGAGACAGGGCTCCCTGCGACAGGGCTCTTTCCTCTCTCTCCTCTGCCTATCTGGTTAGGAAGGATGATGTCAAATAAAGCAACTGTATCTCAGTTACCTCCACCGTCTTATGCCAGGGTAGACTTGTAATGGTTACAAGAGCTAAATTCTAACTGTATTGCCAGCAATGGAACTGATTTCTGTTTACCTAAAATGCTACAGCCTCTTTTTCTCAATAAACACCCAATTATCATAAAGCACAAAAATATCTTTTTAAACCTAGCCATATTAAAAGTTCTTTTTTCTCCATCAGTCAAGATTCCCAAAGAAACCTTCTTGTTTCCTACAGGCTCCTTGGAAGCGGGCGGTTAAGTGTGATGTCTAGCACCCTTATCTTTCCTCAATACACAGTGCCCTTCCTCCAGCAGAATCCTAAAATAGCAGCAGTCCAGATTAGCACTGGCTTGAGGAGAAGGTGCTTCGCTGAATAGCATCAGAATTAATGAGGGGCCGGAGCGCAAACAGAGCCACCTGGTGGGTAGGCAAGAATGGGGCTTCAATCGCTTGCCCGCGACTCTCACATTCAGCTCCCTGCCGGGTCGCTCAGAAAGAACAGAGCTGGCGCGCTGCGCTCTCACCTTTCAGCAGGTCCGGGTGCACGTAGCCCAGCACGTCGGAGACCCCCAGCTCCTGGCGGGAACAGGTGCCGCCGTGGATGTGCAGCCAGGCAGGCTCTGCCAGTGCCGTGCAAAGCGCAGTGATGGACAGGGCGCCCGGCAGGGCCGAGGCCAGACTACGCTCTGGCTGCTTGGGCAGAGCGCTGCCTCCCGGGCTCCTCCGCCGGCGCCCTCCGGGCAGCCCTGCGCCTCCCGGGGCGTACATGCCCGGGGCCGCCCGCCGTCGCTCCGCGGTCGCTGCTGGCTGCCGCCGACCTCTGCGGGGCGTGCAGACCCTGCCTGTCCCGGGCAAGAGAGCAAGTCGTTGGGTTCTCCGCAGGTGAAGCCGACTCAGGAGCCGACACCCGAGGATAGGGGGCGGGACCTGGGGCGGAGGAGAGACGGGAGGGCTGCGGGAATTTGGGGGGCGGGGACCGGGGTCCTAGAACAGGGTTGCGGAGGTGCAGAATGGAGAACCGGAAAGGACTAAGGGGCGGTCGAGATCTTGGCAGACCCGCGTGTAGGTTGCGAGGCACGGAGATATCCGCTGCTGGTGAGCGAGAGACCCGGGGTTTCGGCCGGAGGGTGCTGAGGGGCGGAGAGCAGGGCTGGGCCGCGGGGATCAGGGACTCGGGATCTAGGAACGGCGCTCTGGGGGTGCGACCTGAGCACAGAAAGGAGCCTCCCTAGGCTGTCGCTTTTCCTCACCAGTCAGCAAGCCCCAGGGCCGGGATGGTGCTGCTCCGCCTAGCCACCGGCTCCTCAGCAGCCCCGGGCCGAGAGACCTCAGGCCCAATCCCGCAACGCCCGGTCCTACCCGGGCCCTCTCCACTTCCGGCTTCCTCCTCCTCCTCTGCCACCGCCTCCTCCGGCTCCCCTCCCAGTCTCCCGTGCGCGTCACAGCCCGGGCGCGCCGCCGGCTCCCTGCGCAGGGCCTCACGGGACTAGTAGTCAGCAGCGATCCCGCGATGCTTTCCTCTAGGGGTCGGAGGTCTACTACAACTCCCAGAGGGCAACGCGGCCGCCGCAGCGGGCACTTAAGTTCCCAAGACAATCCGGGCCCTCGGGCGGAACTAGCCGGACCTGGCGACCATTGGAGGTTGGAGTCGAGGTTGCGGCGTTTTCTGCGGTGCGACCTGCAGACGGCGCGGCAGAATTTGCCCATCTCTTCTTTATCCTGCGTTGGGCCGCCATGAAGGACTCGCTGTTGCTGCTGGGCCGTGTCCCGGCACACCCGGACTCCCGTTGCTGGTTCCTGGCCTGGAACCCTGCCGGAACGCTGCTGGCCTCGTGCGGTGGCGACCGTAGAGTTCGCATCTGGGGCGCGGAGGGTAAGGCCCAGCCTAACAGTGTGCCCCTTGCCCCGAGCGTTCTGCGTGCAGATAGTGTGGGTTCGCAGGGCATGCCGACCTGGATCGAGGTTACAGGTCAAGGGAGAAGCGGTAGATGCCATTTGCACTTGGAAGAAGAATCAGGATGATTTGACTGGGACGTTAACCACTCTGAGAAAAACTCTGGGCAAAGGAGTGGGACACTGTTGAAGCCCAAACGTCAGTAGACATACTGGTACTGTTGAGGGAATTGTGACAGTTGCTGAGGCAGGAAAATGAGAGGATTTTCAGAGAGTAGCCTGTAGTGTAATGCAACAGATTGGTGACGTTTAAATTCTATCTGAAGGGCATTTGGGAGCCACTGATAGATTTAAAACTAAAACGAGGATGACACTTCGGATTTGTTTTAGCAGGATGCCTCAGAAGTGGTCAGTTACAGCTTCCTAATAGCTTGTTAAATACAGCGGTTGAGCTTTGCTTCCCAGCTTGCCTCCAGTACTAGCTTAGTTCCCATTATCAGATGGCATTGATAGTGCTTCAGCACCAGTTCCAGAGCTTGACCTATACTCTGCTTCTAGGTGATAGCTGGATCTGCAAATCAGTTCTTTCTGAAGGCCACCAACGCACTGTGCGGAAGGTGGCTTGGTCTCCCTGTGGGAATTATCTGGCCTCTGCGAGCTTTGATGCTACCACTTGCATTTGGAAGAAGAATCAGGATGACTTTGAGGTAGCCTGGTGAGAGAGGGTGAGGGTTGTTGCACGGTTGCTTTTCCAGGACTGGTTCTGGAACCTACGCAAGTTTAACTATACTCATGAAAAGGACCCCCAAGGATCCTTAGCTACTATTAATTCTTTCCCATTTCCCCTTTCCAGTGTGTAACCACTCTGGAAGGCCACGAAAATGAAGTCAAGTCAGTGGCTTGGGCCCCGTCTGGAAACCTCCTCGCCACCTGCAGTCGAGATAAGAGTGTATGGGTCTGGGAAGGTGAGTCCAAGTCTCTCTGAATGCAATTAGGAACAATTAGACAGTTATCCCCCTGTGTCCCAACAAAGTCAGCTCATGGGCCATTTTTTGGTTTCCTTTCACAGTTGATGAAGATGATGAGTATGAATGTGTCAGTGTCCTCAACTCCCATACACAGGATGTAAAGCATGTGGTTTGGCATCCAAACCAGGAGGTAAGAAGTGTCTTGTTGAGAAGGGTTATGCCCACCTTTCTTCTGCTTCACAGCCTCAACCTGACTTTTACAGGGATCTCTATGACCCAGAAACATTAATCCCTTTATAAAAAACAGATAACTAGGCCTGCTTTGCCCTAGCAGGGAGAGATATTGGAAGTATAGGTACTTAATACACCATACAGACAAGTGTGTTTTCCCTACCCCCAATCCCACCCCAGCTGTTAGCCTCTGCAAGCTATGATGACTCAGTGAAGCTCTACCGAGAGGAAGAGGATGATTGGATATGCTGTGCCACCCTTGAGGGCCATGAATCCACCGTGTGGAGCTTGGCCTTTGACCCCAGTGGCCAGCGCCTGGCATCTTGTAGCGATGACCGTACTATACGCATCTGGCGCCAGTACCTACCAGACAACGAGCAAGGTAAGGTACCAGTGAGAGAGCAAAATAAGACTCATCTCCTAGGGACTAGGACACATAGGCAAATGGCAGCAAGTCAGGATAGAAAGTAAGGTGTGCCATGAGAGGGCCCCAGATAGTCTAGAAGAATCAGGGAAAGCTTTGTGGAAAGAGTAGCCATTTCATTCAAACTTGAAAGGGTGCATAGGATTTACATGAAAAGAAAATTGTGGATGAAAATAGAGCAGCATGAGAAAAAGCATTGAAGGTGGGAAAGCCAGATTTCCTCCAGGAAGAGTGATTCATTTAGAGGGAACGTAGGGTACAAAGGGTTTTGGGAGAAAGGCTGGCAGGTGGGTGGCCTTAAAAGGCAGGCAGGGTTTTTTAAAGAATAGAATACTTCCTGTTCCTATTCTCAGAATTCTGCTATAAAAATACCAGTCTGGCCATAATGTTTAAGACAGATCAGCAAGAATGGGGACAGAGGAATGAGACTATGGACTCATGGTTGAAGGGGGAGGTAAGGGAGGACAAGTTAGGATTTCCTCTGCAGTGGGCCACTCACTCCTTTGAGGTGCCCAAGACACACACCTTAGGCTTAAAGGAAATCTGTCTGCAGGGGTGGCGTGCAGCGGCTCTGACCCCAGCTGGAAATGTATCTGCACACTGTCAGGCTTCCACTCCAGGACCATTTATGATGTCGCTTGGTAAGACCTCCATCCCCCCCATCTAATCCCACTCCTCCCTGTATTGTATAGAATTTAGAGACGCTTAGACCCCGTCTTGATCTCTGCAACCTTTGGGGAGACCATTGGAAACCATCCTGTTATCTTCAGATTAGGCCAAACTGGCCACAATGATGGCTTACTGCTGGCTGACCTGAGGGTCCATGGGAGCAGGGAACAGATTTAGACCCAGGCCTGCACCTATGTTAAGATCATAGTCTGGGAGCAGCTCCAGCTTGTAGTAGTCACAGCACTGTACCATCCAGTAATATTACTGAAATTGTGGATTCATCACTTTTTTTTTCCCATGGTGGTCTTCCCCTGAATCCGGCATCCCTGGTGCTCTCTGATCCTGCTGCCTTTGTACCCCACCACCTGGCACCCTGAGTCTCTGGCCTATGTGGTTGAACTTGTTCACCAGCTACTGGCAGAACTGACAGGGCACTGGCTTCTTGTCAGCCTGGCCAGAGCAGCAAGCAGTGCAGTGAAGGACCAGTAACACTGGCTGAGCGCTCCCCCATCAGCCTCCATTGCTACACCCCACTTTGTTATTTTATGGGGGAAAAAAAAAAAACTACCCTTAGGAAGTCTAGAAAAGTGACAAGATTTATATAGGAGGATTCATCAGAGGATAGTCCTGACCCTGAGAATCTATCCTGAACAAATAATCCTAAAAAATGAAAATTGTGATGTGCATCAGTGCTTTATTTATATTAGCATTTGAGAATGATACTTGAAAATAGTCTTAAGCATGGTAAAATCTAGTGGCCTATTATATCACTGTTAAAAAAAATGATCAAGAATACTCCATGCCAAGAGAAACTACTTATGCTAAGAGAGAAAAGTACAGTTCGGAATTGTATGTAGTGTTTTTAAGCTGATTATATCAAGGGAAAGCTAGATGTCTACACTTGAAGACTTAGGGGGGTGATGTTCATGGTTAGGTGTTAGTTGGGGAAGTTCTTCCATAAAACACTTGTGCTGAGACCTGAAGTTTGGGGAGAGCAGGCCAGGGATTATAGCACTAATCACTTTTACCTGATTTGCGGGGTTGGGGATAGAGAAGCCACCTGCTTACATACTGACAGCTATGTTCCTCCCAGGTGTCAGCTGACAGGGGCTCTGGCTACAGCTTGTGGGGATGATGCCATCCGGGTGTTTGAGGAAGACCCCGGCTCAGATCCACAGCAGCCTACCTTCTCCTTGACAGCCCACTTGCCTCAAGCCCATTCCCAGGATGTCAACTGTGTGGCTTGGAACCCCAGAGAGCCAGGCCTCCTGGCCTCCTGCAGTGATGATGGGGAGGTGGCCTTCTGGAAATATCAGCGGCCTGAGGTCCTCTGAGCCACAATGACTTTGGACAGAATTGTGATTCCCTAGAAAATGTCACTAAGATTTTTTTCAGCCCCTGAGAGGACCTGGAAGGAGCATTCTTGACCCTCATCTAACTTGGCTGTCTTCCATTCAAGCTTGGTCAAAGTGCAGAGCCACAGAACCAGTTTCCCCCATTATGATATGGAGCCCTGTGGTGAAGAACTACAGGCTACCAGCACATTGTAGTCATTATTTTTTTAAGATTTACTTATTTATGCATATAGGCCAGAGGTGCAGGGGCGGGGGAACAGTGAGAGAATTCAACAGACGGAATGGGGAACAGAACAGGTGAACTGACTGAAATACACGCTGAGGGGAGCAGTGGCTGAGACAGAAAAGATCTGCACCATGTGGGTTAGCCCTGACTGGGGATCAGACTTCATAATGCAGAGACTTAACCCCTCGCACCACCAGAGAGGCCCCAGCACATTGTTGTTATGCCACATTTTGCTTGCTTTAAGCTACAGTGTTAAGTTTTGAGGGTTACATATACTGTTATAATTATTGGAGCCACACCCTGATGGCCTAGGTGGTTAAGTCTCAGTGCTTCCACCACAGAGTCCCACCATCATGGCCTAGTTTGATTCCTGGCCACAGAGCTAATAACGCACATGGCACAGCAGACCCCTTAGCAGTGTGTTTCAGTAGATATGCCTGTTCTGCTCCCTACTCTGTCTCTGGTGAGTCCTCTCACCACCCCCACCACACCTCTGGCCTGTATCCCAGTTCTATACAAAAATAAATAAAATCTTTAAAATATATATACATGTGTGTTTATATAAACACACACATAACCACTTTATATGTAGAAGGCTAAGACCTTTCTGAAATCGTAAAGCTTTATTGAAGTAATCCATCTGAGTTCCAAGTCCAATTTTATAAGGCTATTCACAATTTAAAAGAATTCCATCGAGTCCCTTTCTGAACTAGGTCCTACCTATTTTCCCGATTGCTGGATAAATTAAATCAATACTGAAGTAAACTTTAGATGTACATTGATTTAGAGTAATACATGCTTCTGCTATCCCTGAGATCTGATGCTGATGGCAACTAGAAAAATGTCAAAAATAAATAAATGGGGAAGGACATGAACCCTAAGATGAAGTTATTTCTGGCTACAATCCATACATTTTCAATGGGATGAAAATTAGGTTCTTGGGGTAAGGATTGGAAATCTTGAGAGACCGTAACTTGTAGCCCTGTGAAGGACTGCAATGCAAAAATATGTAGTATATCTAGGATATTAAGTATTCACAAGAAAAAAAGATCTGTTAACTTCTTTAGGGAAAGTGATAATGAAAAAAAAGGTAGAGAAACATTGCCACATGCAGTCAATTCTTCACTCCCACTAAACTCCTGGCTATCTTGACAGTCACTTCCAAATAGATTCTGGCTTGAGGACTGTTCCCAAAACTACAGCCTTCGCTTAAATTTTTTATACCACAAAAAATCACAACCTTAATATTTTAAGAACAGTTGGAGCAGTACCTACAGCATTGTTTTTCAGAATGTGGTCAGCTGATGCCTGAAAGTTCATGGAGCCTTGGAAGAGTAAGTGTGGAGGGATCTGAGGTCAGCAGGTGGTTTCTTGGCTGGTATCAAGGAAGTGGCACAAATAGTAGGATAGTCTTCACTGCCTTGATTCATGGTAAAAATATATACCAACTTCACTTAGAAATATCCATGATAGAACCCATAAAATGTGCTTTCAGTCTTGACCTTTCATGATGCTGGTCTGCAGTGGGAAGCACTTCTGCACATTGAAACATGGATGTCTTGAGAAAAGGCAGCTGTGCGCTTCATGGCATCCCATTTTACTTTGGTAAATTATGATATTTACAATACCATATTGTACATACTACTTGGCTATTTGGCTGACATTTTTGGGAAAAGGACTAAATGAGCCTTTTCCTTCAGAGAAAACTGATGGTGTTGCCAGTGATAAAATGAACACTTTCAAATGTAAATCAGAATTTTTTGAAATTCTGCCACTATGAGCTTGACATCTTCCCAGCACGACAGACGTTTCTGAGATTGGTGGCAATGTTAACAGGTATGATGAAACATGTATTAACATTTGGTAGATCTGTATTTTTCAATGAATATTTTCTAAATGACTAAATCATGTTACACAGTCATTTGTAAGATAGACCAGCGGATCTGAATACAAAAAACACACTGATACGGTTTCCAATTGCCTTTAAGAAATTACTACTTGTCAAGTTTTGCTGTATTATCGTTTTCCCAAATTCTTCTCCCATGAAGTCAGATTTACTTCATTTTACTTCAACTAAAACTATACAACAGATTGTAGAAGCAGCTATAAGAACCCAACTGTCTTCTATTAAACCAGAGAGATTTGCAAAAATTTAAGATGACAGTTTTCTCCCTCGGTTTCTTTCTAAACTTATTTCTCAAATTTAACACAGGTTACTATTATTTTTAAACGCATTGTATTTTGTTTTAAACAATATTAATGTATATAACCTAAATAATAAAAGCTCTTTGGGGTTCATTTTTTGTAGGATCCTAATAGTGAATCATTTCAATACTGCCGATAAGAGGAAAAAACCGCTCAGAATCATCTTCTAATTTTATTTGCATATATTCCTAAAGAACAACAAAAGGCAAAAATTTGAAAAGGGAAGTTTAGATTTGGATCACAAACCCAGTTAGCCAAAACTGGGTGCCACCTACCTGGCACACCTTATTCTTTCTGTGCTGCCTTCTTGTGGGAGAGAACACTATTTTAAGAACCTTCTTTACCCCTGTCTACCAAAGTTCATTCTAAGTTCCTGCAGTAGTGCTGCCACTAGGGTGTCATACAGAGGCGGATGGCCAAGGGATGACCAAGCAAGGCTCCCTAACATTGTCCCCTTCTCTGCATTGAATGAAATGACTGTAGGGGACAAGCCAATTGAAGAGCAGGTCTGTCCTCAAAAGTATTATAATGGCTTCATCAACTACAATCTCCATCTTTTTGGCAAGGGCCTTAGGCTAGCGGAAACTTAAATTCGGAATCACTGCCAAGACAAATAGTTTTTCCAAGTTCTTTTATTAGAATGTCTGCTTCAAGAGGAACTACAAAGAACATGCGTAAAAGTTCTGTACATGGATTATGCTTGACAACTACAAGACACTTGCAGATACTAGAGCCAACGTGGCAAGGTAGTAAAAGGAAAAAGTAATGGTGGTGGCTGAAACTTCATGCCAACAGACCTGGTCTCCACAACCAAAACCCCTTACACCTGTACATGTCCCTAATTCAGATTCAACTCCTCTCTGCAAGAGTAACACCTCTAGACTCAATCTGAATCACTGTCTGTCTCAGCTTCTTTCACATCCACGCTGAATTTGTATTCCTGGTCACATCCCATGTAAGCGTCACTCATGAAGTACAGGGTATAGTTGTGTGCACCAGTGGCCGGAGCCACAAAGTCAAGTTTGACCTAGAAAGAGCAGGCAGAAATCAGGTTGAGCGTGGACTGAGGAGAACCAGTCTCACTCTCACCCTATCTCAGGACAGATCCTGGGACCAATGAACACACTCACCTTGGCCTTCTGTTGTAGGGTCAGCCTCTTGATGGAGATGAGGCTATTGGACTTGGCATCTCCGATCACCACCCACCAGCCCTCTTCACGTTTCTGCAGTGACCAAACCAAGAATTTCAGCATATAAAACTTGACAGCAATATCAGAGCATGAGAATGGTGTTATAAAAGCAGGAAAATAAAAACCAGATTCTTTTGAAATACAGTTTGACGTAGCTAAGAGCTTGAAATTGTCAAAAGATACCACAAATGAACTATATTTTTAAGTAGGTAAATAAACTCAGTTGTTGATTGTGGCTCATTTTCCTGTCACAAAGTACCTTTTCCTACTGGTACTTTCCACTGAGTCCAAAGTTCCACTATCAGAGATCTAGTCTTTGGGTTCCTAGAGGCCCTGTTAAGTAAAAGGCCTATGTGCCAGATGAGCAAAACCTCTTCATGTGGAAAAGTGTGTGCCAGCAGAGTAGGCCTTGCCTCTATAAAGAAACCCCCTCTGCTAGCCAAAATATTCCAGTTTCAGGAGCTCTTTGCTCAGATGCTGTTAAACAACAATTTTGTAAAATGAAACATTACAGTATATCTGCTTTCTGTTTCAACCTTCAATTACTCTCCCACGTAAGGGGTCAGGATTTTCTTTCTGGTGGTAAAGAAGCAGGTGACTGGAAGCAGAGTGAACAGCAGTAAAAAAGAGGTGACACCAACTAGACAAGCCCAACTATTCCAGAGATACTTAGAATCAGAGACAAATGCACCAGTAGTCACAGAGGTCCACAATTCTGTACAACTGATGTTTTTAACAATGACCAATCATCCAAACTTTTAAAGCAAAAATAAAATAGGAACACGGGTGGTCCTCAGATTAAGTCTCAGTCTTACAACTTTGTTACTACTTTAAATCTTCCTTCCCCAGTGACAATGTACCCTTGTAGCCTGGACTCTAGTCAATGGAGAGGCTAAACAGACACCTAGTAAATTCACCAACTAGGACATACCTGTGGGAAAAGAGGTGCAATTACAGGGCCTGTGACTTCCTCCTCTCGCTCCAGCTGCACCAGTACCACAACCGGCCCACCACTGTGGGGGAGAAAAGTGAGGCAGCAATCAGCTATGTGGTTACAGAGTATATGGTCATGCTGTACCCCACAGGGACCCCAGGGCAGGAACCAAATCCCTGACTCACCTGCGGATACTGTCCTTATCCACCACTTCGTAAGACAGTTCAATATTCGGGTAGCGGTTACAGAAGCGGGCCACATCTGCAATCTGGCTATCAGAGAGCTGAAGCAATGCATTTCTTTCTTCATCCTCCATCTCCATAATGTCAAACACACTCTCCACTCCCTGCCGTGGATATTCAGAAGTCAGGGAAGAAGAAAACATACTAAGAACAAATAAAACTGGTTCCAATCAGGTACGAATTTTACTTCCTCCACTATCAGATAATCTAAAAAACCAGTATCAGAAAGGATAGTATACAACTGTCAGGCTTTCTAGCACCTCAAGCGAACATCTCTGGTTCCTTCAGAGGAACTACAACCAAAAGTTTCCCCTACTGTGACTCACCTCGTACCACCCACTCCAGTCCAACATACACAGCTCTCAAGCTCAGCTACTACCCAACTGCAGGCCCAGAACCAACTCACCTTGTCTGTGCAACGTTTGATGTGCTCTGAGGTGAAATGTGGCAGCTGTTTCAGGTATGAATCCTTGGACCACATGGCTTGTGTGACCATCTGGGCCAGTTCCATGGCTGCCAGAGCAGGGCTCAGCCACCCATTACTGGAAAGGACATCCACACAGGCCTGGATGAGCCGGATTGCCTGGATAGATAGGAGTGCAAGAGCAGGCAGGGTTGGAACAACTACTGCACACGTCAGTGTGCCCCAGCCCCCCCCACACCCACCCCATACCTTGCTAAGGATTTCCTCTGTATCTGACTGCAGCTCAGCACTCAGCTGCATGCGGGACAGGTGAGCCTGCAGAAGCAGGTTGGTCTTGACGTGCGGGTCATTGAACTTAGGGTTATTCAGTTTGTGGGGCACCTTCTGAGACAACTGGAAGGAGGAAGAAAAATAACTGATGACAAGCAGGTAATAATGCCCGAGACCAGCTCTCGGGACAAAAGCACCACCTGACCCAGCTTCACAACTATTCGAATATCAGAGAGGTCTGAGTGGAGGGGGCAGAAATGTGTTGGGAGGCGTGAGGTTCCTGTGATCACAGGATACCACATGATCTGGTGTACAACAGGCCACGCTTCTCCCTGAGGACACTGTCCTGGAGCAGAGATGCCCTCACCTGCCTCAGGAGGTTGTCTTCATGGTGCCGGATGGGGATGTTCTCATATTCTGCTGCATTGGAGATGATCTCAATGAGCCCTCGGACCTTGGTTTTGGCATTCAAGGACATACTGAAGAGTTCTAACAAAAGGAGATTTGGGAGGAGTCAAGAGGCAGAAAAGGAGCAAGGAAGAGAGTTCTGGGTCACTCCTGCTCTACCCTACAATATACACCCAAAGCCCCATTACCTCTCTCTCAATGGGCTAAAGACCCAAACACATGATTTTCTCAGCATAGGTTCCCCAAAGACACAGACACGCCCCTGCCAGCCCTCACCAATGGTGGTGTAGTTGATGTAATAGTAGGCAGCGATCATGCCCAAGTTCAGGGGTGCCACGTCCATCTCATCCTCGATACTGATGCACTTGGACTGCTCGAGGTCACTCAGAGTCTGCTCCACGAGCTCGGACAAGTGGTCAGACAGGTGACGATGGGAGATGCCTGTGAAAGTGAGGGAAGGGAGAGGGCTGTCAGGGACTCTGAAAACCACACAAGGACAACAAGTGCTCCGAAGCTCACTGACCCTGCAGGTTGTAATAATTGGGGTTCTGTGTCATGCGGCGGTATAGGAAGGTCCAGGTAAGGTAATCCACAGCATCCTGCTTGTTCTCGATGGTCTTAGTAACAATCTCAGCATTGAAGTGGTCATGCATACAATGGTCCAGGTGAGACTCTACTGGCAATGGCTCATACAAGAACTTTTTGAAGAAATCCTATGGATTGAGGGAGATAGTAACAAAGAATCAATGATAACAGAGTCACAGAGAAGGGCCAGAGGCAAATCAATAGAGGATGGCCTTATGGGACAGTTTCTACAAACACGGAAGACCCCAGCTGCACAAATAAGGTGAGCTGGATCTGGACCACTGGGCATGTAGTCTGTTCCTATTGGCATCACTGGCTATTTTTACAGTGGGAACAGGGATGTGCTACATCACACCGACTGCAGTGCAGGAGAAAGGATAGGGCCAGTCAGAGGGTGAAGATTCAACATACTCAGCAGCAAAAGTAAAACCAAAACATCACAAAATTTCATGATGGTAGCTGAGATTCTCCTTCCAAAAGCAACATGAGAATATAAAAATAAAAAATAAAAAATTTACAGTGGCCCTCCCTGGTGGCGCAGTGGGTTAAAGCACAGCACTAAGAAGCTTAAGCCACTTCCCCATGAGTTCGATCCCCGCCTGCCCCGGAGGTGACCACATGGTGCGGCAGACCTCTCCTGACCCACCCGCTGCTCCCCTCAGCAGTGTACTTCGTTGATCTGCCTGTTCTGCTCCCCACTCTGTTCCTGGTGAAGCCTCTCACCCTCCGCATTTCTGGCCTGTACCCTAGTTCTGTATGAATAAATAAATCTTTAAAAAAGAAAAAATTTACAGAGAAGATACTAATGTAACTATAGACATCTATAAAGATTAAAGAACCTGCTGGATTAAGGAGCCCAGGATCCCAGAGAGTATGAAAGGCTAGGACCAACCTTTTTGGAGCCCTGGCACATGATAACACAGCGTCCCTCATCATCCTGCAAAGGCCGGTTGGCATGGCCCACCATCTGCAGCACGTCATAGATAGGGTAATCCACATAGCTGGAGATGAGAGAGGGGAGGGGGAAGTGGCAGAGCATATTCAGGAGGCTCTGACTGCCCCAACGTCAAAGAACAAAATGCTGACATGGGAGATTCGGGCAAATGACAGTGAAGCTGTATTCATGAGCCCTTAATGCAGAGGCACCCCTAGGTGCACTGGCTTATTATATATCATTTTACTCTTCGGTTTTAAGAATTGTGACTTTGTTGCCCGGGGTGTAATGATAAAAGCAAAGTAACTCCCTACTAAAGGATCAAGTGTGTAAATCAACCACCTCAAACCTAATAGCTGAAAGTTTCACAGAATGTCAAATCATGACTTAAATACAAACCTTGAAGCCAATTTATACATTTAAACATCCCATAAAAATAAAGCTCATTTCAAAATAATCTGTGTTTGAGAGAAAATAAATTAGTCAAGCTTAATCTGAGAAAAAATAAACCTACTTCCCAACACCACAAATGTGTGTGACTCTGATCATGTGACTTTTCCTAATCTATAATATGAACTATATAATCTCTAAAGTTTGGCTCAAACTTCCTGGCTCTCCTACTTGAGGAAAGAGAGGTGGGCAATGGCTAAAAAGCAATTATCAGCCTAGGTCCTGACACTCAAAAAACTCTCAAGCATATGCCATGGTGGGACCCTGGCTAGCTTTTTATATCACTAACCCCTTTTCTCCTTATATCTCATTTCTGGATCTGCAGATGTTACATTCATTTTAGAAGGGAAGTTCCTTTGACACAGAGCAGATGAACTCACGCATGGATCTTGCCATTGTAGTACTGGGTATCCATGATGATCACCAGGTGGGCGGCCACATTCATGCCCCAACAGAGACTCCGAGAAGCTACCACTACCTGGATAGCCCCTAAAGAAGCAAGAGAAGAAAAAGACTGAGTACAGGGTCTCCTGATTGAGGTAGATTTTCTGCCTTCTAGGCTGGCAGGGACTTATCTTTTGTTGTTTCAGAGCACAGCTTAGTGGGAATGTGATCTAACATGAGTAAGAAAGTTAACACAGTATTTTAAAAGGTAGCCCCAAGCTACTGTTCTCTAGTCGGAGACCCTTCTAGAAGAGAAGGCAATCCTGGACAGAATCCACTCGCCTGACACTCTTGCCTTGCTAACTGGCTCAAAGTTGAATTCCCTTTGAATTTACCCAAATCAGATCAAAGATCAAAGAGTAACAGTAAATGATTCTGACTGAAGCACCTCCACTGTGGTTCCACCAAACTGTGAAACTCTGCAGGAAATGACAGGTGAACAAGGGACAGTGGCAACAGACCACCTGCAAGAGTCACGATTTACTACATCTTCAAGTTCTAACAGCCTCTGCCTGTCCGGTACCTATGGAAAAGAAAGTCTAAGTCTAGTGGCACAAAGTCCTGGTCTAGAGGTGCAGAATCTGAAATAAAACAATCTTATGTGCCTGTTTTTTCACCTAGCAGAGAGATTATTTGCCCACTCATGCTACAGGTTACTGAGACGATCAATGAGAGAACAGATAAAATAATCAGAATGCTAGATCAATACCTCTGTATCAAAGTCTAATATATCTCACCTGCAATATAATTATTCTGAGTTATAAGACTTTTACCTGAACTGAAGAGCTGTTCCACCAGACGTCGCTCCATGGGGCTGAGCCCCTCATGCAGGTAGCCCACACCATTTAACAGCGTTTCCTTGAGTGTGCTATCACTTAGTTTCTCCAGGTATGGGATCAGATCCTTCTCAGTGCAGTGCAAGAACCTGAGCGGCAAGAAGACACATTTAGCTCACTCCTGAGCCAACAGCCCTCCACTGTGCAGCTGCCTAGCCCTAACCACCTGGGGCAACCCCACCCTCATAGCTAGAAGACACTTAAGGGTGGACAAACCTCACCTGACCCTAACCCTCATACCCGCCAGCAAAAGTCAGGCCCCACCCCACCTCTGCCTCTGGATGTCCGCCGCACACGTGGTGAGGATGTCAATTGCAGTGAGGCGGGTCTGCTTTCGAGACGGCACAAAAACAATGACGGGTTTCTTGGGGGAGTGCTTGGTGATGGCATGGTACACGGGCTTGGCCATGGACAGCAGGCGAGTTTGTGTATGGCTGATGTTGAATCCCTGGAGATCACAGAAGAGAACCACAGAGGTTACAAGACCTGGGTACTCCTGATGTGAGGCCTTGTCGAACAGGACAAGCAGGTATTACCTGAATGTGCAGCTCCAAGGGCACAGGGCGCACATTAGGATGGAAGTTGAAAGTGGAGGTGGCGCTGCACCCCAGCCAGTGGGCCACATCCTTAGCATTTGAAAGCGAGGAGCTAAGTGCAACAATACGAATAGGTCGCTCAATCTGGGAGGAGATGTAGCGCATACGGGAGCAGATCACTTCTAAGACAGGCTGGGAAAGAGGAGGGAGTCAGTACAGGTCCACATGCTCCGTCCCCCACTTCGAGACACCCACAATCTCGAAACGATACAGTTCTTCCTTTCAGCTAGGGCTGTCCTATCTTTGGTTCTACCGTAGCCAATCTCTACTATGCCATCCTATTGGTCAAGAATACTACAAAAATGTTTCACATCATTCTTCCCAACAAGATGACAAGTAGAATCATCTTGGGATAAGCCTCCAGTCTTGGGCCTCAGACCCAAAAGGAAGGCCAAATACCAAGGTCACTTGGTTAGTCACAGACAGCTCTTCTGTGCTATAGTCAGGCCATACCCCATTCTCGCCTCCAATAAGGTGGACCTCATCCACCACGAATAAGTTGATGTTCTGGACATTCTTGCGCTGCTTCCACCGCCGAGAGAGGATGTCCCACTTCTCAGGGGTACTGATGATGATATTGCCTTTGCCCAGGAGCTTCAGATCCGTGCTGGTCTCCCCTGTTAGGAGCACCACCTTCTTGTTGAGCCTGTCCTGGAACTTCTCATACCAGTCCATGTAAACCTGGCAGGCAGGGGAGGAAGAGCAAAAAAATGATGAGGCCATGCCAGGCATCACTATTTATTATGAAGAAACTCCCAGAAGTCACACAGAGACCTGCTGATCTGTAGAGAGCTCAAACCACTTTAAATCCCATGTCAACCTTTATGTGGCAGGAGAGATTTTCATGAATATACAGAATAAGGAAACAACTTTTACCCAGATGACCTTCGTTGGCCTAATGGGTAAAAACAGATTCTAGGGGAAGTGACACATGGTACACAACACGTCACATACCTGCTCTGCCAGGGCCTCCATGGGAGTGATGTAGACACAGCGCCCCTCTGAGTTCTGCAGCAGCATTCGCAGGATGGCAAACTCTGCACAGATGGTCTTTCCGCTGCCGGTGGGGGCTCCCACGAACACATTGTCGTCACTGTTATATACAGTGTTAAACACTGAAAATGCACAGAGCAACAGTATGAACACTGAGTGAACAGAGAGAAGAGAAAACACAGGAAACCCAGGCAGCTGTGAAGCTCCAACAACAGAGGGATGAGGGTGTATGGGCTCTAACTGCTGTCAGGCTGCCACACATCTCACCCCATTTTCTCCTTCACATACAGAAAGGGAAGGAGGAGAGACAAAAGACCAAGCGTGCAGGTCTCGTGGAGGTATGGGGAATGACAACAGAAGCAAAGGAGGCAGGTATCGTTGATCCAAAGGGGCTGGGATGAAGAACAAATGGAAACTGGTGACCTTTCTCTGCCCCTCCAAGCCTCTCTCATGTTTTCTGAAAAATAATAAAAGCCTGAGCCCTAGCATCGAGGCTGAGCTAAAGTTCAAGTTTTACTTTCCAGCTGGCTCAACTGGAGTGCCTTCTCTATGCATGAGTTTCCTTATCTACAAAATATCAATAGCAGTTCCTCAAATAGTAAGTGCCTCATTGGATTAATGGGTAGAATGAGGGAAAAAAAACAAAAAAAAACACCCGTAATGCACTGCTCTAATAGCACTCAGAAAATGGTGTGCTCTGTGGATGTGGCTGCTATATAAAATGATGGGAGGAAGCATCAGTCAGCACTTGAGCACCAGGGGCAGGCATTAGCCTCCTAAGTCCAAAAAATGACAACGCACCATGCTAAGAGCTTTTCTACTACCCTCAACAAGACATACAAAGGAGAGGACAAGTCTAACAACCAAGCACCCTACTTCCTTTCTTGCCACAGAACACATCTTCCCCTCCGTGATCTGTAAAGGATGCAAGGCAATGGACCTCCTTGGAATGGACAAACCTACCCTGTGTCTGGATGGGATTGAAGAAAGGAAATTTATCTTGGTAAAGGCTCTCAAAGGCACTGTTTCTCAGAGCAGACACGGGCAAGGGCTGCAGGTCCAGAAGCTCAGTTGGAGGTGGGTACTTCTCTGGTAGGATCAGGTGTCGGAAAGAGACAGGCAGCTGGGTCTCACAAGCTGCCACAGAACAAAAAGGAAGAGCAGTAGTAAGCACTTCTCTACCCAATGGCGCCCAGAGTCCTCTCCATGCACACTGGAAACCCCAAGGCAGGATATGTACAAAGTCAACCAAACCAGCACAAAGGACAAAACATTCCTGTAATTGCCTTAGACAATTAAGTTCTGAGGGGACCACGGAAGGAGACACACTCACAGAGCCAGCGGTCAGACACCACTCGGATAAAGTATTGAGGAGGCAGTGGCTCAAAGACAGGCACGAAGAATGTAATGAGGTGCTCATCCTGGGCATATTTGGCCTTGAGTAGAAAGTACTCATGGTGCAGAATCACTTCGCTATCCACATCCTCCACCAGGATCCAGAATGCCTCCGATGAACCATGAACCTGCCAAGCAAAGGGAACATGAATCAGGGTGGAAACTCAGCCCTTGCAATCCAGCTCTCCTCAAGATCATCCTGAAACCGGCCCCGCTAGCCAGCAAAACCTCACCTTTTCATCCCACTGGAAATCTGGCGTAATGGTCAGCTCTACTTTCAGAGTGGAGCGTGTGATAGGCTGTAGATGCACTGATAACTCCAACTTGGGAAACAGGTGGACATATTTGTGGATTGTCTTCCCCATCTTTGGCATGCGAATAAGCTCCCCTGTGAGGACATGAGAAGAAAAGTATGGGGCTGCAGACCAGTGGGCCTGAGGGAGCAGCAAACTGGACCCGGAGGACAACTGGCAGATGCTGCTCCAGGGACAGGGTTTCCTCTTCACTCTCGGTGAGTCCCCAGGACTCCAAAATGCCAAGACCAGCAGCCAGCCTTGTCCCTCAGTGGGATGTGAGAAGTGAAGATAAAACATTAAGTCACAGGGTCTGGGAAATGGTTAAGTACATGGGCTAAGAAAGGCCACACTTTCCACACACCTATCTCATTATGATTCAAGTCATACAGACGTTCAAAGGGGAAGTTTTTCTTCTCAATCTTCTTCACTACTTCCTCAGGGAGTTTCCGGAATTGGCGCAGAGGGCACATGGACTGCCACCTACCCAGGAAGGAGACAAAGCCATGAGTCTCTTTGCAGGGCCTGAAACCCATTGCCCTCACCACAGCTTTCAACAGATTGCCCCTAACTACATGAGACATGGTCATAAGAGACCATTCAACCAGTGCCAGCTGTAAGACCTGACTGCCAATACTCGTCACACCCTCTCCCACTCCCCAATTCCACTCCAAAGTCTTTCCTCTTCTCAACTTCCACAGGGAGTTCATGCATCAGACCAGAAAGCAGATGCACTCTATGGCTTTTCCATCACACACTCAGCCTGGAGACCCCATCTCAGGTGACCAGCTTGCAGCTCACTGAGTCCTCACATGCGTTTGTCGATCATCTTGCAGAGATTCAGTGTCTTGTCTGTAAGTTGTGCCCAACCTCGATTCAGGACAATTTCAAAGATGGCACGCATCAACCGGCCAGCAGACTAGAGAAAGATTAAGCATGCCTCGATTACATCTCCATTATCCTGAGGCCGAATGAAGCCTCTCTACACACGGATTAACTGCCTCATACCATCATAGAACCAACTTAAAATCCCTTTGTAACTGCCCCTCCACTCCCTATAGGAGATATTTGCTAAATGCATGATCGCTAGAAAAGTGCAGCTTCAGTTCACCACACATTTTATCCCAATGTTCACTGTATGACTTTAAAGCTTTTGTTTCACTGAACATTTAAGGCTCTAGCCAGATGGCACTAGTCATTTGCCCTTAGAGGTAAAGATAAGGAAGCTAAGAAAACCCAGTGCCACCTCTAGAAGCATTAATGAGCCACGCAGTCACAGTGGGAATTCATGCTGTCTGTGAGATGATGTCCCTGTGGAGCCCCCAGCCTTCTGCCCTAAGGCCTTATCTTTCTCAACTGCCCAGACCTATAAAACAGAATGGCTATGCCATACACGCATCAATCAATGAAGACGACTAGTAGAGCAAACCCAGCAGTCCTACCCCACCAGTGCTAGGTCTACTTCCTCCAGGACATACAGCATCCAGGCCCCCTCTCCTAGCACAACTCTGCTCTCACCTGAGTGACATACACCATATCAGCCATTAGTGCAAAGCCCTCCAACTTCAGCTGTGAGATGAAGGCTTGGAGAAGGACATTGATCTGGAAAAATGCACAATCAGTCAGACACAGGCCAGTCATTGAACAAAGTAAGACAGTGAATCACATTTCTGCTCTGGACATCCACGCCAGGTACTGATTTACAGACTTTAACTGTTAACTCTATACAAAAGACACTCCAGTCGGATGCAAAAACTGGGAGTATTGGGCAGGTTTCCAAGCAGAATCAAAAGTCAGGGTTCATTTTTGAGATGATTATGAAAATGGCCTGATCCTCATCCCCTGCAGAGGGCCTCACCTTTGCGCTAGGTTCCTCAATGCTCTCCTTTACAGGGATGGGCACCCGCTCCAGCAACTTCTGCAACTCCAGCTTCTCCTCCTGCCATAAGAAGGATACAGGTCAAGGAAAAGCCTGGTGACCAAGAAAAGAACCCACCCCAACACACCAATAGGCTCACCTCTCTCACAGTGATGTTTTTAAACTCTGAGGACAATGAGAAAACTCTAAAAAGCTCAATCTCACTCAAGGTAGGCTTTAGTAGCTGGTTGTAGGTCTGAACTGTATCATTAGTAATATAGTAGTGGCTGGCTATACGGCCCAATTCTGTAACCTACAAAGAAGAAAAAAATCCAATGCTGACTGTTAAAAATTCAAACTTCTGTGGACAAAAGGTACCTAATGGATGAACTCAAAGAACACAATTATCTGACCCAGATACATGAAGAAAGACGGCACAACAAACTGACGTACAGTGAACTTCTACCCATGCAGAAAATATAGCTGGGTCAGCACTTCAAGTCAGGTTATGCAAAGAAAGCACTGAGATTTCATTACAGTAGTTTGGAGGTGCTTAGGTTCAGGGGCATTCTCCAATTCCACCTTTTTTCTACTGTTCCAAGCAATGGGTAATTAGACAGTACTCAAAATCAAGAGAGAACACAGGAAAATTTTCTCCCAGGCCTACAACTTTTACTGACACCTTTGTCTCTCCCTCACCTGGAAGTTGCCTGTCTTCTTATCATATTTGACCAGATTGTTCTTATCCAGCATCAAGGCAGCAGTGTGAACTAGATCTAGTCGGCGCTGGTCCAACAGGGGATCTCCTTTGAGGTCATCATGAGAGATGCCATAGAGGGTTGGGGATCGAAGCATTCGGATATACAGGTAGGCATAGCCCAGCCAGTTCACTGCGTCCTACGAGAGAGCTCATGGAGAACTAATGCCTAAAAACAAAGCTCCCAAGGGTCATTTATAAAATACTTCCCAACTACCAGGATATGTACTATGTACTATGTTGTCTCTTATATGGCTTTGAAGTTTCATTATTAAGAAGACAGTCCTTCTTTGGGCCCTCCCTGGTGGCGCAGCGGGTTAAAGCACAGCACAGAGAATGTAAAGCCGCTTCTGCATGAGTTCGATTCCCGCCCACCCCAGGAGGTGACCACATGGTGTGGCAGACCTCGCCTGACCCGCCCGCCGCTCCCCTCAGCAGTGTACTTCGTCAATCTGCCTGTTCTGCTCCCCGCTCTGTCTCTGGTGAACCTCTCACCACCCCTGAGCCTCTGGCCTGTACCCCAGTTCTGTATGTGTAAATAAATAAATCTTTAAAAAAAAAAAAAAAAGAAGACAGTCCCAGTCCTTCCTAAGACGAGGGATGTATCAGTCAGAGACCCAGGAAGCTTATGAGAGACTGCTTAAATGAAGTGGGACATGGGTGCAGAGGACCCAGGGTGCTTCTGGCCCAAAGCACCACTGCAGGAACCACCCCACTCTTGGTACCTCAGCCTTTCTGGAATAGGCAAGCGACCCCTTCTCTACCTTTGCATTCTGGACATTGCCCAGTACAATCTCTGCATTGAGCATGTCAGGCAGCTTTGATACCATCTGGCTCTCAATGGGAAGTTGCTGGTTGAGGAGGGATAGGTAGTACTGTAGCTCCCCGTGAGATGTGATGAGGATGCCTTCCCCCTTCGTGTCATACTGGGGTCTTCCAGCACGTCCCAGCATCTAGATCAGAGACAGCAAGCCAAGGGGTTCAGTTAGACTCTCTGACTTTACAGAACCTGGTCTTCCACTGGTTGTCTTTCCTACATCCTTGCATTTCAGATACATACTTCACCCCACAGAGAATAAACAAAAGGCTCTATACCTGCAGAATGTCCAGTGCCCCCAGTTCTGTCCAGCGCCCCTTCTCTGGACTGTACACCTGGGTGCCTTTGATGATGACTGTATGTGCAGGGAGATTCACACCCCAAGCAAGAGTTGCTGTGGAAACTAAAACCTACAGAGGCAAAAATGGAAAGAGGTGCTACCACCAGTTAATATTACCAACTTCTCCAGGCTATTTTCCTCAGAGTTTCTAGCAGGAATGAATAATGTTGGTTCCCCTACTTAAATATCTGACACTAGAATTAAGAGAAAAAGGGTTATGGGCCCTCCATGGTTGCACAAAGGGTTAAAGCACCACACTATGAAGCTATTGCTATCCACAGCCACTGCAACACGAGTTCAATCCTTGTCTAGGGAGGTGACCTACACGGCACGGTAGACCTCTCCTGTCTCGCCCGCTGCTCCCCTCAGCAATATACAGTATATCTGCCTGTTCTACTCCCCACTTTGTCTCTGGTGAATCCTCTCATCTTCTGCATCTCTGGCCTGTACTCTAATTCGTATAAGTATAAACAAATCTTTAAAAATAAGAAAAAGAGAAAAGGAACCCTTGTATTCTTCATCTACTTAAGATTTGTTCATTATTACTAATCTGTTCATAATAATTATGAATACTCTATTAATTAATATTTCAAAGTTTAGTGACACCTAAAAGGAAATAATATAGGCCAATATTAACAAACTTAAAGTTACCAGGCAGTTAAAAATAGAGACTATCCAATGAGAGAATAAAGTGTGTCCAGACTCTATGAGACTTTGTCTGACAGCATCTGGAGTCACCAAAGGGCCTGCTTTGCTATACTCCTCAGACACTTTCCTAATTGCACTTATCATCCTGCATACAATCTATGAGGAGTTGGGATAGGCAGCACAAAGTTCTATTTACTATACCTATATGACAGCCCTCTGACTGAGTCAGACACAAACAGTATGGGACACAAATGCCTGGCACAAGTTTTGACATTCTGTGTTTTGCTGACCCTCACCTGAATGTGTTTATCAGCAAAAAGGTCCTCCACCAGTGTCCGATCAACTCTGGTCATGCCTGCATGATGAATAGCAAAGCCATAGGGCAGCAGATCCTTCAGCTCCAGGTTCTGAGACAGAGAAGAGGCAATGAGGGGAGCCTCCCTTTACTCAGGGCGACTCGGTAAATTTCACGTGACCTCTCCCCTCACCTACTACATACAACCACATTCAGACAATCAACCTCACCCTGTGTGAATTAATGGTGGCACATTGCAGTCCCAGAGGATTGTGTGGACAACCTCAGACTGAGCTGCCAGATAGGAATCAGAAAAAAAGGTCTGCTCCCCTCACCTTGCACTGCTCGGCTTCTGTCCGAAGGACCTCTGTGGAGGCTGAACCTTCTCTAAGAAAAAGACCCAAAGTGTCCTTCTCCAGGCACATGTCTCGGATGGCCCTGGCAGTCTTCCCAGTCTCTTTCCGGGAGTGGACAAACACAAGCACCTAAACAGAAACCATGAGTTGCCACAGCACCAAAAGCCAATCCCACAGCCCAAGGGAAACAGCAGCAGGAAAGAGAGGCTGTACCAATGGCTGTATTACTGTAAGAATAGGATTCTGGTCTTGAAAGACAATGTAGAAGTGCAAAAAAAAACCTAAATAAGACCCTAAATAAACACCCTAGTATAGAGCTAGAGCCCTGGAACTGGGAAACTAAATAATCCTTGTGCCCTATCTTTAACAGCAAATTGAAATATAACATGCACACAGATTCAGGAATTTCAATTAGGAAGCTGTGTTCAAGTGTGTAACAAGACTCTAAGCCACATGAAGAATGCAACTGCAAAGTAACAGCTAAAATATTAAATGGGCGCTTTTTAAAAAAAGGACTGAAGAAATAAATACTAGGAGAGACAGTTCCATTTGGTACGAAATGGAAGTCCTCCAAATACTTGGTGCCAAAAAAGAGGTGTCTCTTCATTTCTTGTTACTATACAAAAATAAACATACATCGTGTCACTTTCCCCCACTTTTCTGCCTTAATAGGGTCTACAGTAATACCTTATTACTGATATTGGCGATTTATATTGAGTTTCCTCTATCTTCCTCACTCTTATGTATTAGTAAGATTAGTACTTCAAAAATTCAGAAGAACAGGGCTCAAGAATAAGAAGGAACCATTGACAGACCTGATTTTTTCCTGCATGTTCCATGATTTTCTCATAGACTATTTCATTCATGATCTGGAAACGCTTGATAGCTTTTTTCTCTGTGATGCCCACATAAGTTTGTTCCAGAGGCACTGGGCGGAAGCTAAAAATTCAAGTTAGACAAATGAGACTTGTGGCACAGAACACAGAGGAAATAAACCGCTCTGAGAAAGATCATAGCTTTGGGTTCACACATCAAAACTCAAGGACCTTCTAAAACCCAATTCAATTACTAAAAAAGAGGAAAAGCAGCAGGAAGGTCACCCTGGTTAAACTTTCCAGTTTCCTCTCCTACCTGTTGTCAAAGTAGAAGAGGCCCTTGGCAGGATCGACCCGTAGAAAGGTGGCCACATCTTCATAGTTGGGGAGGGTGGCGCTAAGACCTATGAGTCGGACATCCTCTTGGGTCATCTCAATGTTTCGGATGGCCCTGGCCACCAAGGCTTCTAAGACAGGACCTCTGTCATCATGGAGAAGATGGATCTCATCCTAAGAAATAGGTGTGCAGAAAATTACCTGGAGACTAGAAAAATGTAGTCCCCTTTCCTGAGAGCAGCTCCATTTTGTAGGCATATAAAGTAAAATGCCCCCCCCAAAAAATAAAGGGGACGCCAAACCAGAAAAACCCAAATGATGAACAATCACTGAGAAATACCAAGAAAAAAGCAGCTAACTATGAGTTGCTTAGCTGCATTCGGGGAAATGCAATGCTTGGTCCCAAGTCCTCAGAGCTGCCCCTGCAGCACTAAGGCAGCTGCAACTGCCAGGTGAACAGCAGCTCTGTCCGCGCCCCACTGCAGCCAACCCCGGGGCTCGGGTATCAACCCCGCTCTAGGCCCTGAAGGCCAACACGTGAGGTTTCCTTTCTGCTTTCCAGATGCCTTAAAGAAACTGTACTCAGGCTCACCATCATTCCTCCCCAGTGTTTCTGCATAAGAAATAAAATAACCTCACTCCTTATTTATTCTCCTGAGAATGGACTATTTATTTATAAAGTCCTTCAACATTCCAGGAGGAAACAATTAGGTTTTTGGTTTTCTGTTTATTTCAAAAACATTTCATACATAAAAGATATAAATAATATGGTAATACCTATTGTGAAATGTTTCAGTTAGGCAAAGATTCTCATTTAAAGGTAACAGCCACCTTGAGAGTAAGAAGCTATCATGACAATAGTCAGGGACTAGAGAAAAAGTTCTGAAGAAATATTTAGTGTAAAAACAAGCAAACCCTCCTTGAACATTCCCTCCATTCCCACCATTCTCTTTATTCCCACAAGTACCCTGGGCTCACCAGAATGATGAGTCGCACCAGCTGGGTGTAGGTGCGCTCCCCACCCTTGCGCGTAATGATGTCCCACTTCTCAGGGGTACAGACAATAATCTGGGTGGCACTAATCTCCTCCTTGCACAGCTGGTGGTCACCAGTCAATTCTGCGACAGTGATGCCATATGTGGCCAGGCGCTGGGAAAGGAAAGGGCCAATCAGGTTAAGAATGCATGATAGGAGGGCTCTCCCTGATGGCGCAACAGGTTAAAGTGCAGCACTATGAACTAGCTGTAGCCACCTCCGCACAAGTTTGATCCCTGGCTCGGGAGGTGACCCACATGGTGCAGCAGACTTCTCTTGGCTAGCCTGCTGCTCCCCTCAGCAGTGTACTTCGTCCATCTGCCTGTTCTGCTCCCCACTCTGTCTCTGATGAATCCTCTCACCACCCCTGCACCTCTGGCCTGTACCCCCAGTTCTGAATGCATAAATCTTTTAAAAAAAAAAAAGAATGTGTGAAGGGTGCCCCAACCCCAACCTCCTCACTGTCTAGGAAGTGTGATGGGGTACTGAAAACAGGTATCAATCCATAGGTAAGTATTAGATGAATCAGGTCAATCTTATGAGTATGTATTTCTACAACAAATCCAAGTTTACATTCGGGCAAATGAAGGAGGCAAAGGATTTCTGGGAGTTTCGTACAGAACCCAGAATAACAGCACTATGCCTCTTATCAACCACCAATCACATACATGTGAGTGCTTAATAATGTCAATAATGCAAACGATACTGGAAGGGGGTACTATGAAGATCAAATATAGAAAAGCCCTATAAAAGCTCAAGACAGGTCCACATTTTTACTCTGGAAACACTGAAAGTGATTCAAGTTCACCTTTGAAGTGGGGTGAAAAACACCATATGAGACACCCCAGGAATGCCCTAACACAAACAGCAGTGATATATTAGGCTTTTTCTTACTACTTCAACAGCTGTACCCAATATCTTCTGGAGGAAAAGTTCTAGTCCTTTACCTTTCCAAAACTGCCCACCATTTCCTGAACCAAAGACCGCATGGGAGCAATGTAGATGATCTTGAAGTCATCCACGTTGATAGTGCCATCCATGTTGATGTGTTTCCCTATCTCTCGGAGCATACACATCAAGGCCACATTGGTCTTACCAGCACCCTGAAGAGAAGTTAAAAGTGAGAAAGGGTTTACATGGTTACATTGTGAGGCTGACCAAGTGAGAATAGCACATGTCCTAGGAATTTTATCCTATCATTTAACATCTTAGGTCAAAGAATACAGGGTTGGTGGGTAAGAGTACAGATTAAGAACAAGCTTGCCACCAAAATCCATTCCTTTCCACACCACAAGAAAGAAAGCAGCTAAGGCAGCGCTTACAGTAGGAGCACACAACAGCAGGTTCTCATCTGTCTCCAGAGCAGCACGGTAGAGTTTACTCTGAATCCGATTCAGCGTTTTGAAGCCCTCAAATCCAGCCTGGGCATACTTCGGCAGTTTCTCCACTGGAAGCAATTGCTAGAAGGAAGAAATGTCTTTCAACATCACACTAGCAGTACCCTTGAGCAGATTGTTGGGTTATGTACAACTGCCAGGACTGCCTTTCCTGGCTCCTCCCTGACTAACTTTCCAGAATAGAGAAATCAATATTGTCTTCTTGGCTCAAAATCAAAACAGTAAAACTCTTCAGCAGCTTCCATTTCTGAAATAAACTATCTATGACAGGACACATTTTGGTCAATGGGTTGAAACTGGAAGGGAGGTAAACAGAGCAGAGAACTGAGAAAAAATAGTCACTCACTTCTTCTGAGCCAAAGGGCTTAGGCTTCAGAGCAGGCACATGCACCTCTTCATAGCCCTTGCGCTGGCGACGGAAGGAACCATCAGGAAGCTGGCAGCGTTTATTTGCCATGAAGTGGCTCCCTTGGGTAAAAACCAAGTCCTCCAAGTCCAGAACCTGCCGGGGAGCTAGTGCCTGGAAATTTGACAGAATCGCAAAGCAGTTAGCTGAGCAAACTGAGCAAATGAGACCTCCATCCATCACAGCCTTGGCAACAGCCCTGACACCTACCTCCCCACCCTGTTCTAGATCCATAGTTTCTAGGTCTGTGTCCATTCGGGACTGACGGACTCGCTCTCTTCGGATCCTTTCCTCCTGTAAAGGGAAGAGATAAAATAAATAGTAATGCTTCATTATATTCCAAAATATTCTTGTACACTTCAGTCTCTGCTTAACTGAGCTTTAACTCACAGGAGCTGACAAATAAGTCCTAAAACAGAAAAACACTTTACAGTCTGACACTTGTCACAGGGACCAGCAAACTGATGAAAACAAGCAAATGGATTTAAAGGTACAATAAAGAGTGCAGGAAAGTCAAAAGTAGACATTCAACAATTTGGCATCAAGGGGGTATCCAAGATGTGGGTTCTTTGTCAGCAAGTATGTGTTCCATACCTGGATTTCCCATACCAGGCCATTATAGAAATGTCATAATTTATTGTGTAAAGACACCAGAGCCCCACAGTGCTGGCGGACAGAGCAAGTGAGCAGCGTCTCCACCACAGCATTGATTCTAACCCATACCCACTGAAAAACCTCAAAACAGCTCAGAGAAAATACTTCTTCAACTCCCTCTTTTAGTAGGAATTTAGCTTCCTGATGTCATCTTGCAACCAATGTCTCTTTTCTGAAGAAAATACTCTAGGGCTCAGTAGTCAAACAAATAAACCAACCCAGTCCTTACCCGGATCAGATCCTCCTTCTCAGTTTCCTGGAGCTGGTAGAGGAACTTGGAAAGCTCTGGATCAGCTTCCATCTTTCCCATGATCCTTTCCTTTTCACCCACACTCTGTGCACTGGCCAGTAAGGTACAGTATAAAACTGCCAACATCAAAAGAAAGAAAGGAAAGGCAAGAGGGGGAGGGGTGAAATAAAAATCAGCCATCAATCAATGAAATACTGCCATCTGTGACAGCATAGATGGACCTTGAGGGGATTACGCTAGTGAAATAAGGAGAAAAACAAATATGAAAATAAGATTTCACGCATTTGTGGAATAAAAAAAATAAAAACAAACACAAGCCAGTAGACAATGACAACAGAATGGCGGTTACAGGGAAGAAAGGGGGAGAGAAGGTGCAGGAAGGAGCAACAGATGTGGGAGGTGACTGGACATTCTGCAGTGAGTACAGTGAGAAAATGTAATCTTGGAACCTATAAGGTGTTATAAACTCATGTTACCTCAATAATTACAAAATTAAAAAAAAATCCACCTGGCAACTGCACAGTAGAAAGAAAAATGAAACCAGTGCCAAGCCATGAGAGCAACAGTCTCCGCCACGCCATATGCACACACATACTCACTCATCATGCGGTGCTGCCGCAACACTTTAATGAAATCAAAAGTGTTGAAACCAAGTAGCAGAACCAGCTGGTTCTCGCATTCTCGATCATCACTGGCCGTCTACAGAGAGAAGTTAACACCTCAATTAAGGACACAGCCATCTGCTTCATACACTGTCCCATCTGCTGAGAGACACACTGACCACTGAAATGTTATCTTGGCCATACCTTCAAAATTTCCAACACTTCATCTGCCTTCTTCTGCGACACGATAGCATCATCATAGAAGCGACTGAGCTGTCGCTGTAGCCAAAACGCATCAATATCCCGAGGGTGCAAATCCTTCTTCTTAGAGCTCATCAGTTCACCAGATGCTACAAGCTACAAAAGTAACCAAGCACTGAGCTCAATAAGTCTCTGCTATTAAGCACTTCCTCCTCACCCTGTAACTAAGTTCTACAGGTCACTCTCTTTGAAAACTTTCCAGAAGGGAAATATAACTCTGCTTTATTGAGTTCAGAGCACACACAATTAGTAGTTCCCCAACAGAAGCCTTTGGGAAAGAGGATGACTGACTGAAGTCTTAAGAAAATTGAGATGTTAAATGGTATTATGGTTCATTTAATAAATGTGGCTCTGGACCCTCCCTGGTGGCATAGTGGATTAAAGCACAGCACAAAGAAGCTTAAGCCACTTCTGCATGAGTTCGATCCCTGCCTGCCCTGGAGGAGATCCACATGGCAAGATAGACCTCTCCTGAAACGCCCGCTGCTCCCCTCAGCAGTGTACTTCGTCAATCTGCTTGTTCTGCTCCCCACTCTGTCTCTGGTGAATCCTCTCACCCTCCGCATCTCTGGCCTGTACCACAGTTCTGTACGAATAAATAGATCTTTAAAAATAAATAAATAAATAAATAAATAAATAAATAAATAAAATGTGGCTCAGTACATATGTCATAGGACCTAGCCGTGGGAAAGAAAGACTCTGGATTTGCAGAAGTAGAAAGAGCAAATTGTACTTACGTTAGCTGAGAGCGTACAGCGCACAACAGCCTCATCCCCTTCCATGTCATCATCAGATGCCTCTTCTCGAACCTCCCCATATACATCTTCATCACCTTCCTGTGAAAATGATCCAAACCCCAACTCATTATCTGCAGCTAATCCTAAAAAATTGCTCCTTTTAGTCACTTAAAATTAGTTCCGTGGGTTCCTCCCTCCCCGGTGGTGTAACACGTTAGGATGCAGCACTACAAGCTAGCTGCAGCCGCTTCAGTGAGAGTTCAATCCCCAGCCCTGGAGGCAATCCACATGGTGCAGCAGACCTCTCCTGTCACGCCTGCAGCTCCCCTCAGCAGTGTACTTCGTCGATCTGCCTATTCTGCTCCCC
>NW_004567121.1:2655046-2762738 GCF_000260355.1 Condylura cristata
GGAGATCCACATGGCGTGGCAGACCTCTCCTGACCCACCCGCTGCTCCCCTCAGCAGTGTGCTTCGTTGATCTGCCTGTTCTGTACCCCACGCTGTCTCTGGAGAATCCTCTCACCCACCACATCTCTGGCCTGTACCCCAGTTCTGTATGAATAAATCTTTAAAAAAAAAAAAATTAGTTCCATGGGTAGATCGATGGCACTGGGGTGAAACCAACAGTTTACTGGAACCAGCACCAACCCTATTCCAGGACTACATTTAATCGAATAACCTCATGACTCTCAGTCCACTTGAATTGAATTCACTAGAATTCAATCTACTTCTTCATTCATTCCACTCTTTCTGCTTCGTGTTAGGCTGCCACAAAGGCAACCAACTGGATCATAAACTCTCTAAATACAAACAATAACAAATGAAAAAACAAAACCAGCTATTAGCTAACAGGAAAGAAGAAATTAGAGCTATGCAGAAGCATGCCTGGCAAAGCCCACAATGACCCAGAAAGGTAAGACCAAACTTAGCTTGCTCATCACTTGCTCACATTGTGTATGCTTAGCCTGGTGTCTTCTTAAAAGCAAGTATTTAGCAAGTACTGTGAAACAAATGTTTTGGAAAGAGCAAAGTGTTCCTTTAAAATGATAATATCTTATTAAATACACCAAAAGAAGGGGCTTAGCAGTCATCTACTTCAATCACTTCATTTGACAGATGGAGAAACTGAGGCAAAATGACCTGCCCAAGTTACATGACTAAAATTCCAACCTTTTGGCTTGCAGTTCATTACGCTTTTCTCTGGCTTTTCTGTGCTACCCCTACTTCCTATCCTAGTTTAATTTCCAGAGTCAGCATTTTTCCTTTCAGGAGGTAACCCCTCCCTCACACATATACTGAGATTCCCAAAGCAAACTGGCAATTTTTTTTCAAGTGCCCTATTTATTCCTATTTAGTAATACTCAGAAATTTCTGATTAGATGAAGAACATTAACCTCAGTGGCTGCTGCAACTGTTAATTAAACAACCATATACAAAATATGCCTTTTGGGCAAATGCACATGCTTTTCAAACTGTCAGTAGCAACTGGTACTGCAAAGTGGGAAATGACCAGACTAAGTCTGTCCACGGAGGATACAGTTCGTGACCCCCAATGGATGCCTGAAACTGTGGGTAGTAAGAAACCACATATGCTGTGTTTTCCTACACATACATACCAGTGAAAAAAACAGAATTTGTAAATTAGGCATAATTAAGAAATTAACAATAAAAAAGGGCAATTATAAATAATATGCTATAATAAAGATTACATGAATGTGATCTCTCTTTAGATATTTCACTACATATAATAATTTATATGCAACTGATGATGGAAATTGAAACTGCAGATAAGGAGGGATTATTAGAATTTTAAAATCCAGTAAAACACAGCAGCATATACCCCAATGAGGTTATACACTATTACTTTATCTTTTGTCTTTCTATCTTTGTTTATGCTGACCCACTAGAGATATTTTAAATTATATTTACTTGTATTTAATAATTTAAATGTATTTTATAAAACTTAAAGAGAACGATAAACATTTTTTTAGCAGAGTAATTTTTATGCCCAAATTGAACACTTACAGCACCATAAAATTAATCTGGCTTTTAGGGATCTTCTTTACCTTAGAATAGTCCCCTCACCTAAACAATTCCAAAAATCAGTAAACTATGTTCACCTGCTTTATCACTCACCTCCTCATCAGACTCAAACTGTACATTCACACCGTATGTCTCATCAATATTGTCATCTGTAATGATGAGGAAACAGAAAAAAGACAGTGACTGATTAGTGAAACAAGGCACTATGGAGCTCATTTCCCTCCCACTGTCTGAGTTGTCTCTCCTCAGGATAGATCTATATTCTAAGAACTCACAAAGACACTTGTACGATCCATAGAAAAGAACTACAATCCAGCCTTCTCCAACCCGCAGTTCTGGATGTGGCCTAGCTCTCATTGCTCAACCACCTCAACTCCCACTCCCAATTCTGCCCAAGTTTTCTCACATGTATTAGACAACAAAAGTGTCTCAGTGAGAAATGGCTGCTGGAATCTAGGGTTTCTGAATCCATAAACATAACTCTTCAATAAACACCAAGTAGTGTAGAAACCAACACTTCAGACATTTTAACACTGATGCTAGAAAATCACGTTTAGGAGTCAATGTGATCGGAAGAATTCATTTACCCATATTCTGGATTTCCTTGTCTCCACCATAGTCTGTGATCTTTTTGCCCAAGTTCACTAACACATGGTATCTAGTATCATCTGTCTGACCCAGCAGTAGGTCAATCTCCTTTCGCCTTTCCTTGTCCCGAAGCTTTTCATTCTTTAGCACAGCTAGAACTTCATCAGCTGCCCCACAAAGGATATCACGTGGCTGGTGGCAAAACAAAAGCAGAAAAACCACATTTAGAACAATAACACACAGAACATCACTGACCAGCTTTATATGACAACAGGATGTTAAAGGGAATCATACCAGATTCTGTTTTCATCAACATTAATAAAAAAAGGCCACCAGCAGCTACAGGAATGAAGATTCATTAAAGATTAGGCAGTTGGTCTCAGGAAGCTCCTAGGAAGACATGGCTTTCACACAGTGTGCCGTGTCTCCCAGAGAAAGAACACTCAGCAGTCCTCCTCAAGCCTGAAAACTTATGGTAATTCTTTGTTCTCACCTCCTCTAGTACCCACTTCACTAAAAAGTCTCAGAGACTCATAAATATCACACACATATACTGGTCAAGAGCACAAATTCTGGCTATAGACTATCATGTTAATATCTAGCTCTTGCAAATACTTCTATGACCTGGGAAAACAACTATTCCGTGCCTAACACCTCTCTTCTGTAAAGTGAAAAGAAGTATTAATAGCACCTACTCACATAATTAGTTCTTGTGAGGCTTGAAAGAGACATGTAAAGTGCTATTCCACATAAAGTAAGTGTTCAATAAGCTGTAGCCACATCTGCAAAATGGTAGAGCCTATACAGAAAATTCAGGGCCAAGGGTTCTCTGATGCCTCCCAGTTGTGACCCCACCCTCTCCAAAAACATAGTCTTACCCTCTGGCCACCTTACCTGGTCCCCAAGTGCAGCCTGGATGAAGCTGAGCAGCACCTCATAGGTCTCCCGGGTCTCTTTAGTTTTTGGCTTATAGATGATGCCCACCATCTCATCAATGCCCTCTGACAGGAGAGTATAACCCTTCATCTTGTTGATATCATGCCGGTCCTCATCACGCTTTCTTCGCCTAATGGACAGAGTGTGATACTGAACAGCAGAGCCTTCCCTCCCAAAGGCAACCCCACCTCATCTCCTTCTCAGCTTCAAGGCACACATGTTAATATGTAAATACACGGATATATACCTCAACAAACATTTCCTACTTGGCATCCTCATTTGTAGTAGTCTTTATGAAATTACAGTAACTGAAAGGTAATCCCCTACCATCCTCTCACTAGATGCATTAAAACATTATGAGAGGCCCTCCCTGGTGACGCAACGGGTTAAAGCACTGCACTAAGAAGCTTAAGCCACTTCCACATGAGTTTGATCCTGCCTGCCCCGGAGGAGGTCCACATGGCGAGGCAGACCTCTCCTGACCCACCCGCTGCTCCCCTCAGCAGTGTACTTCGTCGATCTGCCTGTTCTGCTCCCCACTCTGTTCTGGGTGAATCCTTTCACCCTCCGCATCTCTGGCCTGTACCCCAGTTCAAAGCTCCAAAAGAATTTATTGTCATTGATTTCCCAAAAATGTAACAAAACTAGAAAAGATGTCATGCCCTACAATGTAGAATCCAATAATATACTAAATGACTTCAAATATAACTACTTTAATCAAATCTGGGCCTACAAATAATTGAGACTTCATCATGGAAGGAAGAACAGCAATGGATCAGAGTTAAAAGATAATGGTGAGATAAAGTTCAATGATTTTTTTAAAAAAGTTTATTTATGTATGTATGCAGAACCGGGGTACAGGCCAGAGGTGCAGGGGCGGTGAGAGGATTCATCAGAGACACAGTGGGGAGCAAAACAAGTGGATTGATAAAAAACACTGTTGACAAAAGCGGCAGAAAGGACAAAAGAGATCTGTCACACCATGTGGGTCATCCCCCTGGACAGGGATCAAAGTCACGCTGCAGCAGCTGCTGACAGCTCCACAACACTGCACCAGGGAGAGCATGATTTTTTTTTTTTAAGTTTTCAAATATATCTCCCCAAACATAAAAAACCATCCAGCCAAAAAAAAAATCTTTCTTTCATACTATGGATGCTTGGGTATAACAACAAAATGAATATGAAGTGGGCAACAGCATAAAAAGAAGTAAAAATGGAAAGTCAGTAACAGAAGGATGAAAACTAAAGTTAGATCCAAGGGCATAGCAAGAGTCTGAAAAATGAAAAAATTAAGATCTCACTACCAGATCTACCAGAAATACATGCTAGAGAAAGGTGTAAACATGGTTTTCTACTTTGATACACTTGTTAATACTAAAGAACCTTTTAACTCTCATTGCTTTTACCATACTAAATTTTCTTATGCTACTGATGTCTCATCTTGCACTATGCATTTCAGCTAAAATGCTGAAGAGGAGGATAAAATTTGAATCTGAAGATACATCATTATCCCTTTATACTTACTTGGCTCTTCTTTCCTCCTGCAACTGTGGTTTGGTCCGTTGAGCTTTATCTCCCATTCGGGTACCCTCCAGTTTCCCAACCAGGGATAACACCTCTCCTGTGGGCTCATCTCGGCGGGTCCGGTCAATGAGAGAGCGGTCAGCTTGGAGGACAAGATTCGAGTTCTGGAAAGATTATAAAATTATGGAAACTCTGGCATAAACAGGGCAAAGTCCTCTAACACTGGAACCAACTAATGGCAATAATAATAACAATAATAGTTTGTCCAAGTAAAAAGAGTTATCTTAAAAAGAAATAGCATTGGGCTATTTGGACACATGAGCAAAGAAAGGGCAGAATTAAATCCTATATCCAATTAAAACAGCTAAGCAATCCCAGCTCCTAACACTGCCCAAAATAAGCACACCTGGGAGAAGTTGGGGGGGTGGAGAAGGATGGTTGGAGGGTGACAGATACAGATTAACTGGGAATTAGGTCATAGGCTTCTTGATGTTGACTTTTCTCTCGTTATGCTTCCCGGGGATCCCATGTCTCCCGGGGTTCCAGTCCTTATCCCTCCTGTTATGTCTCCGGGTGCTCCGATGCCTATTTTGTCAAAGCCTAATCCCTCACGGGTATAGTGCTGAGGGGACAGGGAACAAACCCTCCTATGAGAGCTCTTTGCCTATCCAGCTTGCCCCAGGCCCCACGGAGCTGGTCACAGATCGTGTGCCCCACCTTCTCGATTTTCCGTTTCCTTTCGCCATTCTATAGGCCTTCAGACTTGGGACTCCCCTCAGCCTCCTGCCCACCCCGTAGCTCCCCCGACCCGAGTTCTCCCCAGCCCACACGCACCGCCTTGTACTCGTACTGCAGGCTACGAGCGGTCACATCCGCCATGGCTGCGGCTGCACCGAGCCCTTAGGAATGCTCCCCGGGACCGCACGCTGCGAACCGCCGTTAAGTAGTCCACAGCGGAGCGGGAACGACGCAGGACGGACGCGCAGGAAGCAGAAAGTAATGCACCCCCTTCCGCTTCCGGGTCGCGCGCCGGAAGTAGGGCGAAGCTGCGTCCGGAGAGTGCGTACTATTTCGCTGCGGCCTGGTCTTCGGGGACTGGTTGGGCGCGTGCCTAGCGCATCCCGGGTCCCAGGATCCCGCGTGCTTCGGCTTTCACTTAGGTTTTACGCCCTTTCCTTTGGCCCCTCTCGGCCCCGGCCTTGGGACCGCAGATTCTGCACGTCGTAACGAACGGACGCTTGCTTACCCGCCGTCCCTAGCGCTCGCTGCCGCCGGTAAGTCCTGAAATCTAACCGTGTCTGTGTGTGTGTGTGTGTGTGTGTGTGTGTGTGTGTGTGTCTGTCTGTCTGTCTCCGTCCAAGAGAGACCGTTTAACCATGGGTTTGTATGAGAAACGCAGAGACAACGGCCCGGAAGCAGAGGGAATTGTCAATGAAGGCATGTATGGGAACACAGAGTGACAGTGACCGCCGGGTGTCCCCTACCCTACCCCCCACCCAATCCCAACCCCCACCCCCAGGAAAGGGACAGCGTTTACCTCAGAGATGAAATTATTCTGTTGGGGGAGACTTCATGGGTCTTGTTGAAAAGTGTGAGGTTGGGGAGTCTCATGAACCTTGTTAATTCAAGGGGAAAACTGAAGTACAGGAGGAAAGAGGAGTAGGAATTAGAGGCTCTTTGTAGGAAAGGAAAAAGAAGGAGATCTAGGAAGCCCCGGAAGATGACACTTAGCCAAAGCTGAAGAGAAGCATAAGCAAAGAAAAAAATCCCTTCACAGAGAGTAGCTAATACTTTTAGGGAGTGATGTTTAAACTGTTTGTTTTTTTTTTTTAATTGCTGTCCATATAAACTTTTCAGGGTTCTTCATTCTTTTAGTCAAATCATTTACACACTTGTATTTGTGATACTCAAGAAGATGCAGGAATGGAGATGGTGTCCAAGGAAAGTTGGGATGGAATGAGCTAGGTAGGTTGTAGAAGATAAGACCCAGAACTAAAAAAGAATTTGAACACAAGGCGTTTGTACAAGAGGTAATGGGGAAATATGTCCCTGAGAAGTCTCACATTCCTGGCAGTAGGGAAATGTGCTTGTCTTCATAACATGTAGTGTGAGGCTTGAGCCAGTTTATTTTAAGATTAAAAGAAATAGGACTTACCTGGTGCCTTAGAGGTTAATAAAGTTTCAGCACTTTCACCTCTGCAACCTGAGTTCAATCCCCCGCCAGGGAGCTAATTCACATGGTGGTGCAGCAGACCTCTCCTGTCCTGCCTGCTGCTCCCCTTAACAGTGTATTTCAGTAGATCTGTCTCTTCTGTTCCCCATTCTGTCTCTTGTGAATTCTCTCACCCCCTGTTCTATGCTTGCTAGATAGATAGATAGATAGATAGATAGATAGATAGATAGATAGATAGATAGATAGATAGATAATCAATCAGTGGAATACAATTAAGAATTCAGAAATAAACTTTTTTTTAAGAACTGGGGTACAGGTCAGAGGTGCATGGTGTGAGAGGATTAACCAGAGACAAAGTGGGGAGCAGAACAAGCAGATTGACTGAAATACACTGCTACGGGGAACAGCGGGCTGCTGTGCCATGTGGATCACCTCTCTGGCCAGGAGTTGAACTCATGCTGCAGTGCTGCAGATAGCTTTTCATAGTGCTTTGTTTCTGTTGCTTAAGAAATAAACTTATATTTATGGGAACTTGATTTTTCCTCTCCTAGTTTTTTCTCCTTTTCCTAACTACTCACCCTCTTCCCAGATCCCCAGCTTATGGTTCAGACCTGACCAGCTCCAAGTTACACTGGAAGAAAGACATTTACTGCTGGCTCGGCATGCCTGTGCTCTAAGACAGGGAGGGAGGGTCTTACCAAACTCGCAGAAGCCACTGAGTCACAGAGCCCCAGCAGCAGGTAGACACCTCTTATAGAAGACCAAATACCAAGAGGAAGGGACCATGAGAGTGAATTAGAGTTGGATAAGCAAGGGCTTGGGAAAGATGCATGTCTCAGATGCATGTATGCTGTCCATGTAAGACACCTGGGAAATAACCAGTAGAAGAGTTCACTTCCATCATACAAGTAGCACTTAAAAATAGAGCCAACACCAAGGATGTGGAGAAAAAGGAACTCTCCTGCATTGCTGGTGGGAATGCAAACTAGTACAACCACTATGGAAAACTGTTTGGAGGTTCCTCAAACTGCTAAACATGGAGCTTCCCTACGACCCAGCAATCCCACTCCTAGGTATCTACCCAAAAGACACAAAAACACTGATTGAAAAAGATACTTGTACCCCCATGTTTATTGCTGCTTTATTTACAATTGGAAAAACATGGAAGCAGCCCAAATGCCCAAAAGTAGATGACTGTATTAGAAAGATGTGGTACATATATACAATGGAATATTACTCAGCAACCAAAAAAGAGAAACACATGTCTTTTGCAGCAACTTGGATGGAACTGGAAAAGATCATGCTTAGTGAGATAAGCCAGAGAGAGAAAGAAAAATACCGGATGGTTTCACTCATAGCAGGAGTATAATGGACCAGGCGAGAAAATAACAAAAATAATGAACAACCATAGACCAGAGACATTCTGTGGGGGTGGAGTGGGGAATGGGATCAAAAACGGGGGGGGGGGAGGGAGGGAAAGGCACGGGACTATGGTGGTGGCACAGGGGTGATTTGGTGATGGGAAACCCGTGGGGATTACAATGGAGATGAAAAAAAAAATGTGCAAAATGATGTAAAAATAAACTTAAAAAAAAAAAATAGAGCCAACACATGCCTGGTGCCTCTTGTGTTTGGAATGTTTGATTTGTTAGACCCTCGGAGAGCTGTCCTATGAATCAAGTAGTATTTTCAGTCCTGGAGAATCCAGATGAAGAAATGAAATACAGAAAAGTTAAGGAATTGCTCTAGATCACCTACTACTAAGTGGAAGTACTTAGATTTGAGCCAGGGCTGGGCACTCTTAGCTGCTATGTCATTCTGCCTGAAAGTAGATGTTGGAAGTAGATCTGGAACCATGCAGTGGACAAAAATGTCTCTGCCTATGCCTAACAATCCTTCACTGCTTCTCAAAGGTTTACTGAATGAACACCATGTGCTGCATGAGTAGCCTACATATTCGGACCAGCCGCTAGGATGCTGTAGCTTTCCAGGCAAAAGACAAATATCTGGGGTATGAAATGCAATGATAGAGGTGTAGTGGGCCATGAGAGCCCACAGAAGTGCACCTGAATACTACCAGGGAGATAAGGCAGCTCTCAGGAGTACCTGGGACAAGGATGAAGGGAGCCTGAGCTGGGTTTTCAAGCCATGTTGGGCTGGTTGGGTAGAGCACATGGGGATTGGCCAGAATCAGCCAAATATAACCTTAGAAAACAGAACCCCTGGCCTGGGCCTGGCAGCCCTAGCTGTAGAAAAAGCTCTAGTATTCTAATAAGTACTTGTAGGGCTATTGTGGCAATTGTGGGAAGTAATATTTATCTTTTCTTTGACTTCTTTCTGTTATAACACCATATTAATGGATATTGTGAGCAAAGCAATTTTGTAAAGTACTGGAGGCATTAAATGCACCATAGTGACCCCTCTGGTGGCACAGGGGTTAGACACTGTGCTATCAAGCTATCACCAGCCACTGTGAGGTGACCCAGATGGTGCAGCAGACCTCTCCTTTCTCATCTACTGCTCCCTCAGCAGTGTGTTTCAGTCAGTTCACCTGTTTTAGTCTTCATTCTGTCTCTGGTGAGTCCTCTCACTCCCATCCCTACACTGCAGCTCTTGTGTGCATAACTAAATGAAATAAATCTTTTTTTAAAAAAAAAATCAAATTGTAATTAAAAAACTTCATAGACTGTCTAATTACATTTTGGATCTTTTAGTGTAAATAAGCGCTCCCTATTTTTGTGTATTTATAAACAAAAAAAAAATGAATCCCTGAGAATTTCTAGTGTTGTGGGAGAAAAAACACAGCAGCTGCAGTTAAAATGCTGATTGTAGTCAGAGTACAAGAGGAAGATCAGAGAAACCACTAGTGATTAGATGAGTGAAGCTTTACCTTGTGATGTAAAGACTGGCTAGGATTTCAGTACAGGTAGAGTGTGAGGGATCTCAGAGAGATACCCAAAAAAATAAAAGAGGAAAAGTCTGAAAGTAGGAAGACAGGAGCAAATCTTAGGAAATGTTAGGAGCTCAGCCCAGCTGAATGTGGAGTGAATGTTAGGAATAAGACAAGATAATATAAATAATTAGAGATAGATATTTAATAAAGAGCTCTTTATTAAAAATAATTGTGAAGAGTTTTTACTTTACTCAGAAACCTACTAGGTTTCTCCTGTTGGGATTTCTTTCTTGCAGCTTAATAGCAGGTATTTGATTCGAGGGACCAACATTTAGGCTAAGCAAAAACTTTTATATATGACAGGCATTCTCAGAGTGCCACTTCATATGTTATCTCCGTGAAATAAAATGGTTGTCTGTATTTTGCCAATGAAGAAGTTGAGACCCAAAGAAGATGATTTACTTGCTTGGTCTCACCTACTTCAAAACCAGGCCATCTTACTCTAGTCCCTCAGAACAGGGGCTTTCTCATAGCTCTGGTCTTCAGGCTGAGCCTCACAGTATTGGGTAAGATGGATGATGGGGGTCTATGGAGGACTGGACATGGGGAGCACAGCTGCGAGGCTATTGCCGGAGGTGGAGCATAAGGCGAGGTGTGCCTGTGGAGGTACCATGGGCAGGAGTATAGAGCATTGACATGCCTGTTTGGAACAAAGGGATTTGGTGATTATCTTTGGTTAGTCCCAGAAATCCTCAGTTTGCCTGAGCTCATGTACTAGGAAAGAAGAGCTCTGGGTCATCCAAAAGACCCTTGGGACCTGCATATTGAATGGTGAAATGCCTCTGACCTAGGCTAGAATATGTACATAGAGCCAGAGTTAGAATGAGGCTAAATCAAATGACTCCGGTAAACATAATTTCCTACATGGAGAAAGGAGTCAATAAGTGGTAGTTCTCTGTGTACCTGAAACATCAGTTCACCCAGTAAGACATACCTTTGAACTACTTCATTCATTCATTCACTTCTTCATGTAGCAAAATGTCATATGGCAGTCACTATGCTGTTGGTTCCAAGAGTGAACCAATAAACAACATACATGTGCTATGCAGCTATATTAAAGAGTTGACTATTGTGACAAAATTGATTTTCTAATTTATTATCTGGTATCTATTTCTAAGTAGGCTTTGTTCCCTTCTAGGTTTTCACCTTAGGAGACAATGCTTTTGTTTTCCCCAAGAGGCAGTTCGATACAGTGATTAAAAGCTACGGGCTACAGGTCAGCTGAACTGTGGCAGCATCGTAGACTATGTATGGACCCTACCTGATGACTGACTTTGCAGGAACTGAGAACTTTTTGCTATATGCTTGTTTTACGATGAAATCATGGCACGATGACATACAAATGTAGGCTCCTTGCAAGGCAGTCATGTCAGCATAACTCACACTGGTTCTGCGGTAGATCCATTCCTAGCCAGGCTGCTATTAGCTTGCAGAGTTTCAAGGATTAGCTTCTGTCACATGTGGAGGACAGAGTCTCATGACAGGCCATCTTCTGTTTGTCCTCACAACTTCTCTATTAGGGCCCCTCCCCGTTGCCTGCCTTTGTTCTCTCCAATTTCTGTTGCATTGGAATTTTTAAAACAAAAATAGCCTCACCTTTTCTTTCCCATCAGGTTGTGTGCACGTGACTCTTCTCACTATGTCATCTCACAAGACTTTCAGGATCAAGCGGTTCCTGGCGAAGAAACAAAAGCAGAACCGTCCCATTCCCCAGTGGATTCGAATGAAAACTGGGAACAAAATCAGATACAATTCCAAGAGGAGACACTGGAGAAGAACCAAGCTGGGCCTGTAGAGAGAGCTGCATGTGAGGCGACACATGTTCGTGCTACATCAAGATCGCTAGCATCACCACATCGTGCTGAAAACATCACTGTTTGGACATGTTTGGAAAGTTATTTTTCCCGATGTTTGTATGTTTCTGCACCTAGTAAATTGACTCAGCAATAAATATGTGAGGTCTTTGTTGGCAAAAAACATCATACTGTACTGCATCATGCTCTCTGCTTCCTCTTTGAACTGTTCTTTCATCTTGGCAGCACCAAATCACTGCCTAGTCGTCTTCCCCTACCCCAAGTGGCTACTTGGTATGGAATCCAGTTCCCATACACACAAAGACAAAACATACTTAGTGTAAATGAACTTTCATAGGTTAGTGTGCATAAGCGAGAAGAAAGTTACCCATATCCTTGTGGGTAAATGTCCAGCCAAACAGGGTTAGCCCAGAGTATAGGCCAAAAGCTGCCACAAGTTCATGAAAGGGAAGCAAGGAGCCACTCCAGTCTGGGGTGAAGGAACAAAATCAAATTACAAATCAGATAACAGCTGCCATAGTCAGTTTCCCCATTTGTCCCCCATATCCTGCAAGTCCAAGTCTGATAAACAACATACCTTTCTCTCAAGAATAGCTTCACCAGACCACTCAGCTCCACCCATAGGGGAGTTAGGTGGGACCAGGTATATGGTCCCTACCCCTTTATGGAGATTTCTTTGTTATGTATCGTTTTTCCTTTATGCCTCTGGCCCTAGACAGTGTTCTTTTTAGTAATTACATATTCATCCTTTGTATATTTTCAGGAATGTGTTATATTCAGAACTACCTTAACTTCATTGCCCATCTAGAATAATAGCATTAACAACTGTGTGTTGAAGTTCACTATGTACCAGGCATTCACCTCAGAGGTGTCAAGAGAGGCTGTCTGCCATGGGCCCTCAAACCTATGTGTTCTTGTTAGGGTTACCACAAATGCAAAGCCCTGGTTACTCTACAAGGGCTCTCAGCATTAGTTGGTACAAGCAGCTTCGGGGATTAAAGGGGAAAAGGATGTCCTAGAAGAATTTTGGTTTTGTTTTTTTCTAAAGAATTATTCATTCATGCATACAAGAGTAAGTATAGGCCAGAGGTGTGAGTGGTGGGACACCAGAGACAGAGTGGGGAGCAGAAGCGGCAGATTGACTAAAATATACTGGTGAGGGGAGCAGCTGGCGGGACAGGAGATGTCTGCTGTACCATGTGGTTCAGCTCCCTGGCTGGTATCAAATTGGTGCTGCAGTAGCTGGAGATAGTTTCATAGTGCTGCACTTTAACCCCTTGCCAGTAGGAATGCCCCTGAGAGAGGTAGTTTCAATGAGATCAGTATACCTTGTCTGCCAAACAAACTGTCCCATGTATATCAGTTGCTTGCACACCTCCATCTGGAACTTGGGAGAACAAGGAGAATCACATGAATAGGATGTTCATGCTGCAGCCATGAAGTTCATTATTTCTTTTAGTTCCAGGAGTCTTGAAAAGGATTTAAAGTTATCTTCAGAATGGGGCAACAAGCCACAGCCAAAAGGCAATATGAGCGTGACCACTAAGTCAATGGCCCTTGTAACTGTTTCTTGTAAGTGGACAGATAAATGGTGTCAATAACAGACCTCTCCTGTCTCGCCCACTACTTCCCTCAGCAGTGTATTTCAGTGTATTTCACTCTTCTGCTCCTCACTCTGGTGAATCCTCTCACTCCCATACCTCTGGCCCACACTTCAGTTCTTGTATGCAAAACAAATAAAAATCTTAAAAAAGAAAATAATAAATCACAGACACCATTTTCCTCTAAATACTTTAGCGTGAACATTGTTAACTTTAATTATTGTTCTTTTGTAATAAAATTTATATACAATGAAATAAGTTTTGATGAAGGCATACCTGTGTAAACTCAAACCCCTACCAAAGAATGTCATCAGTTCCCAGAAAAGTTTCCTCATGCCTTTCTTAATCAGTCTATCTTCAGGAACAGTCAGGGCTCTGATTTTTTACCTATAGGTTAGATAGCATTTCACTTTGAAAACATTTTTGTGTAACATGCATACTGTTTTATCATTTACCAGCACTGTCCTGGGTGCTTTATAAATATTAACTCACTATCTTTATCTCTACCGTTTGAGGAAGCAGTGATTTCTCCATTTTATAGGTGGAGAAACCAAGATATAGTGTCTAAAAAGCCTTCCCAAATCCTCACAACTGAAGTGTGGAGCTGGGGCCCCACGACCTACAGTGTCATTGGCCTCTGGCATCTTCCAGACCTAGGTAATCTCCAGAATGCTGGTATCAGTTACTTTGGATAGATGATTGTAGGTGATTTATCTTCTTCCATTTATTTACCTATAGTTTCTAAGATTTCTTCAGTGAGCACATACTACATCTCTTACATATCTAAAACTTCAACAGTTATTTTAAAATGTTCCTGTCATGCCCAACTCCTAAGTTGCTCCACTCTCTGGTGTCTGATCTGCATTCACACTCTCAGCCAACTCCTTGAATATTGCCAGTGTCATAGTGTGTTCCCCAGGCTCACCTCCAGGTGATCAATCACTTCAACCAATGAATATGCAGGAACAGTGTTAAAAAGAGCTTCATCTGGTAGTTGGAGTATATAGACATGGATGGATGAGGCAGGAAGTGACTCAGTCAGCTTGGGTTTCAGAATGTTGACTCTTCTTAAGCATAGAATTTCTATAAAGTGTGAGATGTTTCTTTAAGATGTACTCTGGTTTGAAATTTTTGGTAATCACATGCTTTAAGGTGTTAAGAAAGAAAATTCATTTTTCTTTTTCAAAATTTTGTTGTGAAGTAATTCCAAACATATATAACCTTTATTCACATTAACAAGTATATTAATGTAAATTTATTTTTACAATTCTCTATATTTCTCTCTAAGGTATTCTTCTGAAATATCTCCAAGTCATACCATTTTCCTTTACTCCTTAGCGTTTTACAATTTTTTTTCTTTTTTAAGATTTATTTATTTGTGCATACAGAACTGGGGTATAGGTCAGAGGTGCAGGGGCAGTGAGAGGATTCACCAGAGACAGAGAGGGGAGCAGAACAGGCCAACTGTCAAAGTACACTGCTGAGGGAAGCAGCAGGGGGATCAGGAGAGGTCTGCCACACCATGTGGGTCACCTCCAGGTCAGGCGGGATCGAACTCATGCGGAAGTGGCTTTAGCTTCTTGGTGCTGTGCTTTAACCCGCTGCGCCACCAGGGAGGGCCCTACAATGACTTTTTAAGAATAAAAACTTTTTTATCTAACAGTAATACCATACTACTTCATATTTCAGCATTGACAGTTTTCTTTATCTTTTATAGCATTGTTTCAGTTTCCACAATCCAATGCAGAATTATTTAGATCTGAAGTTATTCCTCCTCTTTTCCCCTTTTTAGGTCTTTCTTGACATTATCATATTGCAAAATAACAATGGTTATTTTGTAACATTTTTATTTTATTTTACATTTCTCTACAATATGGGTTATATAGGCTAATGTTTTGGGCAAGAATATTATATGAGCAGTGTGGTGTTTTCCTTAGTGCCTCATATCAGGAAGCACCTGATAGTGATGTTATTTTGATCTCCTGATTAAAATGTTGTCTGTGAAATCTCTCTGCTGTGAAGTGATAGTTCTTCCTTTTGTAACTAATAATTTTTGGAGCTATTGAATGAATTTCTGACCATGTACTTGCGTGATAAAAATGCTACACTTTATTTTCCTCGTAAAGGAGCCATACATTATAAACCTTAACCATGTGGCAGTCATAAGATTTCTTCAGTAAGTCCCAGGGCTTCCACCTTCCTGGGGCTTATAGGTAGAAAAATTGGGGAATCAATATGAAAGCTTTGTCCACAACCACATGTTCCTTTGATGCTACTGAACACAAATTCACTGGATAATTTGTTTTCAATATAGTCCATTTCTGTTCCTGAAAGTATTAGTTCTGCTTTTTTTTTTTTTTTAAGATTTATTATGTATACAGAATTGCAGTACAGGCCAGAGGTACAGGGGCGATGAGAGGATTCACCAGAGTCAGAGTGGGAAGCGGAACAGGCAGATGGATGAAGTACACTGCTGAGGGGAGCAGCGGGCAGGCGGGTCAGGAGAGGTCTACCACTGCCATGCCATGTGGATCACCTCGGGGGCCGACGATCGAACTCACACTGAAGCGGCTGCCGCTTGCTTGCAGTGCTGCAACCTAGCTGGTTGTGCTACCAGGGAGTGCCCCCAGTTCTGCTTTCTTTTTTAGGAACACTCTGACTCCATCTTTATCCATCAGAACCTCCTTTTGTCTTGGTATATTCCAGAGTATCAGAAAGCCCATTACAACCCCTGGTAGGAGACTATTTTTCACACCAGTGTGATCAGGCTTACCTGTATGATGTTGCTTTATCTTATCATATCTTACCAGATACCTTTTTCTTCTGCTGGAGGTGTCAGAGTGAGGCCCTGGGATGGATGGCAGCAGACCTCTCCTGTCTCCCATACTGCTCCCCTCAGCAGTGTACTTCAGTCCATCTGCCTGTTCTTCTCCCCACTCTGTCTCTGGTGAATCCTCTCACCCGGTATCTCTGGACTCCACCCCAGAACTTATATACATAAATAAATAAATCTTTTTTTAAGAAAATTATTTTTTGCATCACATTCCTGGACTGGCTGAAAACAAGGCAGTATCTTCAACTTTCCTTTGTGTTCAGTACATCAGGAATACTCAAGTCTGTCCACATGGGCCTTCTTTGCACACCAAGTGTGCAAAATGCTTGACGTCAAAGCAAGGTAAGTTTTTGAGATAACAATAAATGTATTCAATGAAAATCTTGCTGTAGTGAAAGAATACTTTTTTAAAATTTGTGGTTGGGATAAATGATTTGTCGAGTATTTGTTGTATCACAGTTCTTTTGTTTGGTTACCCTGATCGCTTGTCTCTAGCCACAAATCCAAATATTTTATTTAAGATCTGAATGTTTATTTGCTTATCTGATTCTTGGCCATAAACACAATCTCTGCATCCTCTTGGTCAGGGTTCTGTGTGGAGCCTAGACTTGCTTCCTATAAACCATCCCCAACTTCCTAACAGTTTATACAAACAAGGAAGGTACAATCTTATACCACCCAAACACTTTTTTTTTTTTAATGGCTGGAACACCATTCATTCAAAATTAGCTGTTGCATAACAGGAATTGAGCTAGTTCTAATTTTGATCTTGCCCTATAGGTCTCAGAATTTCACCAGAGAACCCAACAGATAACCAACTGACAGGGATGCTGTTTTATGTGGTGAGTTCTGACAGTCAACAAAGATGAAAGACATGGAATCCAAAAGAGGTGACTAACCCTTGAGCCAGACGCTCTAAAAATATGGGGTCACTTCATCTGCACACCATCCTTAAAAGGAAAGGACTTTAATCGTGGCATTTAACAGATGAGGAAGCTGGAGCTCAGCAAAGTTCCTAACTTTCTCAATTGGTCGGCTAGTGAGAGAGGCAACTTTGAGGCTGGGCTGGCTGAGCTCTTTCTTCCACCCTCAGCCCGTGCGCCTCCTCCCTCACCCCGCCCCAAACCTAGCAGAGCAAAGGAAGGATCGCTTTGACTGTAGAGTATGAATCATGCAGTTTTCTACTTTGCTTTCTCAAGAAAGCAAAGGGACAAGGTGCGCTCCAGACAAAAGGGCGGCCCGAGTCAGGGTCCTGGGTCTGAAAGGGGGATCGGACCCACGCGAGAAGGCCCAATTTCCCCCACTGCTGCATTCTGCCTGCTGTCCTTCCATTGATCCTGAGACTGCATTTGCCTGAGACCTGGCCTAAAGAGGGTCTCGGTTTTGTGCGACTGGTACCTGAGAGGAAGGATCTGCAGGGGCTAAGGTCACAGCGTCGTCGGAAATCACGCCTCCTTCTCCATCCCGAAATGAAATTGGCAATTGTTTTAAAAGATCCTCTCGGCTTCTAGGTATCTACCCAAAAGACACAAAAACACTGATTGAAAAAGATACCTGCATCCCCATGTTTATTGCTGCTTTATTTACAATTGGAAAAACATGGAAGCAGTCCAAATGCCCAAAAGTAGATGACTGGATAAAAAAGATGTGGTATATGTATACAATGGAATATTACTCAGCAACCAAAAAAGAGAAACACATGTCTTTTGCAGCAACTTGGATGGAGCTGGAAAAGATCATGCTTAGTGAGATAAGCCAGAAAGAGAAAGAAAAATACCAGATGGTTTCACTCATAGCAGGAGTATAATGGACCAGGCGAGAAAATAACTAGAATAATGAACAACCAAAGTCACTTGTCATCAAGCCCTCCATCCTCAAGAGATCGCTGTAAATATTTTGGAATCCACCCTTTAAAACTTTTTTCCTAGGTGTCTAATACTATACATAATGGATTGAAATGATAGCGTGCTGAGTTGGAAGCTGATTTTTTCCCCCTTAATATGTTATGGCCTATTTTCTATGTTAACTAATTTTGCACTTTATTTTTATATATAATGTATGTTTTTAAGGCATAGTATGTAATGATCAAAACGTGTGAGTGTAAGAGTCATGTAGATTTAATTTTGATAAAAATATTGGAAAATCTTTTATGGTATATGTATCATTTAGAAAATAACTGCACACTTCTGTGGGTTCGACTTATCCCAATGATTAGAATTATTTTTTTTTCCAGGCATTCACCTAATAGGGGGAGTCCTCTCAATGTGGCCTGTCTGCATCCTTTTCCAACATACCTGAGACTGTACCGAAGATGGCTCCCTTGTTCTCCAATGTCATCCAAATATTCTAGGCTCACCTGTTCCTTGGCTGTCCTGACATGTTGTGCTGTCATGCTTTAAGGGGATGAGTCCTTTTAGAGGAGAACAGCACCGTGGGCCCAAATCTGGTCTTAAGAGTAGGGTCCCAATGTGTCCTATATAACTGAGGCAGCATGGCCTTGTCTTCAAATGTGAACTCAGACTGGCACTTGAGACCAGCGTGGGTAACTTTGGCAGTGACTCGTGTATCTTCTTTAGCCCTGCAGGTCTTCTTTCCCTTTTTCCCCTCTCTGCTCTATGCCCTCAGGCCCTGGCCTTGAAGGTCTGCATCAAGGGGTTCCCTTGTCCTCTGGCTTCCCATTGACCTTGGCCAATGGGAGGCATCAGTAGAAGGTGGAAGGCATGAGAATGCAGCTCTCAGATCCGGGAGCTCAGATGGCTGACTTTGTTCTCTCAAGGGGCAACTACCTTTTCTTCTCAGGTACTCTCCACACAGTTACCCTCTCCAAGTTCTTATTACAAGCCACTCTTCTCCCTCACCCTTTCTCAGCAGTGGGCTCCCTGCTGGGCTGGTGCCAGGAATAATAATTATCCCTTGCAGTTTCCACCAAATTCCCAAAACCCCAAACTTTTTAGTCTCTTTCCTAGACTCTCCTCAATTACCCAGCATGAGTATGCCATTAAATTCGTGGGGATCCTAGCTGATACCCACATTAATCCTAGTATTAAGGATGTGTTTTTTAAAAAAATGATCAAATTTTTTCCTAACTTTTTACCCTGATTGTGTTTTGTATTTGAGTTTTAAATGTTATCAAGAAAGATTATGCATGTCATTTTGCTGAAGTTCATCATGCATAACTAGGGTTTTAAGGGATACTTTTGGGAAAATATTGAAAAAACATAAATCATATCTAGAAGTGTTCACCAAATCTGTAACATTTGTCTCCAGGTGGTAGAGAGTGAGAAAGCTTCTCTTCTGTTCTTCTAATATGGTATGTATTTTTACTATGGGCATGCATCATTTTTACAAAAAGATAACTTTCTATATAAATTTCTGGAGAAATGTGTACATTTTGATACTTAAAAAAGCAAAGCTCATTTTATTTTTTTGTAAATGGCAAGTTAGCAAATATTTTAGTGTTTGCCATCCAGGAGGCAGAATCAAGGATAACAAGAGGCAAATATCTACAAAATTTCATTGAAAAATTAAAAATATAACATTAATAATCAAATGCTTTTTTTTTTTTTCATAATATGAGTATACTAGTGAGAAGAATGGATAAAAAGACAAAAACAAAAACATGTCAGGGGGCCTCCTTGGTGGTGTAGGGGTTAAGTCTCAGTGCTATCACTGATTTTCAACTATCTTGTCCAGCCTGCTGCTCCCCTCACCAGTGTATTTCAGTTAATCTGACTATTCTGCTTCCTGCTGTGTCTCTGGTGAATCCTTTCACTTCAGGCACTTCTGATCTATATCCCGGTTCTTTTACAAGATAAATTAATTAATTAATTAATTAAAAATACACGTCACTCAATTAGGGTTCAGAATTAGTGTTTCCTATCATACAAATTGATTGCACATGTTTATATGTTAATGCTGATTTCTAATGAGATATACATATTGCTTCTTTTCATATAGTTACTGCCAAATACAGATATACTATTCCACTAGCATATGATTTTAATTAAGCATGCTAATTTCTTGGAAGTCATTTATATAATTAGATTCTTTTGATATTTATCTTTTAGTGTATCATTTTACTTGCTGACTAATCTCCTCTACTTGAGGATTAAGTGGAAGATCCACGGTTGCAAAATGAAATGCATTTTGAAAAATGGAACTGTACTTTCTGACTGATGTCTGATAAACGGCTAAAACTATAAAGCTCAGAAAATATATCTGCTGCAAATTTACATGAGAATGGATACTTTGCTTCTTGTTTTAGCTTTCACAACAAAGGAAGGGTAACAAACAGCTAGATATTACTTGTGATTCAAGCAAAGTTTGTTGAAATGATTTCATCACAGAATATATTTCATACAAAACACTAAATAAATGTAATTTTAGGTTGAGTTCATCAAGTCTGCAAAAGCTAATTTCTAAAGTCATTAGAAGTTTAATGTAGTATTTGAGGGCAGTTCTCATTTAGCAAAATTTTAATTGCAATCTCAAGCTCAGAAACTTTGTAAACTGATGTGTGGTTGGGCAAGGCTGTATATTCAGTTTCTATTTCTGGTGAAAATTCACAGAACTAATGATTTTTAAATCCATGAGAGTGAACAGAGCTTCCCATTGACACTACTGGTTCACTAATACATAATGAATGTAAGTATTTTCCACAAAGTATATGATGATGAATTATACAGTTAATGACAGGACTTAAACACCTTATATTCTTACAAACTTTGTAAATTTTTCCATCTAAGCCATAGTCTGCTCACGTATACTCTTACCATATCAGCTCTAATACACATTAGCAAATGCTATTTCAGGTTGTATTAAATTAGTATTTTCTCAGCATCTTTGAAATATTCTTGGCTCTGATTATTCCATACAGACAATTCACAAAATCTAATTCCTCAGTACCTACAAACTCTACATTGGCTTCCTGGGTAAATAGCAATAACTGAACAGTATCAGGAATGTGTTGGTCTATCAGAGCCAAGAAAAAAACACAATCACTTGCCTTAATTGATTATTGATGTCTCTTCCAGTTTGTTTCTTCGAGCAGCAGTTTCACCAAAATACTAAAAATCTGAAGTTTTGGGTTTTGTGGACCAACAGACAGAATTGAGAAGATTCTGTAAGTACTTTTTACATACTTATTTTCTTAGTGATTAAAAAATAATTTTATTTTGGGGGAAAGACTACCATGATTCCCTACCTGACAAGGGCAAATTCCACTACAGTGGAGGTCAATTGTTAGAGGAAACTCTGATACAGTGTTCTCACATGTCATTTGTGTACAATCACCAATTAGCATGAAAGACAAGGTGTTCAAATGGCTTGATTCTATTAAACCCACTGACTAAACCAACAGTCACTTCACAGAAGAAACATCACTAGAAAATAGTCCAAAATATCCACTGCTTGAAGGCTTTTTATTGATTAAGTGTCAACTTGATATGGATAAACAGTTTTCTAGCTCCGAGTCTCTGATTTGGTACAACTAGAATTAGCAAATGTATTTCTAACCCAAAAAACTAGCCACAACACCATTGGATTTAAACACCATTGGTTTGCAGAGTCTGAAATGTGTTTCTTTTCATGCTGACGTTGGCAGGTCACTATTAGAGAATTTCATCATTACTGTTTGAATGCACTAATGCTTATATTGGAGTACCCTGTGGTCTATGCTTCATCATACCAGTTTATAAAAAGTAAGCTTCGAACTTCATTGTCAGCCAGACACAGTCTTTTCTCCTCCACAATAAGGAGACCTGAAACATACTTGTCTTTGTGCTGAGTAGAGGAGCAGGCTGGTCAGGAGAGGTCTGCTGCACCATGTGGTCACCTTCGGGCTGGGATCCCACTCATGCTGAAGTGGCTTTAACTTCTTAGTGCTGTGCCACCAGGGAGGGCCCAAAACTTGGTACTTGTCTTTTGGCAGAACTTTCGTTAGGAAGCATCAAGAGACTGTCACTTCCTTTTCTCCTTAGCTGACACAGGATAAGAAGGGCTCTTTCTGGTACTCTGAAGATTTGTTATTGTTTCATATGACTTATCCAGCCCCTTTACACTCTCACCTCATCAGCCAAGCTGCCCGGTAGCTTTAGTGTTCTTATTTCCTCTTGGCCAGTGAGTGGCGAGTAGGCGGCAAGCTGTCTTTGGGTGTTGCTTCTTTCTAGAGAGTCGCTTAGGGATTGGGGAGAGACACCTGAGCCTGGGCGCGGACTGTCTGAGTCTGGGCGTGGACTGGGAGAGGGTCAAGAAGGATGTTAACAACGCCCCTCACCTCCCGTACCATTTTTCGCAGGGCCAGCCGCTCACCTGTCCCCCCCCCCCCACCACCAATTCTTAGTTATGTCACCATGATGCTCATAACTATTCAAATACCCAGTAGGAATCTTCTCCTTTGAACCGGGCTCAGTGAAGCTGACAGCCAGCACGGCTATGCCGGGTTGCGCAACCCCAGGGAGGCTGAGCTGTCGTGGCGTGAGCACCCCTGAGTCTTGGCCACATTTCCTCCGCTCCGTCCACGAGGGAGCCGGGCCGCAGATCGCGCGCGCTCGTGGAGGGTCTCGGGCCGGGGTGGGGCTCGCCCCGCATTAGCAGCGACTGGAGTCGGGGGGAGGAGCCTGGGCAGGGTTGGGCGGGTTGGGCGGAGCCTGGACGGCGGGAGCCGCGGTGCTGGACTGGCGCCCTCCGGGCAGCGCGCGGGACGGTGGGGTCGCAGGGACCCGCCACACACAGACAAACGGACTTTCGGCTAAACATGGTGTTTTCCCTGGGAGAGGGGTGCGGAGCCACTCCCGCTAGCGGGCCGAGAGAGGTATCGGGAACTCCCACCCCGCCGGCAAGAAGACGGGGACCGTCAGGCCGCACTGTCTCTTTAAGACGGTGTTCCTGCTGAGACCGACGGTGAGTAACCTGGCCCCCATCCCGGGAGAAACCCATTGGAGGCTGGGGTTGGGCGGATGAGAGTTCGGATCTCTGGGTGTGGAATTTGGGGAAGTTATGAATGGGGGGCGGGGGCACCGTGCTTTGAGTCAAAGCCCCCTTGTACGAGTACTTTGTAACAGGGATCCTGGAGAAGGCGGTGAAAATAAGCAAGGCCAGCGCCCCAAGGAAGAGTCTTCCACCTGCCTTGAGCGCCCACACGGCTTAGACCTTGGATCTAGGTGAGCCCAGAAGCTTGTGAACCGGTGGGGTGAATGCAAGAAACTTGAGGTCTCTGTGTTGGGGGGGAGGCAAAGGAACCTACTGCTGCCAACATAAGGTGGCCTTGGGCATGAAGTTCCCTGGGTTGAGAGGTTCAGTTGTGCCTGCTAATGGGCCCAGCCCACCAATGGGGCATCCAGCAACCCACCATAGGAGAGAGGTGGCAGGTAGCACTGCTTTCCTGGCACCCACTGGGGCAGGCCCCCTGGAAGGAGGAAAGACTGAGTGGTTTGAGGACACAAGGTGAGCAGAATGAGGATTATGAAGTCACAGTGGAGGTGAGATGCTGCCTGAGGCTGGCTGCCTGGGTCTGGCTGCCTGGCAAGAGGAAAGATATTCAGGCAGACCAGTGTTTTCTGCTCATGGAAGGGAACCTCTAGAATCAGCAGGGTGCACCTGGTGCCTATGGTGGACTGATGAGTCGGGTGAGGCCACCCTACCATAAGGGCTCCCCCTCCCTGTCCTACACAGGAATGGAAACAGTCCCATGTCCACACTCTGGAAGCCTAATGCCAACCACACTATGTGGAAGGAAAACAGTAAAGAGACCAAGTGGCACATCTGCTGCCCCTTCCTCCCAAACCTCCTAGCAGACAGATCCTCTTGCTCTCTCCAACCCTGCTATATGAGGTTTCTCTTCCTCTTGAGTGGTTGACTTCCAGGAACTGGGGTCCCAGGGCTCTGGGGAATATGCGCTGGAGAGCAGATGAGTCCAGAAGATCACCACTGACTCCCGCCTTCCTACTTCTCCAGATGCAGAGGCCTCGATGGCTGTGATAAGCCTTCTGTTCTTGGCAGTGATGTATGTTGTTCACCACCCCTTGATGGTCAGTGACCGGATGGACTTAGACACATTAGCCAGAAGTCGGCAGCTAGAGAAGAGGATGAGTGAGGAGATGCGCCAGTTAGAGATAGAATTTGAAGAGAGGAAGAGAGCAGCTGAGCAGAAGCAGAAGGCAGAGAAATTCTGGAGAGGAGACACATCCGAAGACCAGTTAGTACTGGGGAAGAAAGACATGGGGTGGCCATTCCAGGCTGATGGCCAGCAGGGGCCGCTGGGCTGGATACTGGGAAACCTGTGGAATGCTGGCCTCTTCTGCCTTTTTCTCATCTTTGAGCTCCTCCGACAGAATATGCAGCACGAGGCCTTTGATTCTAGCAGTGATGAGGAGGAGGAGGAAGTCCGGGTTTTGCCTGTCACCACCAACAACTGGCTCACTGACTTCCCCTCTCGGGAAACCTTGGAATCCTTTTATAAACATCATGTCCAGAACTCCATTCGTGACCTGCCCAGCACCTGTGAGTTTGTGGAGAGTTTTGTGGATGACCTCATTGAGGCCTGTCGTGTGCTCAGCCGCCGGGAGGCTCAACCACAGTTGGAGGACTGCCTGGGCATTGGGGCTGCTTTTGAGAAGTGGGGAACCCTCCATGAGACCCAGAAATTTGATATCCTGGTACCCATTGCCCCCCCTCAGGGAATGATGTTTGTGTTGGAGATGAGAGATCCAGCCCTTGGCCACCGCTACGGTTCTGTGCTGGTGGAATCAGAATGTGTATGCAAGCGTGAGAAACTTCTGGGGGATGTGCTGTGCCTGGTGCACCACCACAGGGACCATTCGATCCCCTTGGGCAAGTGTAGCAGCTCTATCAAGGCAGCGCTCTGCACCGGCTCCCACCTGGACGTGTGTAAGAGCATACAGTGGTTCCGGAACATGGTGGGCAATGCTTGGGCACTTGTGGCTCACAAGTATGACTTTAAGCTCAGCCTCCCTCCATCCTCCACCTCCTGCAAGCTCAGGCTGGACTACCGCTCAGGCCGCTTTCTCTCAATCAGCTTGGTCTTGGGGGTGCAACGGGAAGACACCTTGGTCTACTTGGTGAGTCAGGCTCCTGATCAGGAACAGCTCACCAGTGTAGACTGGCCTGAGTCCTTTGCAGCCTGTGAGCACTTGTTCCTGAAACTCGTAGGGCGGTTTGCTCCAGAGAACACGTGTCACCTTAAGTGCCTCCAGATCATTTTAAGTCTTCGGGATGTGCAGAACCTACCCCAAGGAGCACCCCGCCCCATCCTTACCTCTTACCATTTCAAAACAGCTCTCATGCACCTACTGTTGAGGCTGCCCCTAACAGACTGGCACCATGACATGCTCTCCCAGCGGCTCCAGGACGTCCTTTGGTTCTTGGGCCGCGGCCTCCAGCAGAGGTCCCTCCATCATTTCCTCATTGGTAACACCTTCTTGCCCCTGACCATCCCGGTTCCTAAGACATTTCGGAATGCCGAGCCTGTCAATCTCTTCCAACACCTGGTGCTAAATCCCATGGCACACTCACAGGCAGTGGAAGAGTTCCACAACCTTCTAACCCAGGTGAAAACTCTGCCCTGTGCTCCATTGGCTGGGGCACGTTAATATAAAGATCATTAAAAAAGGGAGAAGGTATTTCTGGTTCCTCAGGCTGCGAAAGAATTTATTCTTCAGATACAGAATTGGTATGCCTTCCTTGTTATGATAGATGGAGACACTTTAAGGGGTGCATGAAGTGGTCATAAGTAGGGGGTCTTGACTGTAGAGCCTAAACTTGGGTGGATCTTCTGAGGCTTTCTTCTCCTGACTTAACTTTCATTGGGACCCAAACAGCACAGGGAAATGGATGTTAATGAAGATCTTGCTGCTAAAGAGTTGCGAGGGGTGGGGGGGCCTATGAAGTTATGGTTTGTATCAAACCTGGAAGCAGAAGAGATCCAAAGAATACCTCCATTCTAGCTTATTCCTTTTTATGAATGACACCTAGCACGTTTCTGGAAACTGGCTTCCTTGTTGAGCTGTTAGATTAATTTACATCTAAGCTAATGGCACTCCATTGTATCCCATATACTGTGATAACAACTTCTTGTTTTTAGGATATGATTTTGGGCCTGCACTATTTGAAGATATAATCAAGATGTTTGTTTATTTGCCATTTTCTTAATGTACCTCTATTTTCATGACAAGCTTGCTGTTTTTAATGCATCTGAGGAAAAAAACCTCTAATATCACAGAAGTAATGTATTAGCATCGGTCCTCAAACATTAGGTCAATAGTGACCTGTATCATAATGGAGATAATACATTCACTGTATGGCAGTAGCCAACATCTGATAACCTTTTTAGTGTCTGGAAGCAGCAGTATAAAACCCACAGCCTTTTGTGGGCCTTTGAAGTTAACAATTACTATTTCTGAGGGGACCCATTTGTCTTGTTAATTGGAAAGACATTGTAGCTTCCATATGTAGCTGTGTGTTTTTCTCAGTGTGTTAATCCTTTGTATTATTTTTCTGAAGATGACAAAGGTATTATATTAACTGTGTTTGTGGTTTTACAAGCAGGGTCATCACAATCTAGGCCCAGTGCCAGAACTGGACAGGAAAGGACTCCGAAGCAGTCCCATTCCAACAGCGTGGTGATTCTAGAGATGTGATTGGCAAATTTCTCCCTTCTTTCAAAAACATGGGCATCTTGAAAGAGTAGTGTTAAGAAATGTGAATATAGTTGTGGGTGTGGTTGTTTTGGAAATACCAATGCTGCTACCCAGCACTGCAGGAAGATCTGCTGGGGAGGAGAACCTGGCCCCATATTTACCTTCACCTCAGTGAGGATCAGATATTGGTCTTTCTGTGCTATGGTTGTAGAATCCACACCCTTCCCCTGGGAAAAAATAAATTGCAAATGTCCCAGAAACTGATGCCAGTCAATATTTGGGGTTCCTGCTGTATAATAGCTGCCAGGTGCTCAGGTTGCCTGCTGGTATCTGCCAGGTGGTGCTTTCAAGTTAAAATGTAATGATGGTTGTTTCAGTGTTGGTTGGGATTTTGGCATGTTGAAAACATCCATATACTTTTTGTTTAGAAAATAAATTGCTGATTTTTGGTTCCAAATCAATAAAGGAGGCTATTTTCTGTGTAAATCGCAATCTGTACAATAACACGTTAGCTCAGCATTCTGATATGCCTGTTGCCAAGAAATGTACATTCTCCCCAGTAGCTTCATCCAATACACCCTGGTATTTCTCAGTGCACCCTGAACCAGTCCACCCTGTGGTTTCTCAGTGGCATGGCCAGCAGCCAGGAAAGAGTAATTCAGAATGTTAAGGAACATCTAGGTTATTCATGTCAATGGTGTCCAAACCAAAATATCAGCCAAATTAAAAATCTGAGTGGTTACAAACAACATACATAAGCACCAGTAGGCTTACGTCTGTCAAGCAGAAAGAAGATGGTGTGATTTCTAGGACCATGTAAGGTCTAGTTAGAGGCAAGAAAGAAAATGTAATGAGCCGACAGAAGATTACAAAGGGAACAGTCACAAAGCTTGGGTGGGGCCGAGGGTGTAAGAAAGCATATAGAGAAAAACAAGTAGTAATGGAAAGAACAGAGCTGTAGTGCTCTGGAAATACTTTTACAATGAAAGGGGAAACTTCTCCAGATATTTAGGAAGCTGAGTTTTATTCTAAAACAATACCTGGCTGGCACCCAGGATATAACAGCAGTTCTAGCAATGATACTTCTTAGTACTCACTGAGCATTGCCAGTGGTCAGGCACTGTTTGTGCTTCACATCTGGTAACTCATTTAATCTTCATACTATAAACTGATGAAATAGGCACTTACTCCTATTTTACCTGTGAGGAAGCTGAAACATAAAAAGGGTACACGACTTAACCAAGGTCCCACAGCTAGGAAGTGGCAGAGCTGGAAGAAAGTACTTGTCTATGCAACCTTCTGAGAGGTGACCTGGGAAATAAAAAAAGAGATAGGAGGTAAAGTACTCTAAAAAGACTATATTAATTTTAAGATAAAGGGTGGTATGTTTAGAAATTCCAAAAGATAGAAATGTTGGTTCTTAGCCCAGTCTTTAGGTCAGGAATTTCATACAAAAACTAAAGGCATTTGATCAGAGGCCAAAATGAATGCAGTCATTTCAACTGCCTGACCAGTGAACCCTCGTGACCATGAATTACATTATGATATAAGCTGCAGGAAGCTTAGGTCAAGTTTGAAACCAAAATATTACTTGATCGGGTAACCATCTGATCACACTCTTCTTTCTTACCTAAACTAAAGCTGTTTGCTCATCGTTTTGGGGAAGTGGGATCTTATGGAGTATTAAAATGGAGAAGAGGACTGACTCCAGTATGCTTTTCTGGCAAATGAAGAATGGGGGAGGGGCCCCACTTTTACTTTTGTACAGAGAGGGAATTAAGCTTTACACATCACTGATACTACTGATAAATCACTCAATCTTTTGGCACCCTTCCTAGTCCTCACCCCCTAAAACAAAGACTGCATTCAGTGTTAGGTGAGACTTGCCTGTACCTGGCAGGCCTGGCCCATAGAGACACAGTGGGTAGAGCTGGCTCTGCCTCCCCGCACAAGGAGTGCCAAGCAGTCAGTTCAGGAAGCTCTTTTATAACAGTCGCATACCTCACTTAGGGATCATCTAGGAGCTCTTTTCTACTAAGAATTCCAAGCCAAAGGGTTGCTTGTTTACTTCTTACTGAAATTCTGCTTCAGGGGCTCCTGACTCACTCTCTTAATCTGGTGCACACTTGATATCCAGAGGATCACCTGTTCCCAACTCTCCTCAAGTGAATTCAGCACAAGAGAACAAGTAAGTGAGATGACAGGGACCCTAGCATATCCCATGTGTGCACAAGAGGTAACCTATTACCTATTCCTCATAAAGCCCCATACAAAGTAGGTATTAACATCATCACTAATTTAAATCAGGAAGAAAATGAAGCTGAGAGGTTACGATACCCAACCCAGGATTCAAACTTGTCTTTCAACTTCACTTATTCAATACCTATTTGCAAAAGTGCTGTGTCACAATAGTGAACAGTTCCATGAGAGCTGTTCTCATGGAATCTAGTCTGAATGAAACAGACATGAAATTGTCACCCACTGGATGTGAAATTGCAAGGTTACAGATTTTAGTAAATCTCCAGTAAGAATATTTGAGTGTATAGGGAAGGCTTTCCTGAAGAAGAAGAGCTGAAACCTGACAGAAGTCACCCAAGGACTGAAAATGGGGACTGAAGCATAAGTGAGGTATGCTTTCATTGGTGAAAGCAGGCACAGTAAAGACCAGTCTAAAAGAAGCCCCTTTCAGGACAGGGAGCAGAGAGTGGCAAGATGGAAGATGACACTGGAGAGGCTGCAGGGACCAGACTAGAATGGCTTTGTAGATCACTTTAGAAGTTCCCAGAGCAAAGGAACCTTGAATGGTTTCAGACCTTGAGGAAATGGCAGATGAGATTTTTAACTTAGCATCACCTTCCTGAGGCCAATGAGAAAGGGGATCAAAGCAGGTGCCGGCTGCTTCACATCATCAAGAAGGTAATGTGAACAAAAAGGAGAGGCAAAGGACTGAAGAGTTCTAGGAAGTAAAAAAAAGCTTAATGATGAATTGTGAGTGAAGAGTGAGGCATCCAGGATGGATGAAATGATTTCCACTGTGGTTGACCAGAGTTGTCATTTATTCCACTGAGATGAAAAGCACTGTTTATTTTTCTCCATCACGTGCTGCTTTACACTAAAGATTTGAAGGTGGTCACCGGGAGAACAAGTTTGTGCAAAATCCAAATAGGCTTCAAAGTACTTTTCAACAAAGGGTTGTACTGTTCGGTTGCCAAAATGACCAAGGGACACCAAAGGCATTTAGCGGGCAACTGGTATCAGGGTTGCTGAACAGTCCCGCGAAAGGGTCAAGAATCACATAGGTCAGTTGTTTCACCTTAAATGCCAATGGCACCCTCAGGAGAAACATTATGCCTGATGTATAGGGTGTTCTAGGGATATATAGGAGGGATTGCCCTGGTTTTTCTTCCCATAATGTAATTCTTGCTATCTAAGGAACGGAATGAAAGAACAGGCAGCACATTGCAGTCGTCTCACTTGCGACCTTAATCATTTTTCCCAAAGGGTTGGGGCTATTTCTTGGAGGCTTTTCATGAGATCTGAATAAAAACTATGGCAAGCAAACGATGTATATACAACTTTTGCATCTGTCCTTTCCCTGCCTGGAACGCCCATTCCAGTGGCAGCTCCCACACCTTCGTCCCACACACCATCCACCACTTTCTAGTGTTTTGCTGCCTCCAGTACAGGTTGCCATGGGAATTAATCATTTCCTCCGTAATACGCCTTTTCCCTCAATACGTTTCGTAAAAGCAGAGTCCTCGCCCGTCCTGCTCCACGTTTAGTTCCTAGCGCCCAGTTACGCGTCCAGGGCTTGAAAGGAAGTTTCTCTGTTTTTTCCGGGTGCTCACCGACCCTTCACAGTCTATCTACTAGTCTAGAGCCGCGAGCGCTCAGGCGGTGAGAATCCAAGCAGCGTAATTCCGCGCGATAGGCGCGGCAGTCCGCGCAGGCGCACCTCAGGCCACGCCCCTGTGCATAGTGGACGTCATCGCGGCCGTTACGGCGCCAGGGCATCTGGGCGCGCAATTTAAAACCAAATCCGGAGACAACGAGGGCAAGATGGGATCTCCCAGTCCAGGTGACTTGGGTGGGCTGGGGGCGCAGAAAGAAGAGCCTGGCACGAAGCGGTGCTGCGGGTGGGCTGGGCCGAGGGCCGAGGCGCCACCGCGAGTGGGGAGTGCACTGATACTCGGGTGTGTTGCGGTCAGTGTTCTCCGTGGGTCCAGAGAGGGCAGCTGTGTGGGGGGGAGGAGAGGGCCGCCGTGGGGCGGGCGGGGTGTGCTCAGCCAATCAGAACTCGGCTTCCATTTGGTCCGCGCGTGCGCAGCGGGTCCCGCTCTGGGTCCCGCTCTCGGTCCCTCTCTCCTGGGCTTTTACTCCATATCTGGTGTCTCTTTAGTGAAAAGAGATTTACCGGGAATGCAAGTTCATTTATGGCTGTATGCTTTATGAGGATGAATTTATTTTTACATTCATTTAACAGGTATAGAGCACACCTTTTGGTCCAGACCCTCTGTTAGATGCAGAGATGTAGAAAGAAATAGATCAGATCTCAGCCTCTTGAAGCTTGTGTTCTAGTTGGGGAGACAGACAGTCACAAAAATAACAGTAATACAGAGCATTTGGAGGAGCCCTTTTGTATTAAGGACTCAGGGACGATCTTCAAGCAGAGTCTGGGGACCGTGTCCCAGGCAGAAGGATCAAATGTACAAGAGACAGACAAGAGGGCCTGGCATGGACTAGAACCATAACATTGTGGCTGAAATTTAGGTAGACAGGGCCTTTGAAGGTGGCCCATGGACTGAGAAGTAAATTTGCATATCACCATCAGACAGATGGTGAAATCATGGAAACGGGAGAAAACTTGGAAGATTTTGTAGAGAGAACACTCAAGACTAACATTTTAGTAACTGGATAGAGAAGAGCTTAGAAAAATTTAGAAGAGTGTTATTCAAGAAGCCAAGAATGTTTGTAGGATTGTCTTATTTCAAATGCTGCTCAATCTTGAGAAAGGTGGGACAGAAAAGCCAGAGTGGATTGAAAAATGAGTGGGAGGTGAGGCAGTGAATGCAGAGAGTGTATTTGAGCCCAACAAACATCTGTTGAATGAACAGATGCATAATATTGTTACCAGGCAAAGAATCTAAAAACAATGTAAAAGGCAAGGAGAGAAATCCCAGAAAGAATTTTCTGAGAACTAAAACATGCCTCTAATTCCCTCTTGAGTTCCTGTCTTAGCCAGCTTCCTCCTTAAACTTCCTGTTTCTGTTAAGGTTTCTTCTCTGAAGACCCAGCTTGCTTCCTTACTTTGCAGTGTCAACATCCAAAATACTCAAAAGTCCTCTTGGTTCAATCTCTAGAGATGTCTCTTGCTGCCTTCCTTTCTATTTTCACTTTTTCTTTTGTTTTGATCTCAGCTGAGAGGTATGTTAATCATACTCTTCAGCTTGTGGGAAGTTATCAGGGGAACATATGAAGTTCTTACATTAATTCTGTTAGCCATACTCACTTCTCTTCCCTTTCTTCACATGGGAAACCATTTAGTGTTTATGCTATATTGCTTTGTTTTTAATATGTTCCTAAAAAATAGGTGTTGTGCATTTTTTAATTACCAATTCTGAATCATTTGAGATATACTTTTTCATACCCATTTGGAGGTTAAAGAAACAAGTGGTTAGTGCGTGTACTTGCTTAAAAGTTCTCCAGCTAGTTAATGATGGAGTTGGGTTTGAAGCCAAGCCTTCTGATTCTTAAATCTGGAAAATTTCCTCCCAAGGTTTTTCAGTTGGTCTCTCTTCCAGTGATCATGTTTCTTGCCTTACTAGGCCGTCGTCCTTCACTACCACAGTCACATCCTAGAGCTTGTCATTGTCAATAGCTGCACCACTCTGTCATCTTACCTATCTCACTTTTCAATACCACCACCCATCTTCTCATCTCATTTTTTTGGACAGTTTTTAACTCCACCTTTATTCACACTGTTAAAAAGGTACTTGTTTTAAAGATCTTATAAAAAAAAAAAGTGACTGCCCTCTAAAATGGAGTAAATCACCCTTTTCAGCATGGCATTTTCATATTTATAAAAAGCAGAATTTCTTACAGGAATCTTACTGATCAGAGTAGTTACAAGAATATCAGATGTAATGATATATATAATCTAAACAAAAATGCATTTATAGAATGTGAAAATGTACATATTAAAAGTTAGCTATGTGGAGAGATTCAGGCAGCAGGAAGAGTAGTTGATTGGACATTGGTGGTGAAGGGTCCATATGCAGTCATGTTGCTTTTCCTCTGCCGCTACAATAAATAACTTCCACTGAGGGAGACAAGTGTTCCACATATATCTAAACACACAAAGATAAATTGTGATCTGTTACTTTATGTCTAAAGTGGTCTGTGACCTTCCCATAATTCTCCAAGAAAAATAATGTAATGCAAACTCTGTGTGGGAAGTAGGAAGAGTGGTGGTTGGATTTGGAAGATATTTAACATTTGACAGATCTTCAAAGAATGTATTTCTCCTTTTGTTCTGGCTTCCTCACAATTAGCATGCACGCAGAATGGGAGAATTCTCACGGTGGTTTCACTGAACAGGGACAATTGAAATTGAAATAACTTAAAATGTGATTGCTTTTTGATAACTTTTTTTTTAAAGATGTATTTATTTATGCATACAGAACTGGAGTACAGGGGTGGTGAGAGGATTCACCAGAGAGTGGGGAGCAGAATAGACCTACTGATGAAGGGAGCAGCGGGTGGGTCAGGAGAGGTCTGCTGCGTTATGTGGATCACCTCCCGGGCAGGTGGGAATCAAACTCATGCTGAAGTGGCTTTAGTTTCTTAGTGCTGTGCTTTAACCTGCTACGCCACCAGGGAGGACCAATAACATATTTTAATCAAACGTGGACCATCTGCAGCTTGAATCCAAAAAGTGGAGGGAATGCATCTGAGCTTTAATACTTTTGGTTACTGTATACTGTAGTTTCCTACCACTGTCCTAAAATCCAAAACTAATAGAACTACTTGTTTACTCACCCAAACAGGCACTAGTTTGAGCTCTTAAAGAATATCCAAAACAGGAGAGATGTCATTTTTGTTTTTTCTCCAGCCCTCTTAACAAGCAGGACCAAACTTATCAGTTATTCAAGGTCCCTACTGAACAGTGGCATGTTTCTGTGCGGAGCTGTCTAGAGAGCAGACTGAATAAGAACTTTCTAATACTGTAGCAGTGCTGACTTGGGGTGTCCTTGGAACCAGGCACAGCGTCTTAGAGTTTTCTTATGGCTTTGTTTACCCTTTTTTTCTGCCAGCTATATGGCCAGTGTGTTTTGGGGGGAAGAAGGCTATGTTTGACAGTGATGTTTAAAGAACACATTAGCAGATTGTTTTAGTTGAAAAAGCTGGCAGTTTCTGTCTCTCTGAGTGATGAAATTGCTCGTTCCTAATGAGGGAAGAGCACTAAAAATACTTGAAGGTCTACTGGCAACTTTAAATTTGAAAACAGCCTAGGCTAAATAATAGTTTTCTGAAGCCTGACTGTCAATTCTTGTTCCTTTTCCCATCTGTTTTCAGCATAACACCAGGGGGTTCTTTTTGAAACATAAATTAGCTCACTTTACTCCTCTTTTCACCACCCTCTAATCACCTCTCTTCTCTCTCCACATGAAGGAGGTTCTTGCAGTGGGCCCATACTAAGGTTCATATACCCTTTCCAGCTATCTTTCCTTATTCCTTCTAACTGGATTTTCTGCTCTGTTAGACCCAGGGGAGCCTGACACACTTACCTCTTCACTTTTGTTCTCCTCCCTTTGGACTCACCCCCTGGGCGGCACTGGACTCCTCACCCAGACCAGGTGTGTTTTCCCATGTCTGCACTTGGTACTCCCTTTGTTTCCCCTGATAGCCTCATTGGTCTTGATTCTGATGTTTTCTTCTTGGTAGGGTCTTCTCTGACCACTATATTTAAAATGACCTGCACCTCCATTCCCCAACCCTCATTTTCCGTCTGTGACTGACTTTTCTCCACAGCTTTTATCTCCATCTAACTTGCCATATATTTTCTGGCTTCCTATGAAAATGTTCAAACATACATGGAAATTGAAAGTCCAAGACAAATAATCACCCTTATAACCAGATCTAGCAGTGGCTAACTAACATTCTGCTGTATTTACTTTATCTTAGTCCTCACGGGTATATTTTTGACTGATCCAATTGAAAGTTACACATGTCGTATTATCCTTAGTTGTTCCTCATGCATTTCCTAAAAGTGAGGATATTCTCTGCCTGCTATAATATTCTTGTCACACCTAAGGAAGTAAGAATCAGTTCCTTAATGTTACCTAATATCAAGACTATATTCCTTGTATCCCTAGTTATCCCCAGTATGCTGCTTGGACAAGGGTTGACTGAAAATTCAGGCATTATTTTTGTATTTTATGATTCAGGTTTCTTTTCTTTTTTTATTACAAAAGTTTATTTTTACATCATTTTGTACATTTTTTTCTCCCATCTCAATTGTAATCCCCACAGGTTTCCCATCACCAAGTCACCCATGTGCCATCACCATAATCCCGTGCATTTCCCTCCCCCCACCCCGTTTTTGATCCCATTCCCCACTCCACCCCCACAAAATGTCTCTGGTATATGGTTGTTCATTATTTTTGTTATTTTCCACCTGGTCCATTATACTCCTGCTATGAGTGAAACCATCCTGTATTTTTCTTTCTCTCTCTGGCTTATCTCACTAAGCATGATCTTTTCCAGTTCCATCCAAGTTGCTGCAAAAGACATGTGTTTCTCTTTTTTGGTTGCTGAGTAATATTCCATTGTATATATGTACCACATCTTTCTAATCCATTCATCTACTTTTGGGCATCTGGGCTGCTTCCATGTTTTTCCAATTGTAAATAAAGCAGCAATAAACATGGGGGTACAGGTATCTTTTTCAACCAGTATTTTTGTGTCTTTTGGGTAGATATCTAGGAGTGGGATTGCTGCTAAACTCCATGTTTAGCAGTTTGAGGAACCTCCAAACAGTTTTCCATAGTGGTTGTATTAGTTTGCATTCCCACCAGCAGTGCAGGAGAGTTCCTTTTTCACCACATCCTCGCCAACATTTGTTGTTGCTAGTTTTTTGAAGATGTGCCATTCTCACTGGGGTGAGGTGGTATCTCATTGTGGTTTTAATTTGCATCTCCCTTATTACGAGTGATGTTGAATCAGGTTTCTTTTAATACAGAAAATCCCCCTACTTTAAAAAAATTTTTTGGCATTGACTTTAAAGAGACTGAGACAGCTGCCTTGTAAACTGCTCCACATTTAGATTTGTCTGAATGTTTCCTTGTGTGTATCATTATTTATTGTTTTTCTATAAAATGGTAGGTAGAGCTAAAGTCTGAGTTAAATTTGGAGTAAGCATCTTTAGCAAAAATATGGGCGATGCTATGAATTTCATATTTCCTCCCTTTAGGAGATGACACAAAGTTTCAAATGGTCTCACCTTTGTCAAGGCTATATTTGCTTGCTTGGTTAGCATAGTGATGACTACTTTGTTGTGTAAGACATTTTTCCCTTTGTATTTAGCAAGTAATTGTGGGTGATTCTCTGGATATATTTTTTTTTTATAGTTATGCCTGTTGTTTGTCTCCCCTAGTTAAGAATCTAGCTTGTCTGACCTGGTAGCCATACTTCACCCTTGACTTAGCATCTTCTCTCTCTCTTGCCTGGCCTTATGGTGCATCTGTTCTATTAGTTTGAGAGCTTTTCAGGGCCAGCAGCCTTATCTTACCCATCTTTATATGCCACAATGCTTTAGGTTCACAATGGCTACATGGTGGGTATTTGTCCCTGATAGGCACAGAAGCATCTGTCAGTGATCTCCCTCTCCCACCTTCCCCACCCCAAAACCCAAACTATAGAGATTCTAGCTATAGAATATTAGAGTTGAAAAAGATTTTGGTGGGCCATATACAGTGAATTTGCCCTCTGTGACAGTACCCCTTTAGAACCAGGACATGTTCTGTTGGTGGCTTCTTGAGCAAGTGTTCTGTTCCATCTCTGTCAACTATAATCAATAACTCTTCTTCAGAGCCCCGTGGACATCCCCCTGGTGCCTCTTCACCTGCGGAACGGGTGTTCTCCATGGCCCTGCCCAGGAAGGCCCCTCTTAGCACTCCTGGCACCCCGGTCCTTGAAGACTTTCCTCAGAACGATGATGAAAAGGAGCGGCTGCAGCGGAGGCGCTCCCGGGTCTTTGATCTGCAGTTCAGCACAGACTCGCCCCATCTGCTAGCCTCCCCCTCCAGCAGGTGAGTGTTTCTGAGCAGCCACCCTGGAGCCACCTCCTTGCTGTGGCTTACACAGGCCTCACGCTTCCACAATTCCGTGTGGATTCTGGGTCTGGATTTTGAAAAGTTGTATCATGGATCCTTGCAGAGTTTTTTGTTTTCATTTAGGACTGTTGACGTTTCATCTACAACTCCTAAATTTACAAACACACAGATCACAGAACATTATTCCACCTGTATCAAATTGTCCACTGAAAATGTGAGTATCTGCTGGTTAATTATTAAAGAGTTGACAACCCGATTGCAGGGGGAATCTAGCCTTCTTTGATTTTGGAAAGGGAGCATGATTGATAATAGTTGTGTGCTGTTCTCCAGTAACTCTTAAAGCTACTGTTTCTTACATACCTTTGGTGCTCCTTCTGACAGATTGTTTGCCTCATGCTGCAGTGACTGTAGAGAGGCTGCATATCATAATTGGTACTTGTGAGTTTTAGAAGTAGAGAGAAAAAGAGACAGATAGTAGGGTGGTGAGCTACTTGTTGAATTCTAGAGCTAGGCTGTGTTGGAAACCTGTCTCTGCCACTTGTAAGCTGTGTGGCCTTGGCAAGTCCCCTAACCACTCTGTTGTGGGGTCCTTTGTAAAATATGAATGAGAATAGTACTTGCCTCATAGTCACTTTGAAGGTGACTGAGTCCCTTTGTGAACAGTGAACTCTCAAGAGTTGTGTGTGTCTTTGTATGCCTTCAGTATGAAAGAATTGCATGTATGGATTTATTGGTGTCACTAGGTGTTGAAATGTGGGCTGTTCCAGTATGATAAAAACTTGATGTTCTCTACTAGGGTAATATTATTTACATGAACCTAAATTCCAAACCTTTGTGCAATTTTCTGTTTTCAGAAAATCACTACCAAGAATGCTTTTGGCTTGCACTTGATTGATTTTATGTTAGAGATTCTTAAACAGAAAGACACTGAACCGACCAACTTTAAAGTAAGAAAAATCCACTTTCTTTGTATTCAAATTGATGATTATTTCCAACACTGTTATGTAATATCTAACTTTACAAATATAAGAGAGCCTTTCTTCAGATGTTTTATTACCCATATCACTTTTCTTTCCTAAACTGATGAAATGTAGAGGAGATATTTTTCTGTTGTGTCTTAAGGGAATCTTTGCCATTTTTTCCCTTAAGGGCAAATAAATATTCTCTGAAGCTTGCTGTGTTTTGCCTGTTCAGAAGCCCTTTCTAGGCATGATCATAAAACAGTTCTGCTTGTGTGGCTAGGTGGCTGCAGGCACTCTGGATGCTAGCACCAAAATTTATGCTGTGCGCGTTGATGCTGTCCATGCGGATGTCTACAGAGTCCTGGGGGGGCTGGGCAAAGATGCGCCCTCTCCAGAAGAAGGCGAGATCAGTGGTGAAGGTACATGGATTGGGTCTGGATTTAATGGGCTTTTAAAAGGGTGTAGCATGTAGTAATTTGAGCAGTATATTGGGGTGAAGCCACAAGAAATTGATTATTCTACTAAAAATTTGGATGTTTGCAGCATTGTACATAACGGAGTCAAATACTGGAATTGCTTTTCTTTGAAAACGAGAAGGGGCTTATGGAAGCTTTTGGATTTTATTTAGGCAAGATTGAGTAGGTATTATCAAAGAGGGAAATTCTTATTTAAGGGTCTTCAGAAATTAATTTGTCTTATAAACTAAAAACTTAATCTAGTAGTGTGGTTGCTCCATCAACTGCGAGTTAAATTGTTGTGAGGGAGTGGAATGTATTTAAGTTGCGATTCCGCTTTAGAGTTTTGGGGAATTTGAATCAATAAGTTACACTCTCCAAAAACAATCCTTGTATACAGTCTTATTCCTTTTTCAGATGGAAATGCTACTGAAATGGGAACAACCAAAAAGATTCCAAAGCCTAAGAAGAAGCATTCATACAAAACCATTGAGCAGAACATAAATAACCTCAATGTCTCTGAAGCAGATCGAAAGTGTGAGGTGAGGAACTGTGTGCATTGTGGTCTTTGACTAATTCCGAGCATGAGGGACTGAAATGGTGGGGCTAAGCCTGCCTTGCTGGTATGTGCTTCATCAGGCCTCAAGGGAGTATTCAGCTGTTGTCTGTGTTACTATCTTAGTTTTAGAGGGAAGATTGAAAGGGTAAGTCCCCTTATTATTTCAGAATGATTGGGTAGGAAAAGATGACAAATTACTGGAAAATTTGATTGAATAAAACATTAATTTCCTTTCCTGGCAGTGGTGACAGGAGTTGACATTTATTGTGTGTTTCCTAGATGCCCTGTGCTGCCCTAAGATGGTGGCCTGTGCTAACTGATTTAATCCCTATATCCTTGTTAATTTCTGAAGAGGGAGTTGAGATGCAAGTCTGTTAGGTAACTTAGCAGATATTTGAAACTAAGTGGACTGATTGGCTCCAGAGTCCTTGTACTAAATGACCTTATATGCTCTAGCAAATTCTAAGGAATCAACTTAAAGAAATGGTACTGGAGGCCTCACTAATAGCACAGTTAATTTAAAGCAAATAGGTATTACTACAATTTTTTACTTATTTTACTACTAAATACAGTATTTCTCAGGGACTTGTGGGTCTAGGCTCTGACTGCTGAGGAGGGCAGGCTGCCTGCTGGTGGGGCCCCTGAGGGCACACAGTGGGGTAGTTTCTGTGAGTGTGAGGGAAAAGTACAAATTGAACTCAGCTGCTGCGCAGGAGGCCCTGCCGTAGCTAAGAAGCACGGTGGTGACACTCACAGGAACAGGAAGCCCACAGAAAAGAGCTGGGCTTTTTTCCAGCCCTGCAGGCTCCCTTTAGTGCCCCCTGTTGGTGGAGCCCACATGGAGCTGCTAGCTAAGCGGAAATAAAGCCCCACAGCCAGCATCACAGCAGAGGATTGAAGAGCAGGCTTGGAGCTGAGGGACTAGAGCTCAATAACTGGTGGAGAGCAAATGTTGTAACATTATTTTCCTAAAAGTTGTTCTGGGCATTGAGGGCCGAGAGAGAAAGCAAATCTGCAAAATATTACCTGTTGGAGAATCTAGATAAAAGTTCTGCAGAGGCTCTTATTGCTACTTCACCATTCCTGTAGGTTCGTATGTTGGGAAGGGGGAACAAGTGGAAGAGAGGAATGAAGACTCTGCCAGACAGTTCTTCTGAAGTTTTGATATAAACTAGAGCATAGAGATAAGATAACAAGTGGATGGGAAAGCAAGATCCAGACTTTTGTGTTTCAAGTGGGAGAATGAACAGCATTTTTATTTGTTGATAACATCATCTAGTGAAGAAGGAGATGATGATGCAGAAAAGAGAACTAGAGCAGTGTCCTTGAGCAGGTAGGAAGGGAAAGGGCGTGCACGGCCAGATGCACTTGGCTCAGGAGCAGTGTGGCTGATGGAAGATGGTGTTCAGTGTGTACTCATGGGAGCGTTCTTGGTATTTTTGTGGAGGGAGTCCCCCTCTTCCCCTTGTCAATTAAAGGGGAAGTCAGATTTTCAGCTGACAGAGTGTTGGGGCTTTGAGGAGAGAAAAAGGGGTCATCTGAGAGGGCAGGCAAGTGAGAGGACAAGAGAACTATAACAACACTGTGGGTCTGTCTGGTGGCAGCTGCAGGTGGGTGGCAAGTGAGGTTGATTTGCGTGATTTTGTGTCTTTCTTCACTCATGGTTAGAGGTGTGAGTACAAGTATGGAGAAGGCAGAAAGCTGGATTGTGCTTAGCCGAGTGAGGGTAACACAACTAGAAAGGTACCCTGGAGTTAACAGCATCTGCAAAGGTATTGTAAATGCTTGTGGAATTTTAGCTGGGAAAGGAGAGATGGTGCAAGGCCATATAATTGGTAAGTTGCAGACCTGGTGGAACCAAAGCCTTACAGGTGTTGGAGACAAGAAGGGGTAGGCTGGAAAAGTAGGAGATGGTGGGCAGTGGGCACTTGGTGCCACTTGGTCTTGAGCATATGGAAATTACAGTCGTGGTTAATGGTTCAACTCCAAGGGAGTGAAAATCTGAGCCATTGTGGGGATCATGCAAGGGTCTCAGAGTCCTGGAGTTCTTTGGATGGAACCCAAGGCAGTTGAATGAGAGGATTTCAGAAGGCCAGAGTATTGGAAGGATCAACATACGGATACTGAAATTTTCAACAACTGTTAACAGTAGTTAAAGGAGACTAGTACTAAGCCAATTAAGAAAGGGGTAGTGAGGGCTGTGACCAGGGACTGGTGATGATTGTAATATAGGTAGATGGAAGGTGGTAAAGTTTGTTGGTCAAACCTGAGGGTTTTAGGAATTAGGACGTAGCATAGCCTGGAAGCAACAGCGACATCGTCTGTGCCACATGGTTTGCTGGCTATGGGAGAGGGGGCGGCGCCAGTAGACAAGTCCGCGAGGCCAGCAGTGTCCCTGCGTGGACACCAGGCTTCCTTGGCACAGTGCTGCTCAGCCTTTTGTCATTGTCTCCCTCCCCCTGTCCTTTAGAGCCTCGTAAGACATTTTGTCCTACCTTTCCCCCTTGAAATTAGTTACAAAGGAGTGAGATTTTATCAGGTAGGGTTGAAGTTTGAAAAAACATACAATATCTAAGATTTTTTTCACTCTTCTAGAACTTTCACCCCTTTGAGCGTGATATTGCCCTCATTGAGAATGACCAAGTTAGGTCAAGTAGGTGACGAGACCCTTAGGGAAGAGGTGGCCAGTACAGGAGATTTTGCTGATACCTGGTCTAGAGGGCCCTGTGACCGCTAGGTGAAGGGCCTGAGCAGGGTGGGCATTTCTGCTCTGGGCTGCCTGGGGTCCCCAGCCTGTGAGGACAGTGTGGGTGAGCCTGAGGGGCAAGAGTGGCACATTTACCTCAGGGAATTCCAGCTGTAGAGCTTTTCAGTTTTTAAAGTTTATATTCTGGTTCTACTCTTTTAGCTGTATGGCCTGGGCATAGGTTCTGAATCTTACTTTGTTACACCGTCAAAACAGGTAACCCACATGTCTTACTGAGTCAGCTTTTGTCAAAGTGCTTTACACCATCTGCAAGGTTTACAGCAGATGTACAGAGCTTTGTAAGATGTTGTATACATCCAAGGAGGGGTCAGGATCCTCTTTGCTTCCCTTGTCTGTCCCACTGCTTGTTTTTTCCCTTCTTGGGTAATTTGAATATTTATTTCACTATCATTCTTGCTTCCTTCTCGTTCTGCAGAACCTGGATGAATTCAGTCAGGAATTATTAGCAGCAGTGTGATTAGAAACTCTTTTCCAAGATTTGTTCTTACCAGGTAGATCCAGTGCTCTGAGCCTGACAGGCTGAGGACTCTAAAGTGGGCGAATAGACAAGTCCCATGTTGACTTTGAAATGCTGAATTTCATTCATTAGCTACTCAAGATTCTTCCATGAGGAAAGGAATGGAAGTCCCACCACTGGTATTTTCTTTTTTTTTTATTATAACAGTTTATTTTTACATCATTTTGTACATTTTTTTTTTCTCAGTTGTAATCCCCGCAAGTTTTCCATCACGAGTGTGCCATCACCATAGTCCCGTGCACTTCACTCCCCCCCCCACCCCTGTTTTTAATTCCATTCTCCACTCCACTCCCACAAAATGTCTCGGGTATATGGCTATTCATTATTCTTATTATTTTCTCTCCTGGTCCATTATACTCCTGCTATGAGCAAAACCATCCGGTATTTTTCTTTCTCTTTCTGGCTTATCTCACTAAGCATGACCTTTTCCAGCTCCATCCAAGTCCAGCACTGGTATTTTTAAGACAGGAGGTGGGAGAGACCAGGCACATGGGGTTCATGCAGGTGAGGGTTGTCACGATGACAGTGAAGTTGGAAAGGAAGTGATGTAGCAGAGACACCTGGAAAGAAAATGCTACCCCCTTGTCCATGCTAAGTGGATGAGGGATAAGGAGACAGGAAGGACATGAGGGCTGTGTCTGCTCCTTGGGACAAGCAGGTGGTGAGGGGGCTTGTTGGGAAGGTGAGAAGAGAATCTCAGTTCTGGTGAGCTGGGCTTAGTTCTTAGGGAGCCACAAGCCACATGCTACTGCAGACTTCTCTCCCCTTCATAGCCGCAGGCATCAGGAGATTTGTGATTCAGCTCCCAGCCTATTTCCTGTCTCAGGACCACCTATCCATAACTTCTAGCCTCTTGCTACACATGCACGTGCCTTGCCTCGTCCCTGTTCTTACACTTGGCGCCTTGTTGCCTTTGGCTTGGCGTCGCCCAGAAATGCTGCTCCTCTCCCACTCAGCTCTGGGAACCTTCTTATAGCTTCTCTCAGGTTTTACCCACACAGCTGTGCATGTACTTTGCCTGGATCTTTTAATCTTGTTCTTCAAATCTTTGAAAATATTTCTGCTTAGAAAAACAGTAGACGTTGGTGGGATAACATTCCACCAGCCATAGCAGAAGGATACATGTTCAGTATATTGTGAGCAAGCACAATGACATTGTACAAGCCTGTGGCCATGTACTGTGTGCCTGATGTGAGTACATGTAGCCATCTGACCACATGCTCTCTTCCCTCTGAGCTGGTATCCACTGGGGTGGGTTTTTACCTAATCATCTGGAAGCCTCTTCCTCATTTCTGTTTTAGACAACATGCAGAGGCACTTCAGTTTAGTTATGCAGGTGTGAATGCGCAGGAGCCAATGAGTGAAGCGTTATGTATTTTATATATTTTTGGCCTACATATGATCACTCCTCCTTCCTCTTTATTCCTGTATCAGATCGATCCCATGTTTCAGAAGACTGCGGCCTCGTTTGATGAGTGCAGCACCGCAGGGGTGTTTCTCTCCACCCTCCATTGCAGTGACTACAGGAGTGAGCTGCTTTTTCCTTCTGACATCCAGACACTCTCCACTGGAGAATCCCTGGAGTTGCCAGATTTAGGTTGGGTAGAAATGACAGATTTAAAAGGTAAGTCCACGCGGTGCCTTTTAGCAGAGCATTTCAGTGGTTGCAATGGTTCTGTATTACTGTGGGATGTACGTAAGTAAGCCCATCATGGTCTATGTTGCTTGTTTAAATTGCCCAGAAGGTGCTTCTGCATTGCCAAGGTAGGCATCTTTTTGGGAGAAGCTAACTTTTCTACTTTCTGCAGCATGGGTCTCAAAGTCATAGTAGCTAATGCTAATAGTAGCTAATTCCTCAAGTGTCTCTGTTAGCTACAGATCTCACAGTCACATCTTAGAGGCCTGGGTGCACACTGGAGTATCAGAGTTTGGACTCAGGGAGGGGGGACCTTATCAAACAAGAGGGACCTTATTTTTATTTGCCCAGGGGCTCCCAAAGAGAAGAGCACATTGTGAGTTGTTTTCAGACTCCCCTGTGGTGGCCTGAGAATGGACCCTTTCTGTTGTCAGTCCTCCGTACTGACTTGGCAAGGGTTTTTAATACCCGTCCGCTCCTGTGCCTCCGTACCTGCCCCCAGGGGTGAGCCTCTACCTGATGACTTTATGCAGGCTCAGGTAGGCATGAAGTCCAGCCACCAAGCTTCTGCTCTCAAACTGGGGTTCTAGTCTTGAGGTGGGTGTTCCGTAGCTGGTTTAATTTGGGACTAAAATAAGTAACATTGGATTATTGCTTGTCACTTAGTATACTTTGAGGAAGGGATTTCGATTTCTCAACTAACAGCACAGGGCATGGAGCCCCTTTCAGAGTCAAATCACTGCTTCAGGTTTCTGCTCTAATGTTTTTATTAATTCTTCAGATGCCAGCATGGAGACTACTTCCAGTGTGGTTGCGTGTCTGAGTGTCTGCCCTCTGGGAGAGCAGTCTGTGAGACCAGTGCCCTGAGGAGGCGCGGAGTGTGCGCTCCTGCCTCTGAGCCCGCTTTGTGTTCTTCCTGTCTCCAGCACCCTTGCAGCAGTGTGTGGAAGATCGCCAGATCTGCCCTTCCCTGGCTGGGTTCCAGTTCACTAAATGGGACAGTGAAACACACAATGAGGTGCGGTCAGCTTTGGGACTTTGGGCATTTCTCCAACAGCTATGGTTTCAGTGTAGTGGTCTAAAATTAGTTCTGCCCAGTGGGAACCAAAACTGTGGCATCATTTTTATTTAGCCAGGAGTACAGAAAATATTTCCTTTGGCCCTTCTCTAGGGCCTAAAACCTCGGGGGGTGGGTGGTGAAGGGCTGTGGGAATGTACCGTGAACTCCAGCAGAAACATCAGACAGCTAAAGGAATTCTGGGATCAGCTTTGTGTCCCCTCTTGCTCTGCTATTCCTGGGTGCCCCTTTTCAACCAAATTTACTATTAAACATGGTCTCTCAGTGGCTGCTGGTATTTTAGACTGCTGTCAAGCTTGAGGAATTTCCTGTCTTTAGGGTTGAGTCCCTTGGCACAGAGTTTCCTGAGATGTTGTCATATGTAGAGCTTTCCTCTGTTTATTTTTAGCATGGCCCCCTTTAGCCTACTTATTGCAGTTTCCAAAATAAATGGTCTCCATGGAAAACTATTTTCTCTAAACATGTAGTTAGTGGACACCAATTCCTATTTTACAAAGTGAGCCTAGCAACAAAGCAGCTCATTCGGGGCTGCAGAATATAAACTTCCTCAATGCTTTACTATGATGAGGACATTGACCCTGGGGGAAGGAGGGGATAGAAGGCTGGAAACTGGAATTTTGAGGGGAGAAGGCACATCTCCCAACAGTAATTGGGTGGTTACAGGAATAGGGGAAATGAATCCTCTTTGTCCCCTCCAGTCTGTGTCGGCCTTGGTGGACAAGTTTAAGAAGAATGATCAGGTATTTGACATCAACGCTGAGGTAGAGGAGAGTGACTGCGGGGACTTCCCCAACGGGCCTCTGGAGGACGACTTCGATGCCAACGATGATGCCAATGATGAACCTGATCACACTGCAGCTGGGGATCAGACAGAGTTCGGGAGCTGGAAGAAGTCCTGCCATGTTGACAGTTGCCAGTAAGGCTTAGTGGCCCATGGAGGATGTTCCCGTGGGAGCATCAACCAGTTCATAATAGAGTCCCTGCTGGGGCAATCTCATTTCGCCTCTGAACTGGCTGGGCAGGTGTGCTGTGTTGTCCACACTGACTGAGCCTTCCTGACTCAGTGGAACGTCGGCTCAGCCAATTACTGGGTATAAACTGACGCTGCTGAGCTTGTAAGGATAGAACTTAAACTCTAAGAAGTGCTGAAAAGTGCCTGGGATGTGGTAGCTCCTGTTACCACTTGCCTTTTGGTAGTATGGAGCACTCTCCCTCTATGCAATGCCTGTATTGAACTTTTGGCTAAATCATCCCATATGGTTATGGGCAGAAGTAGTGGCCCTGTTAAGGGTCAGACAAAGAGGGGACAGGGCAGTGTTGTGTTGCCAGAGAGTTAAATCAGTACTGAGCAAAATTGAAAATGAAATAAGCAATAAAATTCAGCATATTGGACTGGGGTAGGAAAGGTGGTAGAATTGGCCTGTACTACCTTTTTGATGAATAAGCATCATAAAAAGAAAATCATAACTTTATATACTTAATTTGTTAGTACTGTTTCAATTTTCAATGATTTGGAAGTAGGGTCCCACAGCCCTTTAGTGTGAGGGCCTCTAAAGATCTTAAGATTAAAACAGACAGACCCTCTGATAACTCCTGCTTCCATCACAGCAGTTTGGCCAACCTGAAGCTGGATTAGTACAGGAAAAAAAGCTTGGAAGTTGCCTATTGTAATTTCCCACCACGGCCAAAATCTCTTCAGGAGCTTTGTTTGAATGTCCCCAGGATAGTAGATTGTTTTTTTAAACTCAGCTTGCCCGTGTGGGAAATGTTCGACTGAAATTGTCTCTTCATATCTGAGCAGAAATCACAGGGCTAAACAGTTGGGATCTGAAGCCCAGATTTACCAGTTAGGCCCTTTAGCGCTCTCCTCTCCTGATTTACACTGGCAATACTGTGATTTTGCCCCTTGTCCTGGGCTATGTTCTCAGTGAGTAATAATGACCAGGTAAATAGGATGAGATATAATATGTTCAAAATGTCAGAGGCGCTGTCACTTTTCCTGAACAGAAAGTGATATCTGAGGAACTGACAGTAAGTAGCAGAGGGCTTTAGTCATTTCCATTTTATTTTTGGAAGATAGTTGTTGTTAACAAATGTCTCCATTTCTTTTTCTAGTTCCAAACAGATCAAAATCTTAGACTCCAGAGTCCAGAACTGAGCTTAGGTTCCAGGCTAGAGTCTTGTCCTTTTTGAAACCTCCTACTTGCCCTTGGCGTGGTGCTGACCTTCCCCAGGAAGTGAACTGCACACTGGACCTGACCACCCCATGGATAACTGAGTTGTAGGACACGTGGCATCACCTTTTGGGGTCTTTGCTTTCTCAGCTGAAAAACAAAGGATTGAAACTAGATGAAAATAGTACTGTCTGATATTCATTGAGCTCTTATTCTGACACTATGACAGGTTCATTACTTTATCCTTGCAACAACCCTGTGATTAGGTTCTGTTATCCCCATTTTATAGGTGAGGAAGCAGACTCAGATACATTACATAGTGAGTGATTGGCGGGAGCTGCATGTGATGATCTTTGAATGACAAACTCCACCTCAGACCATTTAACTGAAGCTCTAAGACTAGGTGTTGTGTCACTTTTTCCCCAGAATTTCTCTAGATAATTATACTGTATACTTAGGCTTGAAAACACTGTACACTGCTAAAAGGCTTGTCTAGTTTAGGGTAGGTAGGGGCAGTGCTGAATTACAGACCCCAGTGTTGTATGGGATCCCTCTTATCCATCCCCTACATGGCAACACTTTGACAACTGTGTACATCAGCAGGGACACGTCTGAGGAAATGTTTACGTCTGAGGGCAGCTTGGGTGTGCCTCCTCTTCCTGTAGCAGGGGCCGTGTGTTATCTAGGGGATTTGTCTGGGGTGCAGATGTGCCTGTCTTTGTAAGGTGCTGACTGTAGTTAAAGACCTAGCCAGTGGTTCAGGCACAGACCACAGCCTGCTCCGTGTTTGCAGTGAAGCGTCAGCCTGCACACTGGGTAATGTGCTCCCAGCCAGTTTTTACCTGCAGGTACTAGTACGATGTGACCAAAATGCGCTAAGCTGAAGGTGGGGGCCGAGTAGAAGAAATAGAGCTCCTGCACAGGGAAGTACAGAAGTTTTGGAAGAGGCAGACCTCGAAAAGGGAGACTAGTTGTCAGGCTCTGTTACAGCACTAGGTCTTTCAGACTCAGAGTGAAATTTTTTCATGTATTTTAATTTTTAAGTTTCAGTTACATGATAAACATACAAATATAATTTCCTTTTTTTTTTTAACATTCTCAGGTAAAGGCAAAGTCCTCTTTTTTTTTTTTTTTTTTTTAAAGATTTATTTATTTGTTCATACAGAACTGGGGTACAGGCCAGAGATGCGGAGGGTGAGAGGATTCACCAGAGACAGAGTGGGGAGCAGAACAGGCAGATCCACGAAGTACACTGCTGAGGGGAGCAGTGGGCGGGTCAGGAGAGGTCTGCCGTACCATGTGGTCACCTCCAGGGCCGGCGGGAGTCAAACCCATGCGGAAGTGGCTTTAGCTTCTCAGTGCAGTGCTTTAACCCGCTGCACCACCAGGGAGGGCCAGACAAAGTCCTCTTTTAAAGCTTTTTTGGCTTATTCTGTAGGGCTTGATGTGAATGGAATTTATACACATGGCTCAATACAGGCCAAAATTCCCTGGTTGTCTCAAGTTTCCCGTTACATTTCCCCTTAGAGGGCAGTATAGCAGCACTTACTTTCAGGTGTGTCCGAAGCCTGTGAGAAGAAAGCTACTTCAGATAGTCTGGTAATTTGCAGAAACGCTAAAGGACCAAACCAAATCTGCCACATTGGACTGCCCAGTTAGACACTTAACACACCACAAAGAATAAAGCTGAATTGCTTCACATTATATTGAGGGGCCCCCAGTCACCTGGGGGATATAAATTAGAATGACATAGTTTCCAGTTTTAGTGGAGGCATAGCTGCGTTCATTGGAGCCTTCATTTATGGAAGGGTGGAAGGGTGGTAAAGAGTAGATGTGTAGTCTTCTCGTGTGGCAGAAAGCCTTGTGTGCAAGAACTATAGCTGGGGTCCAGGGGATGATACCTAACCCTCAGCTTTGGCAGTTTGCTAGCTGTGTAGTCTTAACTTAAAATTTTTCTCTCTACCACTGTTTTTTTCTCTATTAAATGGGCAAACATGTCTTATGGAGTACTTTGAGATATCAGAAGTACTTGTATAGATGTGGTCATATAAAACTAAGATGCAAAAGCACTAAGTAAAAACAAAGGGATTATTGGACTTAACAAATGTATCTCAGTTGTGTGGAAGTGGGTAGGTGGAGTCTTCATTTATATGTAAAAACATGATTTCATATGTGTTACAGGGAAGAAATGATCCCCCTTGGAGATGGAGATATCAAGACCATGTGCCCCCTTCTATCCATGAAACCTGGGGAATATTCCTACTTTAGCCCCCGCACTATGTCGATGTGGGCTGGACCTGATCACTGGCGCTTTAGACCCCGACACAAACGTATGTACCTCTTGATGGAACTTGAGAGGAGTGTAAATGACAGTCCAGTTACAGTTTAGCCACTGTGCTGTCCTGATAAGCTGAAGAAGCATACGATAAGCTCGTCTCCAGTTGGCCTGACCTGGGTTGAGGGGTCAGTTTGAGGGCTCTGAGTGAAAAGAATACTTGGAGTCAAGGGAATTGGGCCCATGACCTCTACTACCTGCTAGTATCCATGTGACTTCAAACAGTGGCTGCTGGTGGGATGACCATGGGCCCTGGAGGGTCTGCATGAGTTAGTACCAGAGGCGGCACTCTGAAATGCTGTGCCTTTACAGTTTTTGATTTGGCCTTTGAAAAGAAGAAATTGTGTATTTTAATAGCACACACACACAAAAGAAGGGTGAAATGGATGATTTGCTTTTCCTAGTTCTGTTATGTTATCAGACATGCTGTCTTGTGACTGATAAGGCGGCCCATGGATTTTGTGAGATGCATTAATAACTTTGGCTAAAGGTGAAACAGTGTTGACATCTGTTTTAATTTCTGCAGAAGAAGCTGCCTCACAATCAGAGAACAGAAAGAAGAACACAAAGAAAGATTTTGAAATTGACTTTGATGATGATGTTGACTTTGATACATACTTCCGAAAAACAAAGGTTTGGACAGATTTATGGACACATGCTTTCCACAGTTACTCTTTATATTTCTCTTTCCCTTTCAGATGTGGGTTTTTAAAAATTCATTATAAATTTAATTTTAGAGTCAATGAATGGCTTCATTCTCCCTCAGTCCCTAAAGGAATTGAGAAATAGTTCCAAACTCAGTGGCAGAGAAAAATTACTTTTATAATATGAATAGTGACTAGCAAATCACTCTTTTACATAGAACTGGGAACTCTGATCTTTGATTGCTGCTGTCCAAACCTCAAGCTTCTCCCATCTCCCCCCAAATAAGATATGAGCTTTTTTATTAAAGATTCCAAAAACACTTCTCTTTTTAAAAATTAACAGGCTGCCACTGTTCTGACCAAGTCTACTCTGGAGAACCAGAATTGGCGAGCTACTACTCTTCCCACGGATTTCCACTACGAGACTGATAATCTTGTCCAGCTGCATCTCAAACCAGGTGCCAGGGTAAGGCTGTTACCGGAGGCTGCTGCTGTTGAACCTGTCTGTGGCCTGGGAGCTCCAGTGGCTGGTAGCCTGGCCATCAGACGGTGTACTTGAGGATTGTGTGCTCATCTGGGAAGTTACTGGGCGATGGAAAGGGAAAGGCTGAGCTAAAGCTTACAGAGTAGATGCTCACTAAAAACTCAGAAACAACTCATTTGGTTAGAACGCTAGACACAGGAGCTGACATGTTGAAATGCATCTTCATTGAAGTATTTACAAAAATGGTAGGTGTTTCTTGATTCTCACTTTCTAGTTGAAACTGTGGGTTATTAGCCATATGCAATGTCCTGCCCACATCGCCTCCATCAGAGCAAGGCGTCGATGTGAGCACACAGTGATGCTTGAGTGATGGATGGTCTGACTGTAGAGGCCAGGAAGCTCCCCACCTCTGCATGGTCTTCTGGGCTCCCTCTAGACCTGCTAAGTGTTCTAGACCACTTGCTGCTGAGCTTGATCACTGTTCATTTCCCTGTGACTTTCCTGTGCTGCTAGTAGCAAGTGACTGTCCCTGTTGCCAGGGTAGCTCAGCAGCGATAGATGCCAAGTTCCATTTTATATGGACCTTCTGCTTATTTGCATTCCTGTGGTTCTAGTCTCTGGTATCAAGTGTATAGCCCACTATTTCCTCTTCCTCATTTTGCCTGTTTTGTATTCTGTTCTTATAAACCAACTGAATATTTCTAACAACTAAATTTTCTAATCAATATGGTTTACTTAATAGAAATACTCTTTAAAATGTAGAAAGAGAAATGAAGTTGTGGCCATCGTAGTAACTGTGACACCATCAGCACCTCACTGTGATCAGAAATAGCACTCTTTAGGGCAGAAGGAGCAGCACCAGGAACATGGGTGGACACTTCACCGAGCCTTGCATGGCCTCCAGCTACTTTCAGTGGTCGAGTCAGGTTTCTTTCCCTCAAGCCCTTATTTTGATCATTTGGAGAATGTAACCTAGGTAGTGATTTGCATGTTCAGGTATGAAGATGGTAGAACAAAGTAATTGGCTCATTACACTCCAGTTGTTTCTTTGCTCTTTGTTGGTTCTTATTATTTCTTATGGAGGAAGGAACTATCCTCAGGAACAAATTTCACGGTGTACCATAAGGCAGCCAGGCAACAGGGTTCACTGGGTAATGACTGGAAGCTTTGGAAATTAAAAACTAGACTGGTGCACACTATTTGGGTGAGGACTATAGAGATCATCCACCCGTCCAGTTGAATGTCAGTGTTTCTATATGAGTTAGTCATTACGAGGAGGGAGAGGACATGTCCACTTCTGAAACATTTCTTGTAGAATATGGATAATTTCACGTGTGCCCAAAAGAGAGTATCCTAAATGAATGGGGACTTAAAAATTGTGGCATCTCAGAAACAGTGGAAGTGGGTGTGTCTTAATTCAATAAGTCCCTGCTATTTAACATTACTTCTGGATTTGCATTGCAAAAACATTGTGAGTTCTTTTTGACTATTTTTGGGGTATACAATTGTATTGAAATATTCAATATGGTTTTGTAAACTATACACACCTCCAACCCCATTTATTTCACATCAAAGCTAAACACTTCAGTTTTGGGGGCATCAAATAGCCAAAGGACTGTGGTTGCAGCAGTCCCTAAAGAGGAGGCTGACTTGTTCTTGCTGGAAGGCAGAGAAAGGACCTGGCTGTCATGACAGGAAGAAGGAATGCTTCTCCCTGTGGTTGTGTGGGGGAGAGTGATTGCCCCAGCAGTGGGACAGGCTGCCTATAAATTAGTCAGTGAGTTTTCTCTAAGAATGTTCTTGCAGTACCAAATTGACTTCTCTTCAGATGGCTATAGGTAGTTTTGATTTTGGTGAAGCAACCGTTTTTCAGATAATAATGTATGCGGACCTAGTTGTTAATCAGCCTTTCTGGTTTCTTCGGGATGGATAGAAACTGCTGCGCTTGCTCTAGGACAGAGTTGCACAGTGAAAACTGATTAGATAAGATGTCTTCTCAGGGCCTTTGTAACTCTAAAATTTTGAACTATAACATATAGTTTATAGAATCATAAACTCTATGATAAGAACTTAGATGACTTCTCCAACTTAGTGCTAGTTTTCTAGAAATTGCTTCCCTGTTCTTGTTCTTTTCTTCATTCTAGTTACGAAGGATGTCCCCAGGCCAGAGGGCAAGCACAGAGCATTATGAACAAATTGAAAACTATGATTACAACAACCCGAACGACACCTCTAACTTTTGCCCTGGACTACAGGTAGGTAGAGAGAAGAGCTTTGTCTTCTCTTCTGCCAAGATTGTATTTTTCTGCCTGCCGTCTGCCCCTTGCCTGTATGGCTGAAACCTGTAGAAAATTCTGAGTCGGGTGGGGTTTGTGGATGCTCACCTGCCATAGACATTAGGGAACTAAGCAGAGTTCAGGAAACAGCCAAAACTTCAGCCTGCCTTACCTCAAGAAGCAAAATACATAGACATATGAAGGAGGCGTGACCAAACTGGGGAACAGTCTCTGTGGTGCACCTCAGGGTGCCAGGTTTGTATTTCTGATTTTGGTTCTCACTGAATGTGTACATGTCATTCCCTGTCTTCAGATCTTAGTTTATACTAATCCTAATATCCCTTCTGTAAGTTATTGGTAATAATGAGGTGGTAGATGCAAGTAACAGGAGAGGGAAAAGCCAAAAGAGATATTGTAGCAACTAAGATTATGAATTCCTTTCAACTGTCACTGCAGAGGTCTTAGTTAATGATCCTCCCCCAGGAGGTGCAGTGGGAAGACAGAGTCCATCCTGGGTTTGACCCAGGAATTGACCTAGGCCAAACCCTGGGTTTGACCTAAGGAACTCTTAGGTGCTTTGCTCTTGCTGTGAAAATAAGGATTCTGTTTCAATGGTACTTCTAAGCCTCTCAGCCACTGCCAAACTTGAAAAGCTATTTTCTTGCCCAGGCTGCTGACAGTGATTATGAAGAATCAGATGACTTATTCGTGGGACCAGCTGGGGACTTTGACCTTACATCTAATTCTTGCAATCCACCTAAGACAACACAGGAGGATGATGATGCACCTGAAGCCCAAAGACTAGACATCACCACTTACGGGGAGTCAAATCTGGTAACTGAGCCTCAAAAGGTAGGGAGAAGCTAAGAATTATATTTTAATATTGTTTGCTTGAGAGCCTTTTTCTTTTGTCTCCATATGCATGTCAAGTTGGTCTGGATGCTTGTGTTTGTTTTTGTTTTTCATTTTGATTTTAAGCTGTTGCTCTTTAAATGGCTGGTTCTCAAATAAGCATATAGGGAATGAGCTGATGTGAATTATGTTTGTATGGAACTAATCATCTTGCCAAAGGAACTAGTCATAACCATATGACTGAGTTTATCAGTTACACTAGTGAAGTATGTGATGAGGACTGCAGGCAGAGAACGTGGGTTCAAAGCCAATTAGATGAGGCTGGCATTTTGGCCCTCAACTCTTGCCCAAGCTAAATTGTTAGGCCTTAAAAATCATCTTATTCTGTATCAGTTAACAGACCTGGTGCTTTCATACATATCTAAAACACTTATCTCTCGCTTGCAGTCCACGTTAGTCGTGATGTAGATTGCACTAGGAATTAGATTGAAATGAGGGATTCTATTTTAGTGTATCCAAAGAAAGTTCTATAACTCCTTGGTTTTAACTAGATTCTGGCTTTTGATTTTACAGTGAGTTGATAGCAAATGTTCTTTCTTCTGCTTAGCTTTATTTTGTCACATACCTATTTCAGGTAAATAAAATTGAAATTCATTATGCCAAGACAGCCAAAAAGATGGACATGAAAAAGTTGAAGCAGAACATGTGGAGTTTGCTGACAGAATTTTCCAAGCAAACCGACACGGAGGTAATGTGTTCCACTTATGTTTGAGTGCCTAGCTATAGGAAGAGAGTGACTGATGTCTACAGCTCCACAGTCATTTGCACTAATGCATAAAGCATTCATTCAGAAATAAAAGGAAGAGTGATGTTACACCTCTGAAGGAGAAATGATTCAAGTGTGTGAACAGGCAGGTCTCACAAGAGGTGATACAGATGGTAACTCTAGTGCATGGTAACAAAAAATATATAAAGAATGCTCTCTATGTTGCTTTACAGTAACAATTTTTAACTGTAAGACAATGTTTTTCAGTATGGAGTAGAGGAAAAATTGGAGTACTTCTTCACTAATGGTGCAATTTAGAAGTTGATAATTTTCTTTTAGAAAGCAAGTTCTAACTTCTCAGTACCATAAAATGTTTAAGCCCTTTGACATAATAATTCTGCTTTGGGAAATGTATTCTAAGTTGGAAATAGTGAAAAAGAAATTACGCTGTCACAGTGTCTCTTTCTCCATCAGAGCAAGGTAAGACCTTGTTTCACTCGTGCCAAATAATTGGAGTTCTTAGCTTACTAGAATCCTTCCATCTCGTCTTCTGAACCTCTTCTGCTCAGGGAGTGTTCTGAACTTTCCAAACTCAAACCCATTATCTCACCTGCTGGACCAAAAGGGGAAAGTCATGATTTAATTGAGGACCCTAAAGTGTGTTGTCTTGGATATCAGATGAAGTTTCAGTCCGTTCATAAGACGTTGTCAACTAAAACAGAGTGTAAGGAAAATGCACATTTTAAAAGTAGGAAGGTGTGGGGGTGGAGTGGGGAATGGGATCAAAAATGGGGTGGGGGAGGGAAATGCACGGGATTATGGTGATGGCACATGGGTGACTTGGTGATGGGAAAACCGCAGGGATTACAATTGAGATGGAAAAAAAATGTACAAAATGATGTAAAAATAAACTTTTGTAATAATAAAAAAAAAGTAGGAAGGAATTTCTGTTTATTGTAGAATTTAAATAACTTATAGTAATACCCAGTCCTCCAGGGATTCTGATTAACTAAAGGTGTATTTTTCTTTTAAACTTGTAATGCGAAAATATTCGAATATGAAATTACATAGCGAAAAAAGAGTAGTATAAGGAGTGCTTTGGCTGTGCTGTCGCCCAGTCCTGTCCCTCCCCCACGTCCCATAGATGCATTTGGAGTTTCTTCAGTGTTCGGCAAGGAGGCAGTCCCTATCTGTGTGGGGGTTTTAAGTGGAAAGTGAGTTAGAGTTATGATATTTGCAGCCTGGGATTATACCAGCGTTGATAGCCATTTACTGTACCTCATAAATGTCGTGTCATCACCCAGGGCTGAGGCACTGGGCCGCCTTATTGATCCTTTCCCTCCAAATGTTGTAAGAAGTTGTTTGGTTTCATTTAGATGTAGATGTTTCTTTTTGGAGATACAATTTTATAGATTTATGTTACTTTCTCAAAAGTGATGTGGCCCTAAATGTCTGATCTGCAAATGTCTTCTGTTAGGCAAATCACAGTGAAACTGGAAAAGGAGGGGCCTCCGAAGAGGTGGCTGATGAGAAGATGTTGAGCGGGCTCACCAAGGACCTGCGGAAGAGGTGCGTGCTGGCCAGGCCCGCTCGCGGCCTCATAGAGCCCAGTGGGCAGTGCATTGGCCCCCACGCTTAGTGGGTCGGCTCACAGCACAGATGATTGCACTTTTCTTTCTTTTTACTTCCATAAGTGAGCTACTATAGACCAACTTTAAAAAGGGATTTTGCTCTAGTGCCTGAAATGGAATAAGAGATATTTTATCTCCAAATAAGAAACTAGAAAAGCCAGCTTATAAAATGCATCTGAAATATTTGTCAGTTTCTCATTGTTCACTGGATGTGTATTATCATACTTGAAAGAGCATTTTTTCCCTAGAATCACAATGTCCTAGCTAAGTGCTTGCCTCTTTGTTTCACAGCCTGCCTCCCCTCATGGCTCAAAACCTTTCTATTCCTCTGGCCTTTGCCTGTCTTCTACATTTAGCCAATGAAAAGGTAGGTAAAGCTGGTAAGCAAAGGAGTGTTCTCTACTTCAGCCTCTTAGAAGGTTTTGTTAGCTCTCGTGAGACCTCTTAAATACAGTGACGGACGCACTGCCTTTAACCCAGAGGATTAAGCAGGCCTTGAGAAACAACTTGGTAAAGGCTATCAGTTGTGATTAACAGTGAAAACACTGAGGACCCAAATGGGGGAGATTTTAGATACTGAAATTGTAATGGCAGTTCCCAACTTGAGAAAGTCAATTTTATATCCTTGGGTGTGTCAAGGCTTTAAAGGTCAAAATCTGCAAGTGCCAAAGTCACAGACCCATGGCTACAGCAGAGAAAAGAGATAAGGGTAAAAGGGAGGAAGGTATGGGGGGAGTAGCTAGTAACATGCGGAGGCAGTGGCCACCAGAAGCTGCGAAGAGTCTGGGAGCAGAGAGACACTTCGTAGACGGAGTCAGCGGGGTTGCCTACTGGGAAGGTGTGAGAGTCTCACTGTCGAGCAGTCCTGGGGGACCTTTAAGGGAATAAGTGCTGTGACCTCTTCCACTGAGTGTGTTCTCCAAAAGTGTGGGGTGTACCCAAAGCCCAGAGTCTCTTGAATCCAAAGTTAAACACTGACTACTGATTTCACTCAGTTGCCCAAGTGGCAGTGTGGCCCCAGCGTGCACGAGTGAGTCGGCAAACACGCTTGCTTCCAGGGCCAGATGAGGGAGGGACGGAAAGGCTTCTGACTATCCATTAGTATTGAGAGAGCAGCTGCCTGAGGTTGGTGGAGAATTCATGGGGTGGCAGAGTGCTAGGTGTGGAAAGAGTTGAGAGGCAGGGAAAGACCTATGTAGAGAGGGGTGGGGGGTCGGAAGACTTTGGTGGATGGAATTAATGAATGCTTGTTGCAGCTCCTGGTGGCCTCCCATCCGTTTGCTCAGCTCCTTCCAGGGCCAGTAGTTTACTGTTGGGCTCTCTGCAGAGGATGATTGCTGCAGGAAGCTGGAAATGATTGCCTTTGGCTTTGTGGCCTGTGGTTGGCATCCTCTGTCTTTGTGACTTGGAACCAGCTTTATCGTACAAGTTATGTTTGCTGTGACATTACTTACTATCATGGTTTAGCCCTTATTTGTTGTCGCCGCCTTGTTACCTCAGTTAGGATTTGTTTTATGACCCTCGTAGTCTCGGGATACCAAAGTTCACATGTGTTTGATCTTTTTCAGAATCTCAAGCTAGAAGGAACTGAGGATCTTTCCGATGTCCTTGTGAGGCAAGGGGATTAAGTTGCCTGAGATTAGCAGCCAGGGGTTCCTCACTTCTTCATTGACCAGCACGTTTCCCCTCTGGGTTTTCGATGTAGTCCCTCAGAGCTGGGAAGCAGCACCCTGAAATGTTCTTCTTGATTCAGGTCGTTGGCCTGTGGTGACCACCCAGGAATGGGCCCCAGGGTGAGGAGCTGTTTTTTGTATCCATGTATAGTTTAGCCTCCTAAGTTGATCTGTGTTATTTTCCACATTTGGCTCTTATAGAAAATCATTTCCTAGTGGATACTTATCCTTTAACAACTACCAAATCCATGTACATACGTATATGTGCACTTGAAATGTGTGTGTGTGTGTGTGTGTGTGTGTGTGTGTGTATATATATATATATATATAATGCTTAAAAATAAAATCATTCTGAATAATCTGCTGGCAAAATATTTGAGTACTCTCTATAGAAGTATTAATCTGGTCCTTACCTGGAAAGGATATGTAGTCTTAATTGCAAGACATGATGCCCATCTGTCACTATAAGTTCACAGGACACTTACAGAGGAAGTATAAAGCGTCTTTTCTTCAGGTGTCTGGAGTTTTGGGTTTCTGTAGGAGCACCCCATCTCTGGGCAATCCCCTCCTCTATGTAATCTCAGTCTCCATCTGGCCTTTGAATGGTGCAGTGGCTGTGAAGACAATTTAGCAGATGCTCAAAACACTAAAAATAATGGGCCCTCCCTGGTGGCCCAACTGGTTAAAGCACAGCACTATGAAGTTGTCCCAGCCACTGCAGCACAAGTTCGATCCCCAGCCAGGAAGATGACCCACATGGCGCGGCAGACTTCTGTCTCGCCTGCTGCTCCCCTCAGCAGTGTACTTCATTGATCTGCCTGTTCTGCTCCCTGCTCTGTCTGGTGAATACTCTCCTCCTCACCTACCTCCACACCTCTGACCTGTACCCTAGTCTGTATGCATAAATAAATAAAATCTTTTAAAAAATAAAATAAAATTATTATACAATCCAGCAATTCCACTCTGGGTATCTACCCAGAAGTTGACAGTTTAGTTGACAAACCTTCAGCCTTTGCTGTATCTGTAAAAGCAAGACTCCTTTTTGTTCTTAAGGTCAAAGTAATATTTAGGTTTGGTTTTAAGGGTGGGTCCTCATCCAAAATGACTGGTGTCTTTATAAAAAGGGACCTATTATGTACCCATTAGAATGGCTGTGCTACCAAAAACAAAACGACAAAACATAACTGTTGTCAAGAATGTAGAGAAACAGGAACTCTGCACAACTGGTAGGAGTGTGAAGTGGAGCAGTGGCAGTGAAGACAACATGGCAGATGCTCAAAACACTAAAAATAAAGTATGATCCAGCAAGTCCACTCAGAGCATCTACCCAGAAATTGAAAGCAAGGTCTTAAGAGATGTTTGTACATCCATGTTCATTACAGTGTCATCCACAATAGCCAGAAGGTGGAAGCAACCTCAGAGTCCCATTTGGACAGCCACACTGAAAATTACCTTGACCTGCTGTGGAGGGAACTTGACCCATTGTGGCAGGACCGTGGGCTGAGATCCACTGAATGCTGGGTCTCTGCCATCATTTCCTTCTGGGACCTGGGCAAGTCACTTCCTGTCCCTCTAGGCCTTGGTTCCTCATGTGTAAACACTGGGTGAATGGGCCTCTTCCAGCTGGCAGGTTTTTCATCTGTTGAAAACAATGACCCCACTGTTCCAGCCAGCCCCAGGGACACCAATGTCACACCTCTAACATCAGCACCTACAGTTTGGCTGACCAGACCCCTGCTTCCTGTCCATCTCAAGCCTTAGCTAGTTATCATGAGATACATAATCCTGGAATGAGAGACCCTTCTCTGCTTTCCTGCCTACGGTGTGGCTACGAAGCAGGTCCTGACATTGGGGCCCTGCCCATAGGCCTTACAAAGCTTGTGCACTGCTCTCTACACTGACTGGGACAGCCCATCCCCCTGGGCAGTGGTCAGTGGCTATGAGCCCTGCACCCAGGCACCTTCCTCCCCCACATCCCAGCTACTCTCCTGACAGCCTCAATCAACAGCACAGCCCACCAGGCCTTTCTGGTGTCTGAGTTTGCTGCTGTTCCTGGGCCCTGGTAGCAACAGCTAAGATCCCTGGGGAGGCACCCTTGGGCCTGGCCTCTGCCTTCCCAGCACAGAGGGGCAGCCCTTGCCAGAGGGTGGCAGTACAGTGCAGGCAATGACCTGGCAGGCTCAGCAAACGACCAGGAGCTCCATGTCGGTGCCTGCACAGAACAGATGAGGAAACTTGCTCACTGAATTTTTTAAATAGCTTTGCACTATAATTAATGTACAGCTAAATAGATGTGTTTAAATCGTACAGTTTGAATATATGTGTACGCCATGAACCTATTACTGCAGTCAAGATTGCGAACCCAACAACCACTCCCAGCCTCCTGCCACTCCTCCCCCAGTGGATTCCTTGCATTTTCTGGACACTTTTGTCTTTTGTCTTCTTTCATTTACCACAACTATTTCAAGATTCATCCATGTTGTTGCTTATAATAGTTTTTTTTTGTTTGTTTCCTTTCATTGCCTACTACCAGGTCTGTTTCGGGATGTACCACATTTGCTCACCTCTGTTGATGAACATTTGGGTTATTTCCAGTTGGGGGCAATTCCAAGTAAAGCTTTGTGAGTGTTTGTGGGCTAGTTTTCCTGTGGGCACCTGCTTTCCTGCCTTTGAAAACCAGGGGGAGTGGCTGGTAGGTGTATGTCTAACTTTTTAAGAAACTGTCAAACTGTTTTACAAAGTGGATGCGCTGTTGTACATTCTCACCACCAGCAAGAGACTCTTTGCTCTACCACATACTGACCAACACTTTGCGTGTTAAGTGTTTGGAATTCTAGACATTCTAATCCACATGCAGTGGTATTTTGTGGTTTTAATCTGTCATTTTCAAAAGATGACTAGCATTGAGTGACTTTTCATGTGCTACTTCTGATAGTCATATGTCTTCTTTGGTAAAGAAGTAATGGTCTTTTGCTCATTTTAAAAAACTGAATCATTGGTTTTCTTACCATTTGGGAGTCTTTTTTCTATTCTGGACATGGGACCTTTATCAGATACGTGATTTGTAGACATTTTCTTCTGGTCTGCAGCTTGTTTTTTTCATCTTGTCTTTTAAAGAGCAGAGGTTCTTAATGTTGACAAAGCTTAATTTGCACACATATATATTTTATAAAAACGTGAGTACTCTATAAATGTCAAACAGGTAAAGTTGGTTAATAGTTTTTTCAAGTTTTGACATTCTATTTTCTGCCTACTTCTGTCAGTTATCAAGAGAGGGGGTATAATTATAATTATAGGTTTGCTTATTCTTCCAGTTCTATTAGTGTTTGCTTCATGGATTTTGAAACCATTGTGATCGGGTGCCTAAATGTCTAGTTATTATGTTTTTAAAATAACTTCAAAAGTACTGTTCACAATGTTACAAAATAACTGCTCCTAGTAATATTTGCTCTGTAATCCATGTTATCCATTCCAGCTTACTTTTGATTAGTTTATTTAATTAGTTTTTAAAAGGTTTTATTTTTATTTATATTTGTATATAAGAACTAGGTTGTAGGCCAGAGGTGTGGAGCTATGTGTGTGTGAGAGGATTCACCAGAGACAGAGTGGGAAGCAGAACAGGCAGATGGACTAAAATAGACTGCTGGGGGGAGCAATTGGCAGGCAGGAGAGGTCTGCTCCAGCCTATGGGTCAGCTCTTTGTGGGGGTAGGTTAGGCCAGCAGTGGCTGGCCTATAGCTTGATTGTGCTGAGACTTAACCCCTACACACTCAGGGAGGCCCTTGATTACTTTCAATATGGCACATTTCCCCATTCTTTTGTTCTTAACCTATTTGGACTTTTATATTTAAGGCAAATTTCTCATAGGCAGCATATAGTTGAATCTTGTTTATTCAATACAGCAATCTCTTTTTTTTTTTTTTAAGATTTATTTATTCATATGGAACCGGAGTACAGGCCAGAGATGTGGAGGGTGAGAGGATTCACCAGGGACAGAGTGGGGAGCAGAACAGGCAGATCGATGAAGTACACTGCTGAGGGGAGCAGCGGGCGGGTCAGGAGAGGTCTGCCACACCATGAGGTCACCTCCGGGGCAGCTGGGAATCAAACTCATGCGGAAGTGGCTTTAGCTTCTTAGTGCTGTGCTTTAATCCGCTGCGCCACCAGGGAGGGCCCAGGAATCTCTGGTTTTTAATTGGGATTTTTAGACTACAACATTTACTGTGACTCTTCTAGAGGCTGGTGTAAGTCTACCTCCCTACTATTTCTTTTCTACTCATTGATGCTCAGGAGAGGTTTCTAACATAGTTTGTAGTACAGGTTAACACCAAGAGGGTCCCCATAACACTGCACATCTTTAGCTGGTGGTGGTCACAACAGATAAGTAAGTAACACTTTTGTATTCATTTCATAAGATTATTATAACCTAGATCTTCAAAGCATATGAGGGCATTATGAGAATAGAAAATGACAGGCCTACACCTGAGGAGGGGGAAGTAAACATTGTTTAAAAATGAACAATGATGTAAAATATGTATACATTTAAAAAAATTAACTCAGAAAAAAAACTTCATTAGTAATAAATAAAAGTTCTGAGAATCAGAAGTCATTGGAGGCAGAACCTGAAGTGAAGAGGGGCTGTTTATAGTCCTTGTTTACCAAATTTGTGGCTGAAATTTCATGTTGTTTGATTATAGAGCTCTTCCCTTTCCTTGATTTGGGTGTTAGGAAATATTGGTGCATTCACTATTTTTCCTTTGAAAGATCCAAAAAATCCCAAATTTTCAGATAAGTTTTCAGATGTATATTTATAGCTAAAAACTGAATTGAATCTCTCCCAAATTAATCTGTTGAAGCCCTAAGTCCCAATGTGACAGTAAATAGAAGCAGCATTGTTAAGAGATAAGAAAGGTAAAATGAGACCATAAGGGTTGGATCCTAGTCTTTTTTTTTTTTTTTTTAAGATTTATTTATTTATGCATACAAGAACTGTGGTACAAACCAGAGATGGAAATTCCTATGATAACACCATTTTGATTTGGTTAGTTGTACTGTTTTTATAGCAGTGATAGATGATAATATCATTGAGTTCCTTTTCTGCAGAAATATTATATTTGTTTATTTCCTAAAAGATGAAAATATGACCTTTCTGGTGGCCTACAGGTTAAGTCTCAGCACTATCACTGTTAAGGCCTCAGTTCAAACCCTGGCCAGGGAGCTAACCAACATGGTGCAGCAGACCTTTCCTGTCTCATCTGCTACTCCCCTCAGCTGTATATTTCAGTAAGTCCACCTGTTCTGCTCCCCACTCTGGTGAATCTTCTATCCCATGCACCTCTGGCATACACACACCCCAGTTCTTCTATGCCAATAAGTAAATAATATGTAAAAAGCACATGAGGCAAAATCCTGCAATTAAAAACAAAGTATTCAAAATAGATATAGTTAAAAATAAGGTTTCAACCTCACACCAGTGAGAATGGCACATTTTAAAACAACTAGCAACAACAAATGTTGGTGAGGATGGGGAGAAAAAGGAACTCTTCTGCACTTCTGGTGGGAATGCAAACTAGTACAACCACTATGGAAAACTGGAGGTTTCTCAAACTACTAAAAATGGAACTTCCTTATGACCCAACAATCCCACTCCTAGGTATCTACCCAAAAACACTGATTCAAAAAGATACCTGCACCTCCATGTTTATTGCTGCTTTATTTACAACAGGAAAGACATGGTAACAGCCCAAGTGCCCAAAGTAGATGATTGGATTAAAAAGATGTGGTGCATGTACACAACGGAATATTACTTAGCAATCAAAAAAGATAAACACATGCCTTTTGCAGCAACATGGATGGAGCTGGATGGGATCATGCTTAGTGAAATAAGCCAGAAAGAAAAGGAAAAATACTGGATGGTTTCACTCATAGCAGTAGTATAAAAGACCAGGGGAGAAATAATAATAATGAGACATTTTACAGGGGTGGAATGGTGAATGGGATAAAAAATGGTGTGGAAAGCGGGAAGTGCACTGGACTATGGTGATGGCACAGGGTGATTTGGTGATGGGAAGCCCACAGGGATTACAACTGAGATGGAAAAAGGCACAAAATGATGTAAAAATAAACTATATAAAAAAAAATTTTAAAAAAATAAGGTTTCGCCCAAGGACAAGAAAATAATAAATTTATGGGGCACTTTAATAGAGAGTGATGAGAACCAATAGAATTGATCTGCCATTCCATCCAAGCTTTCATTAGCTCTTTTGTTTCTCCCTTTGGAGGTTTTAATCTCCCTTCTCCAGTTTTTCTGAGATATAATTGATATATAATATTATGGAAATTAAGGTATATTGTTGATTTGATATACGTTTTTATTCCATAATGATTACTACTCTAGAATTAGCTAACACTGTATCATGCCACGTAATTACCATTTCTTTTTTTGTGGTGACACTATTAAGATCTGTTCTCTTAGTGACTTTTAAATGTACAATACAGTATTACTAACTATAACCCCTATGCTATATATTACTCATCTTATAACTGGAAGTTTGTGCTCTTTGACCAACAACTTCTCAATTTCCCCACTTCTCCATCCCTGATAGACACCATTCTACTCTCTCTTTCTGTAAGTTTAGTTTTTTCAGATTTCACATATAACAGATCTTCCTGTATTTGTCATCCTCTCACAAATTTCACTTAGTATAATGCTCTTAAGTTCCATCCATGTTGCCATTCTTTCTCGTAGTTGAATATCTCATTGTGTGTGTATAAATTGTTTCTCTACCTCTATACCTACTTATGTATCCACTTGTCTATCAACTATCTATTTCACGTATTCTCTATCCATAGTACTTTATGCCGGTAATAAACTGTTGATTAATAGCACTTTGTGATAAAGTTTGAAATCAGAAGTGTGGTACCTTTAGCTTTTCTCTTTTGCCAGATTGCATACCACCCCTTTCTGACAAGTGACATGTCCAGCTGGGGAAGGTGAAGCAAACATAGTCTCCTAGTTGGTGGGCAGCCAGCAGGCGGGTGATATGGAGATGGTCGCTGCTTGCCCAAATGTTGATTTCCGTGTGGCACAACTCAGATAGTTACCTTGATGGCACCCAGGTTCATGCCTCCTTCTTCTGGCCTTCAATGCATATAATTCAGTTGTATTCAGGGAGCTACATGCTGGATCAGTGGGGGCACAGCAAAGATGAGGTGCTATGCTTTCTGCCTGAGGGTCTTCCACCAGTGATTCTCACTACTGGAGGTATGTTAGAATCATCTGGAATGTTCTGGGCTCAACTCCAGACTAATTGTTAGACTCTCGGGAGGGGCCCCGGCATATGAGTGTTTGAAAGTCCCAAGTTTGTTTCAATGTGCAGTTAAGGTTGAGAACAATGCTACAATGGGATGCAGTAAATGCTGGTTTCCCCAGTGAGAGGGGCGGGCAGTGTTCCAACCCAGTGCTGGTCGTGAGTTCTTCCTGTTATGAGTATGTGTGAGTAGCAACAGTCATCAGCAAAGTCAATCACTGAGGAACTGACCCCTGTGCTCCTCTCCTGAGAACCCCAAAAGAAGTCTCTGTGCAGCCTGTGCTCCTAATGTTTTAATGGCTAGACTCACTGGTGATTGGATGTTGGGATGCCGTAAAAAAATAATGCAAATAATTATAAAATGAAATTGGAAATTCTGCAAAAGATGCTAGAAACTCATGGAGAGTGACATGAGAGGACTATCTGAACCAGCACAGAGCAACCTACACATGAGATCTATTAGGGTCAGGAAAATTAACGAGGAGGAGCTGGCATGGCTCTTTTCAACAAGAGGTTTGAATGTTGAGGGATTGTGATGAAGATAAATAAAACACCACTGCCCAAGTAAAACACAAATACTATGTCATGCTGGTATATAATTCCGTTGAAAGAATTTTGCTAACATACATACAGTTTTTTGACTTATTCTTTATTTCTAAAGAACTGATACATTGCTAAAACATGTAATTTCAGTTGATTAAGTACAAGATAAAAGACTCATTTTCACGTTTTAGTCATCTCACAAGGACAGGCTCTGTGGTGGACACTCCCACGCACTGCCTGGTCTCCCTTCAAAGGACTTGTTCCACAGCTGCTGGGAGAGCTGCCAGGAGGGGGCACTGGCCGTGTGTGCGTGCGTGCGTGCGTGCATGCGTGCGTGCGTGTGTGTGTGTGTGTGTGTGTGTGTCTCAGTTTCCTCACTAAGACTGCTGTGCTCTGCTTGGGATCCCTTATTATCTACAGGCAGAAAACTAGGTGCATATTTTATTTTTTAACTATGATTGTAAATCACTTAGATAACTTAAAGTGTTTCTATTAAAATTTTTACTGAAAATGTTCATTGAGAATTGGATCAGAAATTTTCTATATACTGATGACAAAAGCCACCATTCTAGGGGGGATGTGTCAAATGGGAGCATTTTCTCCTGGTCTGGGTGGAATCCCATTTTGGGTGGAGAGGGAGAAGTTTGGGGTTCAAGTCCCAGATCTGCTTTGTAAAGGTTTTGTGGCCAAGGACAAAAGGCAGAGAAAGCCTCCAGGGCCTCCTCTTGACCCAGAGATGAGTGCTGACTGTGGAGTCTCTGCCATGTTTTTCTTCTGTTTGGTTGAATGTAATGGTGAATCATTTTCTATTTAGATTAGTCCGCTGGACCCAGTTTAGATCCCAGTTTTGTTGGCAACATACAGAGCATTCTAGTCAGGGGCCAGGTGGACCTATGCCTTTTTCTCTCCAGCAGGTCCGGTCAGGGGTTGACCTTGGCCACGCCAGTGTCACAGAGCTTCTTCATGGCTGTTTGGGCTGGAGCTTGTTGGCTTGACAGCCACCGTGAACATGAAAGCATTGTCTCCTGTCTTCTTGGCTGACTCAGGAGTGAGAGGGGCATAGGGCTCAGGTATATTTCTCCTGGGGTGCTCTTCGAGGATTTGGACTGCTTTCCAGACCAGCCGCAGTGACTTAGTAAAGATAACCTGCTTAAATTGTAGGGCTGGGAGGAAGCTGCCTCACCCTTGTTTTAACAACCTGCCTAAGGAAGCTGCATTTGTTCTAACACACCCAGAGGAGTTACCGGACCTTTTGCTTGGAAGCCACAGTTGGCAGAGGAGATCTGGGATCCAGCTTCAAACAAATGGGCTATATAACACTTTGCTTTAATAACCCTGACATGCCCACCAGTTTAACAAATGGCAACATTGTGATGTATGGTGCCCCATCCAGGTGCAAAATCTTGACCGCATATTTTGCACTAATTGTCTGCCATGCCCTGGAAACAGGGGGTGACTACAGGCCCACATGTGTAGTAGCAAAGGCTCTGACCCAGAAATGACGGGGTCTCATTAGCAACTAGGATACCCAGCCCAGTGGAGACCTGAGACGATGAGGAAACATGAGAAATACGAAGAAGCGTGTAACTCTTCCACGTGTGCTTTAGGATAGCCTGGCTTAAGACATGTTAGGGGACTACTCCCCTCTATGTGGGTCTGTTAGGAAGATCCCTTTAAAAGGTTTCCTAGGACTCCCCCTGAGATTCAGCATAGAAACTTCTTTTTCCCTTTTCAATGCTGTTCTCCCTGGGTAGAACATAAGTTATAAAGCTTGTCTAGTTGCTGACTGTCTTGCTTTCTTGTTAAATTCTTTCACAAGGCATCAGACCCAAACACGGGATCTTCAGAAGGTGGGTCCTCTATTTGGTGTGTGGCTGTGGATGCCTTTTTGGCATTGCTTTCTTGGCCTTCAAAGTGTTGTGAGGACTCTGATTCAGGGGCTTCCTTCTGTGCTTTTGCCCCACCTTCCTGAAAAAAATTCAGCTACGGCACACTGGAATGGGCTGCTACAGTGACCACAACCTCCTGAAGAGAAGGAAGCTGTTCTCTAGCTGCATTCCCAGGAACTCCTTAGTTTTAAGAGATGTTATTTATTGATGCACCCTCTCAATACCCCTGCCCCAGGTCAACAGGAGAAAGGGAGTGACCTACCAGTATAGGGGGCAGTACAGAGGACCATCTCTGTGGCCACCCAGTCTTGGGCTTAGCAGTCACAGACTGCTAGGAAGAGGGTATACCAGGGCCCTCCAGGCCAAGGCGAGTCAGGGACCAGCCCCCTGGCCCCTGCCATCTCCCTGCCCCATGGCAGCCCTGTATCTTGATTCCTAGCACCTGACTGCAGGAGGTCAGTGAGGGCCTGGGAGCGCCTGTTGAACATGCTCCACCCTAGTACCCCAGAGACCACAGCCAGGAAGTCGAAGTCCTCCCAGCTTCAATCACTGAGGCATCCAAGGACCCAGGGTCATGGCCTGCACCCAAAAAGCACTGCTGATTTCTCTAGCCAGGCAGCTAAAGTCAAGACCACAGAGTGCATTGATAAGCAAAATATAATCAAAAGGAAATAGACAAGCGAGGCTCAACCCTCTCCCATCCTAGCACACCTTCGTAAAGAGTAGTTAACAGCCTTTCTGACTTTTTGTCAGTCTTAGAGATGACAGCTTCTTCCTTTAAAGTTTTATTTTTCATTCCTCTAGAGTGAGGTGAAGTATAGTTTCACATGTGATTTTCATATGATCCAGCAATTTCACTTTTGGTTGCAAAAAAAAAAGAGAGAAGCAGGGATTTGAACAGATATTTGTATCAGCATTAAACACAATAGCCAAAAAGTGGAAACAACCCAAATGTCCATTGACAAATGGATATGCTGGATAACACACAAGCATATAATTCTATTTTTAAAAAGGAAAAAAATATGACACATACTAAAACATGGGTGAATCTTGAGAACATTAAGGTAAGTGAAATAAACTAGACACTGAGGGACAAGTATAACTCCACTTATGTAAAATAGCTAGACAGGCAAATTAGAATGGAGGTTGCCAGGGGATGGGAGGAGGTGGGAATGGAGAGTTATTAATTAATGGGTATAGTTTCTATCTGGAATGAAAAAGTTCTGAAGATAAATTGTGATGGTGCTTAGCAGTATGAATGCAATATAATTCAAATGGTAAATTTTGTTATGTGTTTTTTTTTAAGATTTATTTATTTGTGCATACAGAACTGGGGTACAGGCCAGAGGTGCAGGGGCAGTGAGAGTCTTCACCAGAGACAGAGTCGGGAGCAGAACAGGCAGATGGATGAACTACACTGCTGAGGGGAGCAGCGGGCGGGCCAGGAGAGGTCTGCCACGCCATGTGGTCACCTCCAGGGCAGGCGGGGATCGAACTCATGCTGCAGTGGCTTTAGCTTCTTAGTGCTGCGTTTTAACCCGTTGCGCAGGCAGATGTACTGAAATACACTGCTGAGGGGAGCAGCAGGCCAGATAGGAGCGGTCTGCTGCTAACTCCCTGGCAGGAGATCCAACTCATGGTGCAGTGGCTGCTGATAGCTTTATAGAGCTGAGACTTAACCCCTTGCACCACCAGGGAGACCGTTACGTGTTTTTGTTTTTTTATGGTTAAAAACCATTTAAATAAAAACTACTAACAACAACAAAAAAACCCCAAAACACTTGTTTTGCCTTTTCCCTGAACTGTGTCTTAGTATTATTATGAGAAGAAGTTTGCATTGTGGGTTTGAAACAAGATCCCGGCCTGTGCAGGCCACTGGGCATCATTGGCTCCCCCTGTTCCCCATCTCTGTAGACCTTCTCAGAGACCTGGGCACTGCACCTGCTTCCAGCCCTGCCTGAGGTCCTGGAGCTGGTGGCATGGGCCAGCATCCAGCTCATGGTGCCAGCTGGAGACACTCACAGGTGGGGCTATGAGGTGACACAGCAGCAGCCCATGCCACGATCTGAAGGTCAGGATGAATAGCTTTGGACGCTGGAGGCCACAGCGCAGGATGTGGTCCCAGGTCACCGGAAGTGGTGGGCAGTTCTCAAAGATGGCCAGACAGAGTGACATTGTTTGTAAGGAGCCTCGGCCTGGTGTCTCAAAGAGCTGTGGGTTGTGGGTTCATACCACTAGCTCACAAAGAGCTGTAACCTGGTGTCTCTGACACTGTCTCCTGGTGACTGTGCTGACTGACATTACTGACTAGTGACCAGCACTGTGTCTGGCCACCTTTGAGAACTGCCCACCACTTCCGGTGACCTGGGACCACATCCTGCGCTGTGGCCTCCAGCGTCCAAAGCTATTCATCCTGACCTTCAGACCGTGGCATGGGCTGCTGCTGTGTCACCTCATAGCCCCACCTGTGAGTGTCTCCAGCTGGCACCATGAGCTGGATGCTGGCCCATGCTTCCTGGTCCATGCCCTCGCTCCAGGACCTCAATGATAAGATGGCACCACCTGGCACAAGCAACCTTCAGGACTACTGCACACTGTCAAGGATGAGACGGCTGTCACCTGTGGCCTCAGAAACTTTTGTTTCCCCAATCTCCTGTTAAATAAACCCTGCTGTATTGTACCGTGAGTGTGCGACCTGGCAATTGTTAGCATGTGGGTGAGAACCCACGACTGACCTGTATTCCACCTTTGGCACTGTCTTGAAACTGTCTTAGCTCCAAGCATTTATCTTTTAAATTTGCATAAGCTTCTGCAAGGCAGTCATATTTTGCTTATTCCTGGAGGTTGTACCCAGCTTCTATATTGGTCAGATCGACAATACCCAAGCCAGTGATATTAATGAGGGGTTATAAATATTAGGAGCTATGACAACCATTTTAACTACTACATGTAAAAACAACTTTCTATTACATATTAACCAGTGGCAATGGAGATAATAAACCTACATTGTAAAACACAATGAAATTAGTCTTGGGTTAAGGGTTACATTTAATAACTTAAGAGGAAACTTGTCGTGTTGTACTTCTTCAGTAATGGTGATGGTGAACATAGTTTAATGTGCCTGTTGACCATCTCTACATCTTGTCTGGAGAAGTGTCAATTCAGCTTCTCTGCCACTTCTCCCCCAGGTTTAAAAAGTTTTCATCTGCATAGCTAAAATAAGGTGCATTCCAATAATGAGAATTATTTGAACAAAAAAAATGGTACTTTGATTACATTTCATTTTATAGCCTGCAGCCTTGCGTCAGCATGGTGGCTGCTCCAGGTTTCGGTGTCACCCTAGCTTATTTCTTTACCAACCTATCAGCTCTTTTTCTTCCCTGACAGCCAGGCAGACAGGTGGGAGGGGCAGATATGGCTGCCTTTGGCAGTAGTTCTCTACTCTGTGAGGTGAAAAGGGACAGCAGAATCATATTAACCTCTTTGCATCTTGTAAAGTTAAACAGCTAAAAGAAGTGACAGGGCCCCCCAGGTGGCACAGTGGGCTAAAGTGCAGCACTATGAAGCTATCCAAGGCACGATTTCAATCCTGGGCCAGGGAGGTGACCCACATGGCACGGCAGGCCTCTCCTGTCTCCCCGCTGATCCCCTCAGCAGTGTGCTTCAGTCAATCTGCTTGTTCTGCTCTTGTGAATCCCCTCAATCCCTTGCACCTCTGGGCTGTACCCCAATTCTTGTATATATAAATAATTCTTCAAAAATAAAAGAAGTGATGTAAGAAGGCTTGCACCTCACAGCATGGCTCCTACACAATTTGCCTGCTGCTTCTCCTGCTCAGTGGTCTCCTTGAAACACAGTCAATTTTTCTCCTGCGTTTCTGTCTCCCTTTGTTCGGCTTACTGCGTTTCGCAATCTCAGCGGTATCAGCTCTGTCTGCCACCACAGCGAGAAAGCAACACAAGGCTTGAGAGCAAACATCGTCCGGTCTGAGTAGCAGCAATCGCAGAAACTCTCTGCCCATTTTTTAAATCATATTGTTTGTTCTTGTTGTGGTTGACTTGTAGGACTTCTTTATGTATTTTGGATATTAACATGGTTGGATGTATGTTATTACTCATATGTAGAATATTAAGAAACAGAGCAAACACACACACACAAAAAACCCCTCAAAATAAAAACAAAGGAAATGAAAAAAAAAAAAAAACACAACAAAGGAAATGAACAAAACAAAACAGAAACAGAAAGAAATAGAAACAGAAACATACAGAAAACAGGTTGGGGAACAGAGGGGCTGGCAGGTGAAGTGGGTAAAGGGGGTTAACTATACAGTGATGGACAGAAACTAAACCTCTGGTGGTGATCACAATGCACAGTATATAGATACTGAATTATAATGCCATACACAGGAGACATATATTGTTAGAAGCCAGCGCAACTTCAATAAAAAGTTATATTAAAAAAAAGAAATGTGGATCGAGATGGAAAAAAAAATGTGCAAAATGATGTAAAAATAAACTTTGTAATAAAAAAAATAGATGAAAAGGAGAAAAAATATATTAGGAATTATCCTTTTAAGTTGTTTTTAAGAAATCCTAATTCAGTTTAAATTAGTATGAAATGTGATACAAATCATGATTCATTCAGATATAAGTGTAAAATATAAATTGTCCAGAATTGCATATGTAAGTTTGGTCTTTTGTGTATAATTGCTTTTGCAATGATCTATTAAAAACATGCTGACATTTAAAAAAAAAAAAGAAATGTGGCCCTCCCTGGTGGCATAGCGAGTTAAAGACCAGTAGCCACTTCAGCATGAGTTTGATACCCGTCCCAGAGCTGACCCACATGGCGTGGCAGACCTCTCCTGACCCACCCACTGCTCCCCTCAGCAGTGCACTTCATCCATCTGCCTGTTCTGCTCCCCACTCTGGCTCTGGTGAAGACTCTCACTGCCCCTACACCTCTGGCCTACACCCCAGTTCTGTATGAATAAATAAATAAATCTTAAAAAAAAAAAAAAAAGAAAGAAATGTAACAATAGATGTACCATTGTGGGTTCCGTGAAGACTATATCCTGTTATGTTCACACTTAATGCCCAACTCTCATTTCCATTCTCTTCGCTCTGTTTAATGTACATTCACTTGCATGTGTTTTCACCAAAGTATTTTCTGTGCATGATTTTTAATTTACATAAAAAATGCTGCATTGGAACTCCCTGGTGGCACAGGGGTTCAAAAAAGCACTATCAAGCTATTGGCAGCCACTGCAGCCTGAGTTCAAACCCTGGCCAGGGAGCTGACTCCCGTGGCACAGCAGACTGCTCCTGTCTCACCTGCTGTTCTCAGCAGTGTGTTTCAGTCCATCTGCCTGTTTTGCTCCACACTCTGGTGAATCCTTTCACCCCCTAATTTCTGGTCTACACCCCAGTTCTTATATACATAATTTAATAATTTTTTTGTATTGCTGCATTAGGGCCCATCCTGGTGGCACAACCAATTAAAGCCCATCACTGCACAGCTATCCACAGCCACTGCAGCACGAGGTGACCTACATGGTGCAGCAGGCACCAGGTGTGTGTTTCAGAAGATCTACTTGTTCTCTTCCCCACTCTGTCTCTGGTGAATCCTCTTACCCCCGTACCTCTGGCTTAGTTCTTGTATCCATAAAAAAATCTTTAAAAAATAAAATAAATGCTGCATTAAATATTTAACCCTTCTCCTTACTCTTTTCCCACAGTAGTATGTTTCTAAGACCCCTTTATGTAGCTCTGCATACAGCCAGCCTGCTGCTTCTGACAGCTCTAAAGGACTGCGTGGTTTGCCCCACCAGTTTACCCATCATTCTTCCGAGGGTGTGACCCCAGCTTGCCATCAACTTCCAACCAGCATCAATTACGTGATAGTCAGCAGCAGCAACATCATCTGCAGGGCCCAGAGCAAAATGAAATGCAAGGTCTCTTATTTAAAATGATCAAGAATTTCACAATGGCAACTCAGGCCAAACCCAGAGCCTCGGTTGTGACCCTGGAGCCGGCCCCGGCTGCAGTAAGCATCCTCACATGTTCTCTGGACCTGCTTGAAAATATCTTTGCAAAAGTACTAAGGAGAAGAATTGCTAGGCCTTGTGGTATACTAAAGGCTGCGGTGGTCTCCAGAATGGCACTGTCTACACCCCCTGCCCACCCCGAGAAACGCCTGAGAGTTCCTATATCCCCACAGTCCCAACAAAGATCCCATTGTCCAGCCGATTTATGCTAGCTTGTAGGTATGATCCCCTGTTGTTTCAACTTGCCTTCTGCTGTTACTAATGAGTTTGAACACCATCTTCACACAGTTGTCTTCTGTGCTATAAAGATAACAGTCATTAGATGCAGGACCTATATTCATCCAGAGTGGCGCTCTAAATATAAACGTCTCTTCCTTGGAAGGATTATAACAGCATTGTACTCTCAAGTAACCCGAAGGTCTGTTTTCTCTGTTTTAGCAAAGGATTGTGTCCTTTACAGGCTTGGTGTGAAAAAGTAAAGGGACAGTCTACTTTTTACAATATAACATTTAGATTCTTCCTTTTACGAGTAGCTTTTGGGGGTGTCAACCCCAGGATGACACACACTTTGAGGGAGCAGTCAAGGAGTGGAAATGTATCTGAGATTTGATCCTCTCTTTAGCCACCAAGATTCAGGAGCAGCCGTGGGTGGGGGCAGGGCCCTGAAGAGGAAGCCAGAAAGATGGCAGGGGCCTGGGAGGGAGACTGGGAAGAGCTCTCCTTCCACCCCCATCACTGTTGATGCCTGAACTGACTCTTTTTTTGTTGGGTACTTTGGAGGTAGTGGGAGGGGAGGTCATTTCAATCAGGTGACCACAGAGGACACAACAGGAGGCTGAAGAGTCCCTGGACTGGGATACTGGGCCTCGGGGTCTGCTTCTGACAACATCACCACCACCGAGTGGCCTGGGGCAAGTTAGACACAGTTTCTGGGCTTCACTTTTACTGCTGTAAAATGGGAATGTTACCATCTGCTATGGCCCACTGACTTCGTGCAGACCTGTCAGAGAAAGAGGGAGGGTGGGACAGCCGCTCCTGCTCTTCACGCCGTCACCAGGCTCAGGACTACTCTCCACCACCTGCCCCAGCCCTTGCTTGTGGCCTCTTCCAAGTAGAATATCGTCCACAGCTTAGCAGCAGGCAGCAGGCCTCTGCAGGCAGGGCTGGGCAGCGGGTGGGAGTGAGGGGGCGTAGGGGTTTAATTCAGCCATAATGCTGGAAGAGGCTCTACTGAGGACAGCAAGCTGAGCCGTGTGTGTGTGTGTGTGTGTGTGTGTGTGTGTGTGTGTGTGTGTGTGTGTACCTAGCTGCTGGGAGGGAGGAAGGTTTGTTATTTCCCAGACGGAGGTGTGGAGTTATACTCAGTGTGACAGGAAGTCTCAACTGAAAGTCACCTGCACAAGGGAATTTCTCTAGTCTCCAGGAAAGCCCCAGATCTATCCCCAGACTTAATGGAGGCTGGTTTCCTGCTCATGGCAATCACTGACCAGCTCTGGTTGCACTTTTACTTTCCTTTTACTCTGTTATCCTCGTGACCATGATTCATTAAATACATCCTGTTCGCTTTGATGCAATGAAATTTCTTCCCCCAAATCTATAAATCTTGGACTTCTAGGAAAGTGAAACTTAATAAAAGCCTGTTTCTCTCCTGCTCTGCCTGACATGCAGGGCTGGGGTGGGAGACAAGACAACTGATGGCGGCCGGCAGGTGGATCAGCGCTCCTGTGGCCAACTTGGACAGTGGGGGTTTCTGTGGCCGCCCCACGGCCAGCCTGCGCTTTAGGGGCTGCGGGGGCTCCTTTGCTTCAGCCACGCGGCCTCCCCCCGCACGTCCTGCACTGCTCTGTCTTTTCGTGTGTCCTGCACACCATGTGGAAGGCCAATTTTTCCACCCACGTCCCCTAGGAGACCAGTTGAAATGTCACTTATTCTTCCAAGTTTCTCCTGCTCCCAGGACTAATGTTGCCTTTCTCTTTTCTCCCACTAGCCTGTCTATGTCTATTTTGGGGTGGGATTTTCTTGCGTAATTTTCAACTTGAGAAATAATTACATCCTATAAAATCTATTCCTATAAAGCATGCAGTTTACTGGTCTTTAGTATATATTTACAAAGTTGTGCAACCATCAGCACAATCAATGTTAGAACATTTTCCTCATGCTATGCCCCTGAATTATCATTTTCCATTCCTCCAGCTCCCAGCTCCCAGCTCCTGGTACTTCTTACCTCAATAGATTTGCCTGCTCTGGTTATTTCACATGAATAGAATCACATAGATTGTGGCCTTCTATGACTAAGTTTCTTCTCTTAACATGGTTCCAAAATTCATTCATGTTGTAGCATGAATCAAAACGTCATTGCATTTTTATGGCCCAATATTATATACGCATACTATATTTTCTTTATCCATTCATCAGTGAATTGTTGTATTCCACTTTGGGGCAAGTATGACTAATTCTGCTATGAACAATTCATGTATAAATTTTTGTGTATATATAGACTTTTTATCAGTTTGCTTAGTTTTTTGAGGAACCATCAGACTATTCGTAGACAAATATTTTTGGCTTTTATTTTTAACCCATTTTGATTGTAAAATAAAAGCTCAAACATTTCAGTTAAATTTAAATTTACTCAATTACATTTCTGCTATGCTTGTCTTTTTCCCTATGTAACCTCTGTTTTCTCCCAGCTGCTATTATGCATTTACCAAAGTCAGCAGGCAACCAAGAACTGCCCAGAGATCCCAAATTATTGAGGGGTGTACACCCTGAAAGAGAGTTGGACACCCATGGGCACAAAGGCAATGGAAGCCAACTCTTAATGTGAAAGATCTTTAATAAAATTCATGTGTGCAGAGAATCTTCATACTTCAAACTACAATGCTAGTTTCCCAACAAAGCCCCCCAATTACTCACCCCACCCCACCATAGGCAAATATCTAGCCTAACTGGGTTGACCCAAAGCAGGGCCACGGAGGCCTGAAAACTTGCCACAGAGTAGGCACCTTCTGGTGAGGAACAAGAACGGGTAGGTCTGGGACGGAGGAAGAGGCACAAAATGACAATAAATATCACGGCTGCCGTCATCTCTGCCACCGACAGCCTCCCTGCGTGTCTCTCACACACGTCTCTTCCAAGTCCCTACATGTCTGTCCTCCATGTCATCTTCCAAGAAGTGCCAGGGTATAAGTTGGGTCACAAAAGCCAAAGAGAGCTAGGCCTGCCTGCCTTTATTGTTCAAGAAAGGCTGCTCAGCTATGCCCCTGGATCCCAGTGGCTCCCTGCTCGAGACATCTGTTGGATGGAATGCTGGGACTTGTCACCTAAGGCAGCATGTATCAGTGGGGGAGGGGAAAGGGTGCCTCCCTTTAGTGGAGCTATGTCTTGAACACCAACACACACACACGATATTTTATATTTTTTACATACATGAGTTTTACCATATTTTGCATTCTGCATGTCAGAAATATACTGATAACTTTGTTTTTTGGATCCACAACGTGGTGGTCCACATAAGCACAAGCCTTGGTTGATATAACCATTTACCTATTGGTGATGTATAAGATGTGATTCCAAGTTTTCTTCTAAGTTGTCACACGTGTACTACAAGGAGCAGCTTTGCACATACTCAGTAATACACTCGATTCATATTCTTTTTTTTTTTTAAGATTTACTTATTTGTGCACACAGAACTGGGATACAGACCAGAAGTGCAGGGGGTGAGAGGATTCACCAGAGACAGAGTGGGGAGCAGAACAGGCTGCCTGATGAAGTACACTGCTGAGGGGAGCAGTGGGCGGGTCAGGAGAGGTCTGCCACGCCATGTGGAGGATCGAACTCATGCGGCTGTGGTGAGCTTCACATTGCTGCACTTTAACCCATTTCACCACCAGGGAGGGCCCCTCCATTCATTTTCTTAATGCCTTCTTTGCCACCTCATTCACTTGAGTGATTTCTAGAGTAGGTAATCCTATTATATTAGCAGGAGTTAATCTTCAAGTTAATCTATGTTAATTTATCTTCAAGTTTATTAATTTTTCCTCTTGAAGTTCAAATCCTCTATTAAGCCCCTCTAGTGACCAACATGGTGTGGCGGATCTCTCTTGGCCTCCCGGCTGCTCCCCTCAGTGGGACAGTGTTTTGGTACATCTGCCTATTCAGCTCCCCACTCCGTCTCTGGTGAAATCTCTCACTCCCTGCACCTCTGGCCCATACCCCAGTTCTTGTATGTGTAAATAAATAAATCTCTTAAAAAAAAAAAGTTTTGTGTTTTTCAATTCCAGAATTTTATTTGGTTATTTTTATAATTTCTCTTTATCAATAGTCTCTATTTAGTGAGACATTGATGACATACATGGTTTCCTTCAGTACTTTGAACATATTTATAAACTAGGTGATTTAAAGCCTGTCTGGTAATTCCAACATTTGGCTGCCTTAAGGACAGTTTCTAATGACTCATTTCTTCCTTCACTTGGGTCATCTTTCTCTGTTTCTTTGTGGGTGTCATAATTTTTTTTAATGGGTCTTTCAGACAGTGTGATATGAAACCCCTCCCCCAGCCCACCCCACCGCCAAGGCTTGCTGTTGCTGCCTTGTGTTTGCTTAATGATTTGCCTAAATGAATTCCATAAAGTCTGTATTTCTTGTGCAGTCACCTATGTCTTTCTCCGTTAGTCTAATGGTTAGGGAAAGAGTGGACCCAGATTTCTTTAAATGCCTTGAGCTAGAAAATCTTCCACCCTTTGCCAAGGAGTCGTGTGCAGTGGGCTGAGGTTGCCTTTAACTCTCACAAAGTTTCCAAGTCTGTTTAGCCTTCACTTCCTTCTTGCACAAGACCATGAGGTCAGCCAGAAAAGAGACATCTAGCCCCTTTCAGGTCTCTCCTGAGAGAGAGGTCTGCACATTCAGTTTTTCCAAGTCCTCTATGATTATCTAATTTCTCAACTGTTAACTTTTATCTGGGCTCTTGTTTACTTCCGTCTGTCATCACAATTACACAGAGGATAAGGATCTTACCATTGAGGCCTGAATAGCATTAGATAATCCCTGGAGGAAAAGGGTTTCCCACAGAGTCCAAGTTAAAGAATAACTGCACTCTAAATGAAATTTTTCCAGGTGTGATAGAGCTCTCTGAGGAGACCTTGACCTAGTTTGTCCCCTTTTGGGGCTGCAAGGCTGCAGGTTTTCAAGGTTACTAAGAAGCATGGACCAGAGGGGAGGGGCCTGGCCAAGTTCAAATCCCACAAAGCCCAATGCTCTTTCCAAAGTTGAGTAATTTCCTTTGAATAAACACTCTTCAGATTATTGTTAGCCTTTGGTTAGTTTCCACTAAATTTTGAATTTATTATATAAATTATAATTGATAAACACGCCAGTATTTGTGGCCATTATGGAGGAATGTCTTATAGGCTTATTCCACTATACCAGAAGTCCCACCTCTGGTGAGAGATCATTTCTAAGATCTGCCTTGCTTAGGGGAAAACTGATAAAAAGGTATCCACTGGAAATAGGATTAAAGTACTGCCCTAACCCTGGAGGCACCTGGGTTTCTTAAGGCATTTTCAAGATGGAAAAATTTCCTTTAGGATCCATAGGAGCCATTCCAAAATATTGGGGTAGTCTTAGTCGAAAGTCAGCAGGTGCCAGGGCTCATACCCAGGTCCCAAAACTTAACCTGCCCCACTCTCTTGGCTGTATCCCCAAGGGTGGGGGGGGTGCCTTTTCCAGGGGAAGAGAGCTGGCGTATTTGAGTACCTCCTCTAATCTACAAGAGTCATACTCAGCCTCACAACTTGCCAGCAGAACAAAAATCTTATTTCCTCTTTACACAGAGAAACAGTTTCTCAGCAGTCTAAGTCACTTAGAATGCTAGCACACTCTGGATGGCGGTGAGGGGACTCCACTTTGCATGAGAGCTGCCCCAGTGTCTTCAGAGCCAACATCCCCACCCTCTGCTGGCTACAGTGTGGGTAGGAAGACACCATGGAGGTGCCCAGTACAATTTTGAGCACCAGAGGTTGGAACCTCCTTTTTCACCATTTCATCTGAAAGACAACTCCCCGCCCGTCATGAAACTGAGCAACAGCAAAGCACAGGAGCGACTTGTGACAGGGGTGGGGGAAACAGGGTGCCCCAGGTTGTGAGTCCTCACCCACATCCCACATCGTAAGACCCCAAATCAGACACCAGAAAAATACTTTAAAAAGGTGTATTTAGGGGACCTCCCTGGTGGCATGAGGGGTTAAGTTTCAGCACTATGAAGCTATGACCCCATGGCCCTGGCACAGCAGACCTCTCCTGACTTCAGGTGATCTGCCTGTCCTGCTCCCCATTCTGTCTCGGGTGAATCCTCTCACCCTCCCCCCTTTCTTGGCCTGCAGCTCAGTTTTTGTATTCATAAATAAATAAATATTAAAAAAATAGTTTATTCACTAGGGGAGTAAGAAAAGGGAGGAGACAGTGAGAAAGGCCCATAGGTGGCACCGTCTGAGACCAGGGTGCAAGCCAAAGCCAGAAAAGTGAAAGAAGTCGCATCCACAGACTCATTCTCCTTGAGAGCAGCATGGCTACTCTGCTCTTCCCCTGGTTCCTCCTCGCAGCCCCCCCGCCCCACGACCCCCACTTTCAGGAAGGCTTATGTTGGGAGTTGTAATGCTTAGAGCCTGAGCTCTCCATGGTTCAGAGACGGGTGGACCCTGGAAAGGCCCACCTACACTCTGAGTGTCTCCGCTGGCTTGTCATTTCCTCCTCACTGTTTCTCTAATAGCTTGTCCCCCTTCCCCTCAACAAATACCTGCTGAGGTGAGCTCCCAGTCTGTCCCTTCATCAGGAGACAGTTTCCAGGTGGTTCCCCTACATCAAGGGAGGCAGGAAGGAAGCCTGGTTGTGACTTCCGTGTGGGGAATGTAGGCCTGTTCCCCTTTATGCGCCCACCAGAAAGGAGCCCACAGCTCACGTTCATTTAGCTCACTGCGTGCCCACAGTGTCTGTGAGGACAGGAAGGAAGTCCCCAAATGCCACGGCATCCTGCCCGATCTACAGCTCCACACACTCCCTCTGACTCAACTCATTTCAAAATCATTCATAAAAGACAACACTTTAGGTTGATCTCAGAAACTGACAAGAGAAGTAGCGCAAAAACAGTGCTCTCTCATGTGCTGGAGCATCTTCAGATGCACAATCTCAGTGGGACTGTGCAACCACCCTTCCAGGCAGGCAGGGTGAGTAACTGAGACTCTCGTTACAGAGGATGTTGTCAGAGGAGTCCCAGCTTCTACACTGGGCTTCGATACTCTGCGCGGATGCCTCGTGCACCAGCCCGGGCTCCTCAGGACCCAGGGGCGGGCAGGGCTTCCACCAGACATGGGCAGTGCTTAACTTCCTGAGCTATATAACAGCAGTCAGGGCATCCCTTTCTGAGCAAATCTTCTCACCAACGCACTGGGCTCTTGGGACTTCTGTGCATCAGATCTCTCTATGCCCATGGGAACTGTACCAGGCAGTCACACAAAAGCCTTGGCAGGCTCTGGGTACACACGAACGAGGAGCTGAGCACGTGTGCAGTGTTAGCTGGCACACTGGGGAACATCTCTCTGCGACGACTCCCCGCGGTAACAGCTCTGGAGAGGGCAGAAAGGAGGGCTCTTCCTTGCTCCACTGGCCCCAAAGTGTTGGGGAGGGAGGAAGAACCAGTCCCCTTTTGCTTTCTTCTTTCTGCTACACCTGTGGCTGACAGGTCTTTCGGATTCTTCTCCAGAGAAAGTGGGGCAGTATCTGCTCTCCTCGCGGGGGCTGCCCTAGGTCCAGTCTGGACCCATGCACCAGTCCGGCTGCAGGGCTCTCTCTTGTCCTTGGAGCAGGAGTGCCCTGCACTGAGCCATGGCCTTGATCTCACAGCGACACAGGGGACACATGGCCGTGTCCCTGAGGACTTGCCAGGCGCAATGGTGACAGAAGAGTGAGTGGCCACAGGGGACAAGGCAAGTGTTGGCGGCATGGTGGTAGCAGATGACACACTCCTCTTCTGCTGTGGTGTTGAAAAGGGACAATACTGGCTAGAGGCACATGAGGGCAAAGAGCAGGCAGCCTACTCACACTGTAACCACAGGGAAGACAACGGTAGCTCGTACCCCGAAGAACACGACGTCATGAGCAAATGTTCACCATGTAATCAAGTGAAAAATGAGGGGAAAACTACAGTGGGCATAAACAGAGTTCCATAAAATTATAATAATAAAAAAAAGAAAACAAAGCATAAACAATTCCCTATAGACATATGACTATAAAATAAAAATACGGGGAGGAAATCCACTTAACAGGTAATGGATGTTTTTTTTTTTTTTAATCTTTTACTTCCTTCTTTATCCTTAAATATTTATTTCACTCCAACCTGGCAAATACTATGGATATGGATTGCTTTTTTAAAGCAGGGACAATATAACTAATATAACTTATCTGGACATGAACGTGCTCTTGTAGCTTGTAAAGTTAGCTGATGTTCTAGAAGGCAGAGCTGTGAAGTGACTCTTAGCTTTCCTGTAGGCAGAGAGCAATCTTTTGGTCTAATGCCTGAGGAGACTTGCTAGGACTTGGAAAGACTCCCCTGTACTGCAGGGTCCCCAGCCTCCCCCAGTTTGCCTGTTGCTGATACCCCGAGTACCTGGTGCTTGGGGAGCCACTCACCTGTAAGCTGAAAGTCATGTCGGACAACCTTGGGCACGGCTGTGGGGCGGGCGCTGGCTGTGGGATCTGAGGCAGACAGAGAAACTCAGGGCCCAGGGAAAGCAAAGCCAGGGTGCTCTTACCCTGCAGCCCTTCAGACAGTATCCATCTGCTTTCCTTTCTGGGGTACCACGCTGGCACTTCCCACTAACCTTATGGCCCCGTTCTAGCCATCACTTTCCCAGTTTAATCCAGCACAAATTTATAGAACTGCAGATTCGTTTTCCTGATCTTCTTCAGGCAGTTCCTTTTTGGCCTCCTGCCACCTGAGAGCAGAACCTGGGCCTTACCCAAGGCTTTAAAATCCCCGCAGAGGCAGAGAAAACAGGTGCGTGGGCCCCACCCCAGACCTACCAAATTAGGGGCACCAGGGTGAAGCTCCAGCAGTGGTGACAAGGTATTTGAAAAACAAAGCAGCTTGGGGAGAACAGGCTGCCAGTGCAGGGCTCGGATCACCAGCACAGCAGTGCCAATACTTTGTGGCTGCCCCTTTATCTACTTGAGTCACTGACATCCCCCCTCCTTTCAGGCAGCTGGATGGCTCTCGTTGCCCTGTCACTGAGTGAATGTCTGGACTTCGTCCCACCAGCGGTCTTCTCGCTCACCTCTGACCCCCAGTTACTGCTGCCCCCAGTGAACGCCTACTTAGACTGCAAAGTCTGGCCCTTGTGACAGGTGGCCAGCTATTTAACTGGTGTCTAGGGTGCTGGGCATACCGTCTTATCATTCTCTAGGGATAAGACTGCCCTCCCTATGAGAGGTTTTTCAAACCCCATCCTGAGCTGATGGAAAAACTGACTATGAATGAATGCGGGGTTCCACCGCAGCTCCCACTGCCCCCAGAGGCGCCCACTCATTGCCTCACCCAGTAGTTCGATGGCCTTGGTGGTCCCGTACACGTCCATCACAGCCCACAGTGGGTGGCCCAGCGGCACATTTTTTCGCAAGCGGATGGGGCAGTTGGAGTTGACCTGAAGGAAGAGCCGGCCGCGGGAGTTCACCCAGAAGCACACCACGTTCCCGGGAAGCACGCAGTGGTTGGGCAGCACCGCCGCCCACGTTGGGCTCTGCTGCTCCAGGTCTGGGCACAGGAAGGGCGGCAGGCAGGGCCCCCACACGCGCGTGGGGTCCAGGCGAGTGAAGCCCACGCGGAGCCCACCGTGCCAGTGGCTCTCGTGACACAGGATGCGCAGCACCACCCGCTCGCAAGGCTGCACCGGCCGTGAGCTGAACACGATGCCATCGTGGAACGTAGCTTTCCGGCGGGCAGTGCTCTGCCCCTTCTCCAGACACACTTGTGTGCCCTTGGCATCAGCGTGGAAAAGAAGTCTCCCTTGGGGTGCCTGGTCATCTGTAGGGAGCATGGGAGGGCATCAGTACAAGCCCCAGGCCCACGGGCTTTTCCCGGACACTCAGCTATCAGCACTTGGGGCCACTCTCACCGTGGCCCTGGGGGCACTGCTCTCCCCCCTCCCCTGAGTGTGCGCACCAAAGGTGGAAGGTGTGCTCATCGAAAGGTGGGGAACGCGCTCGGACTGCTCAGGTGTGAGTTTCCACAATGAACCTCCCTAAGCCTCAGTTCTCCTCCAGAAGGGAGGGTATACAAGTTCAAGGACCTGATACCAGCACTCTCCACACCTGCAATGGCTATGATTGCCTTTACATAGAAGCAGCTGGTTGTAGAACAGTGGCTATAACATGATCCTCGGTGTGTTCAACATGCTTATTACACACATGCACATATATGTTATACACACACAGAGAGAGAGAGAGAGAGGTACATGTACCTGTATTCACACACACGGGTCTAAACAACCTGAAACAACCTGTTGTATCTAAACCTGAAGGGGCTGGACCTGCCAGCTGTTGTGGGCCTTGGCAGATGGGCCCGGCATTAGCACTGTGTTTTCCTCCTTGCTTGTCTGCCTCAGAGAACCTATATTGCCTGTGAAGGCCAGGGTCCCAGTGAGTCTGACTTCCTAATTTTGGGAGAGCTAGGGGTCCAGTAGCTCCCCGTGGGTTGGGGGACACGGGTTGGAGAGAACCTCTCAGAATCAAGGACTTGGCCCAGCAAAGGCCTGAGGTGGGCTTGGCAATCAGGGGACTGCCTGACGTGACTCCACATGGCAGCCCTTTCTCCATCAGCCCTTTCTCTCAGCCCTGAGACCTGGGACAAGTTGGGAGAGCTTCCTACCCCTGAACTGCTCTTAGCCAACTCCCCAGGCCTTGTGTCAAGCCTCTCCCCCTTGCTCCTTCTCCTCTTTCTGGGTAGAGATGAGTTGACTGTTGAATCTAAAAAGGAGTGAATTCAGTCAGAGCCAGGCTCTGGCTCCTTCTCTCCCGCCCCCTTCAGGTTCTCCTGGACCCCTTCTCTGACTATGTGCATGCCTGCAAGATTCCAGCAGGCCCTAGAGGGGACTTTCAATCTGGTCCGGCACTAGTGACACCCCGAGTCACTAAGTCACAGAGACTCTACCCCTGACCTCATGAGTGAGAGGTATGTAGCCCATGCCACGACATGAGGGCTGACCTGGCCTGAGGACCTTTGCGCCTGTCCTCGCAGAGTCCTGCTATCCAAGCTCATCGGCCCTCACCCATGTTCCCACCTAAACTGCCATCCCTCCTCCTTCCTTTCCTAAAGGGTCAAACCAGGATTCCCTGCTCCTAGATGTCATGCCTCAAGCAAGAGTGAGGCCCCAAGGTGGGAGAAATGGCAACCAGGAACTGAATCCATGAGCCTGACGCTGGATGGACATTGCTGACTGGCACCCAGGGGCTCATAAAGGGCAGCCATATACAACACCCCAAGTCTAGTCTCAGCTCTTCTGCCGAGGGCAGTGAGGCAGGCCCTGCACCTCTAGGCATAGGCCTCCTTACCCACAATGGAATGCTAGAACTGGCCAGCCAGTGCCTGGCTTCACTAGGTACCTGTCTTAGTTAGGTCCTTAACAATAGGCCTCCCTGGTGGCATAAGGGCTAAAGTCTCAGCATTATCAGGCTATGGAGAGCCACTGCAGCGTGAGTTCTATCTCTGGCCACCCATGGCACAACAGACACCTCTCCTGACCTGCCTGCTGCTCCCCTCAGCAGTGTATTTCAGTACATCTGCCTGTTCGGCTCCCCACTCTGTTTCTGGTGAATCCTTCACCCACCACGCCTCTGGCCTACACCTCAGTTCATGTATGCATAAATAAATAAATCTTTTTAAAAACAAGGTCCTTAACTCGAGGGGTTAACGGCCCACCTAGGCAGGCTTTGGGTCTGGGGCACCAGGGGTGGGGATTGGAGCTTCCCAGGGTAACCAGCCAAGAACACCCCAAGGAGGTAGAACACTTCCCCTCACTTGACTGGGCACCGCCCATCCCTGGCACGGGCATAGGAGGGGGCTTGGTGAGGGTAGGGTCAGCACATTGTCCTCCACACACCAGCAGGGCCCATCTGCCACCACTGGGAAGGAGAGATAACCCCGCCCCCGACAGTGGGCGAGCAGCGTGTGCCCACAACAAGAAGGGGCAGAGCTGGGGTTCAAACTGGCTTTACCCTGCCTCCGCTTCACCCACGGCAGCCCCTGTGGGGACAGGGCCCACCCTTGGTTCAGGAGAATGGGAGACCCAGCACGCTCTTGGGCCTGGACAGTAACCTGCAGAGTCGAGCCCATTCTGACCGGGCACCTCTTGCTCTCCCTTGGGAAAGGATCCTGTGTGGGGTTTGCTCCCATGCCCTGAGCAGCAGCCCTGGCAGAGCCCAACTCAGGTAGGACTGGCTCCATGAGAGCGGGGACTGAGGAGAGGCAGAGGAGCGAGGGGACTGCCCACAGTATGGGGGGAGGAAGAAGACCTGGGGATGTGGGTGCATGAGTGCCTCGCGGGCAGCAGGATCCTGGGGTTCCGGCAGAGCAGGAATTCGACAGTCTGGAAAGCTCACCATATTCCTGCCTCGGGAGCTCTGTCTGTGTCACCCGGCGGCCGGTGGACTTGAGCACCCTTCTCCCACACGCCCACTCACTACTTCACTGCCTCTAGCTGAAGGGCTAAACCTTCACCCACTCAACCCTCCATCAGCCCCAAAGGCTGCCTCTTCATTCCCGTTTTGCAAACCAGGAACAGAGCCCTGTGTGGCTCTCTGAGCAGCCTGTTCCTAGTATTAACCCCATTTTCAGGCAGGACCCCAAGGCTAGATAAGCAGAGTGACTCCCACAAAGGGCCTCGGCCACAATCATTCCGCCTGCCCCCTCTCACGCTCAGCTGCAGCAGCCAGCCTGCGTGCTGGGCTTGACAACAAAGCCCTACTCGCTTCAGGGACTACAAGCCATGGCCTTTTGGATGTCTCTCCCCTCCGCCCCCAACAGGTGGACTCTAGAGAATTCTAGACAATCTTCTCAATGACGTTCTCAGAATCTAAGGGACTGATGGTCAGCCCCCGGGTCAGGGAGGACTCCCAGGACTCTTCGTCATCGTCATCCCCACCCCTTTGGCCCTCAAGCCTCTCTGGGTGCCAGGATGGGAGATGAAGAGCTTGAGTTTTTAATTCAGATGGGTGTGTGGGGATGTCTCCTCCTTTCCAGACAGTCTCAAGCCTTTGCCCTTGGCCCACATGTACTTTCCAGCCTGTTTTATCCCTCCCCACAAGCCGAGGGAAGCTTCCAGAGGGAACTGAACTTGGAGAGGTCTTACAGCCCAAAGTGGGAAAACCCCAGCGCTCACCACGCTGCCAGTGCTGTCTCCATGGCATTGCCATGGCCTGGACTCCAAACATAGTGAGGCCTCAGCACGACATGGCCCAGACTCTGGGTGCTGCCTGCTGCAGGTGTGTGAGCCTCCGGGCTAAGAGCAAAGACTCAAGACTGTCCGGAACGGAGGAGACATCCCCCACTGGATTAAATGCCCATCTGGATTAAAAACTCAAGCCCTTCAATCTCCCATCCCGCCCATGTAGGGAACACTGTAGCCTCGGCTGAGGCCCTATAGAAAACTTTCCCGCCTGGCAAAATTTTTGGTTTGTGTGAGCTGTCAGCCAACAGATTGGGTTGAATTGGCTCTGGCCTGCAGATGAGGAAACTGAGGCCTTGGGACAAATGACTTGCCCAAGTCCCTACAACTCAACTTGGCAGAGCTGAGCTCCTTTGTGTCTCACCAAGTCCCCTAACTCTACACTGTTCCCCACCCCAGGCAGTCTTCCCTCTGCACAACAGGAGCTGAGCGCAGGTAGGTCATTGCATCGCTGCAGGGAGGCAGGGCAGGGCCTGAGTCTTTCCGTGCTGGATTTGTACAGGAACAGAGAAGCTCCCTGCTGGAGCTCATTAGCTAGGGCAGCCTGGCCCGCAGAGGCAGCTAATTCTGAGCAGTGTTTACACCAACCACCCCTCTGCCTCCTAGAACATCTACCCCAGCAACGACAGACCCCCCTCTGCTCCTGGCACCAGCCCAGTGACCAAGGCTAGGCACCCACTTACCAGCTGGGGAGCAGAGCTTGGCTCCCATCAGTCTGAATCCTCAAGCACAGGTCCCTGAGTCCAGAAGGAATTGTCTGAGGAAGTCTAGTGGACAGGTCTCCCAAGACTCAGCAGATCCTCTGCTCAAGAGCTGGGGTCAAGTTACTGGGTTGATGATTAATTATGCTAATGGGAATTTCCCCATGCTATATCCTGGCTTGCAGCAGCCTTCCCACAGTGAGCTAGCCTAAGGGAAGCAGGAACTGGAGTGAGGGCCTGAGTGGGATTTAGGGTCGACTTTTCTCTTACTTCTGATGAGTTTTCTCAACCTCAAAGCAAAGGTTAATGAGTACCTACCCCCGGACCTGCCCCTACAGACCACAGTTCCAGTAATCCTGGTGGCATGTGGCATCTGTACTTTTTAAAATCACCCCCAGAAGATTCTAATACAGAGGCAGGGTAGAGATTTACAGATCCTGGCACAGAGAAGATGCATAATCAATGTTGCTGACTGAATTAAATGACCTGCACCCCAGAACTGTGAATTTTCCCCAGCTCTGGGTCTCCTATGGACAAAAGTACTAAGCACAGATTGAGGGAGGTGTTGACTGTACCCTCAGATTCCACCACAACACATAAATAGCCCTGCAGGAGATCCTAGTGTTTTAGATGTGGCTAAGAAGTCAGACATCTTCTGGCCCCTCCATTTCTGTTAGGGAAACTGAGCCTGGTGACAGGAAACAGGTTTACGCTAGTGCTTCTCTGTGCAATTTGCACATGAGTCTCTGGGATCTTATTCAAAAGTAGATTGATTCAGGAGTTTTAGGAGTGTGTCTGGGATTCTGCCTTTCTAACAGGATAGTCCTGCGGGTCACACTTTAGGTAGTGATAGCCTGTGTTAGTTTGGAGACCTGTGGGTACTCTGGTCTTCTACATCCGGCCTAAGCCCTTCCCAAGGCCCATGATCAAGGTCATGATCAGTGACCACTCTGGACCCAGCTAACTGGGTGGACATTTTCTGTGTATGGCCTGAGGGGGGCTGTGATTAGTGGTTGTTGACTGGGCTGGGGAGGTTGGCTGGTGGAAGGATGAGGGGTTGGGTGACCCCGTGTGCAAAACCAGAAGCCAGGATGGCAGCTTTTACCTGGACAGGGAGGTTATAGCTACCTGACCCTGAATGATTTCTGAAGATGCTGCTGCCACCCTGGACCTTGCCACACTGTGTCCATGTTTTCTCCTTTATAAGTACACTTCTAGAGACCACAAACAAGCTGGTGACTGTCACTACTCAACAAGAATGACCATGACTTCAAGGTTCATGGTTCCAGCTGGACCAGCCTGTGACAAAGTTCCCAAGGTATGGATCAGCTTGCCTTGACTGAGAGATCCAAGTTCAGGGAAAGCCCAGGGCAGTACTGGGGTCCAGAGGTCTCTCCTTCTCCTTCCTGCCCAGCCCTCTCTCTATCTGTAGTGCTGCTGCCTTGGTGGTACCCAGGGCCTGGAGTCAAGGGCACCTTGTTGATTAATCACATACTGCTAAGAGATAAGCATGAAATCATATCAGGGAAATAAAGTCTTGATTGTCAGCTTGTCTGGAAAATTACTGGCACTGTAGACACAAGGCTGCCCTGTGCCTGCAGGCTGAGCTGGTTTGTCCCCATCTGTAGGACCTCAGGCGAGGAGAAGCTAAAAAGGACTTGGGAAAGAAGATATGGAGCATGTGCAGTAGACAGACAGGTGAAGACATGTGAAGGCTTGCTTCTCGGCCGCGGACTTGCACCAGGGACCTGGGACATGGGAGGCTGACAATGGCAGACTATCTGGACTTGTATTTTGATTTTGTTCTTTTCCTTTCAGACTTGTTTGGCTCCTTCTGCCCTTTCCTCTATGGGTCCTCACCAAAAGGTGCCTTAGACATGAGCAGGTTTTCAACCTCAGAGACCCCACTTTGGGCCAACCTAGTTTGACATTTACCCACATGAGGGGGTGGGTAACTTTGAGTGTTTTGTTGGGAAACTATATCCTTTCTTTACTTTCTCTCTATGCCAGGCACACTAATTCTATTAAGGTTCTTTTCTATCAAAGGTCTTATACACCAAGAATGTGCTTTACCTTTATGCAGCAGGGGTCAGAACCCATAGAGTGTGCAAGTTCATGGGTCCCAGAGCGCTCTTCGGTCTCAGTGCTAACAAGACCACTTTACACCATTCTGAATAACACCATTTAGCTGTTATTCATGTCTTCCCATTTGAAGACATGTGGTAACCCATAGGAGGAGCTTTATGGATCTTTAATGGCCAATCACCAGCGTGTGAGGTGGAGGCTGCCCCATGATGGAAGCTGTGTCCTTCTCTCCCCTCAAGACCACACTCAAGATTGTGGTAAATGTTTGTTCCAAGAGAGAACTGACTGCCTTTGAAAGGAACCCAGCCTGGCCCAGTGAATGAGGTGGCTCCTGCTGGCTGTACTTGGTACTGCAGGATGCTCTGAAGCTGGGCATCCTCAAGGCACCAGGTGAGGGGCAGCTCTCAGGGGAGAGGGAGCTGAGGCTTTAGAGGCCTGTGCATCTCTCTCTAGCCCCACCCCACCCTGCCACAGTCCTTCCTCCTTAGGGCCCCCTAACTGGAGATCGACCCTCACTTTGAAGGGGCCCCGTCTTTACAGAGGCTTACATAGAGTCATCTCCTAAAATGCCTCCAGCACTGCTAGAAACCATGGAACAATCTCCTTACAGATGAGGGAGCTGAGGGCTTACCCAGGGTTCAAACCAGCCTGCAGAGGGAACTCAGAGGATACCCAGCCCAACCTGTGTCTCCTGCCAGGTGGCCCTGAGACTCCTCCTGTATTAGTCCTGCCTGTCCTCAGCTCCCTGGGAAACGGGGGCTGAGGTGCCTGGAAAGCAGCACCCAGAGTAATCAGGACCATGAACACAGTAGGCCATTTCCAAGGAGTTCTCAGTGCCAGATAGTGCAATAAGGAGACATCTCTAAAAGCTGCCCATCTGCCTAACTTGTGAGCCAGGACCCCACTCCTCTGAGTATCCACTCAGCTGCAGCTGTTCACAGAGCAGCATTATTCATGACAACCCAGACAAGAGACAATTATCCACCCTGCCTGATGCTGATGGCTGCTCAGATCTTGCTTCACAGTAAAGGACTTGCCCCAGGAAGTGGGAATGCTGTCGTTATGGGGTCAGCTGAGGCTTTTGTGGCAGCTTCTCTGCAGTCTGCTCCTCTTTTGTCCACTCCTGTTTCTACAGGCATCGATCCTGAGAACATTCCCTAATAAACCCTATCACTAATCTGTCTCTGAGGTTACTCCCGGGAACCCAACCTCCCACACCCATCAACAAGAGAATGGAAAAACTGCCTTGCATCATACCATGAAATGCTCATGATGGTTTTAAAAAAAGAACTTCCTGCTATCCACAACCCGGTGGAGAAGCTTGTGGATGTAAGAGAAGATTCAAATGCCACGGACCACGTGCTTCCGTTTAGAGGACTTCAGAGCAGTCTAAATTCATCTGTGGTGAGAGAAGTCAGGATGGAGCTCACCTCTGGGAGCTCATGACAGAGAAGGTAATCAAGGGATACAGTCCTCTAACTATCGGGGGTGTGTGTGTATACTTCTTCATCTGGACCCTCAGATCATGTCAGTGGTACCTTGCTACATATTAGGAAGTGTCTCAGCCCTAAAACGGATTCTGAGGGAGCTTATGAACAAACCAGAAAATCCTGCCCTGCCCAACAATGGATTTAGCTAACACTGCCGCCAGGTGGTGAAAAATAGAACTGCTGTGGACCTAATAACCGGGACGGAAATAGGACCACAAAGGCTCCCAGCACCCTAGACCTGCTGCCCACACACCTTTGTCTCTGGGTACTCCATCTCCTTCCTACCCACTTCCTTCCTGACCATAAGCTCCCCAGTCGCTTTGAGGGTCCACTTGTCATTTAAATAACTGAGATGCTCAGATTACATTTTCAAAACTCTATAGCTATGTTCTACCTGTAAGAAAGATAATTAAGTACAATAACACAAATACTGGAAAGAATTCTCTACTAAGCAAATACTAAAAAAAGGATGGTGTAGCAATATTTATGTCAGGCAAAATAGATATGAAAGTGAAAGTCATCACATAAGGCCTCACTTAAAGTCTTTAATAGGGTCTTAGAAACAGCGACTTTAAGCAAATACATGGGACAGCTGGCCCTTGAATGTTCAAGTTCTTTGTCGACTGACATTGTTTTTCTTTTCCATCAATATAAAGAAATGATGTTCAAAGAAGCAACCACATAAGGATTAATGGAGTAACTCACCAAAAGGATAAAATGATCTGGAACCTGAGCACCCCTAATAACTTCAAAATATATACAGCAAGTATTTATTGGCTTACACATCATTAGGGATTGTGGCAAAGTCATAATGTTAGTATGCGATTTTATACAAAACACTGTGGACTCCAGACTTCCCTCACCATCAACAGAAATGTTTCCTTTCACATGATCCAATCTAGATTTACTTTCTTCACCCTTCACTATTTGTAAACGGAGGGAGGAAGCAGTCCAGAAATTTCTCATCACAATCAGTGAGTAACTGCACATATTTGACAATAGAAATGTACATACTCAGGTGTTTTTCTTAAAATAGCCATTGTCGGGGTGGGAGAGTTAAAAAAAATAGTCATTTTCTGTTCTGTCACAAATGCATGAGCCTCAGTCTGGCCTGAATAAATTTTCTTTACACCTACAGGACCATCTACTACACAATGAGGAAAGGCCTGTTTCTTAAGACACTGCATTGCAATGATCTAAGTTTTGTAAACTAAATCATACTCCCAAACACAGTCACAAGCACTTGGATGTGTATTGGATGTGTGTGTGTGTGTGTGTGTGTATAGTGCTCTTCCCTGTTCTGTAATTTTAAATTAGCAAAGGAGAGTGCTTAAAAAAACAGAAACATTATCTCATCCAAAGTCTGGCTCACATAGAAGAAACAGACCCAGCGAGAGTTTTCTCAGAGCCTGGGAGGTAGTGCAGCGACTGTGAGCGCTAGAACCTGTCCTCTGATTCCATTTGGAACTGGGTTGAGCTTCCTATAACAGAAACCTGGCACAGTGGGTTGGCCACAAAGGAATTAATTTTGTTGGAAGAACAAGAAGTCCTAGATTGGACCTCCCTGATGGCACAGGGGTTAAAGTGTCAGCACTATCAAGCTATCATCAATCTCTGCTGCATGAGTTCAACCCCTGGCTGGGTTGTTAACCCACATGGCGCAGCAGGCCTCTCCTGCTGCTCCCCTCAGCAGTGTATCTCAGTAGATCTGCCTGTTCTGCTCTCTACTCTGTCTCTGGTGAATCCTCTCAGCCCCTGTGCGTCTGGGCCTCATTCTCTGAGCCTGGGGATGCCCTTTCCATTTGGAGAAAAGTCAGTCTAAGGTGTCCCCGGTACTTTCTGACGTTCCTATCATCTTTGTCTAGAGGGCTCTATATAAAAGGGGGGCCCTAGGCTGGGCTATGGGGAGGGGGAGAGACAGAGGGAAGTAAGGGGGACTGACCCAGGTGAGAAAATTTTTGCTTCTGAGCTCAGAAATCAAAGTTTATAGTGCTCTTCCCTGGTCTGTAAGATCCTGCCCACCCTGGGTCCTCTGTAACTCTGGTTGGCTCTGAGAAGAGGGCAAGATGTAAGGTGTAAGCCTGGTGACACACACCAGGTGGATTTGTCACACATAAATCTCGCTGTCTTCACAGAACACCTCGAGGTGCATGTCCCGTACAGCTAAGGAGAATGAGGCCCAGAGGAGAACTGGCCTGCCCAACACAGGGCAAGACTGGGAGTTGATCTCTGAGTCTGTTCCCTTTCTGAGGATGGGTACTCTGAGGATGGACTCAGACAACAGCAGGTCCTCAGCCCCATTCTGAGTGGGCGGGCAGCTCAAGCAGCAGTGGGCATCAGGCCTGAGGGTGGAGGGAGCTGCAGTGTGGTGCCTGGTTGCCAAGCTCTTGGTCCAGGGCTGCCTCCACCCCCTTCACAGTCAGCAGGCTCCATTCCATGGAGCTCAGTGTCCTACTTCAGGGCAGATTCCTCTATTCCTCAATCTGGAGGGCAAAGAAAGTTTCCCATGATGCACTAGGCCAAGCCCATGTCAAGCCCTCTTGTCTTCCTCAGTCTCCCTACACTTGCTGGGAATGCAGAGCCCGCCTAGGTTTCCCCCTGGACGAGGGTGCCCTCCACCCTCAGTCCTGCCTGCCTTCTCAGTGGCCTGCAGAGGACCCCTACCCTAACTCTAGCATGGCGATGGAGCAGGGGTTATAGATAGGGAGGATGGGACAGGGTGGAGGTACATGGAGTGATAGCAAGGAAGAACCCAAGCCCTGCCTTTTTCCAGAAGAGGTGTGACAAACAAAAATAAAGAGATGGTGGACTTAAGTAAAGAGTCCTCAGTTGGTTGTATGCAGCCCCACCTGCATGGCTTTTATGAGAAAGCAGCAAATCATAAGAAAACTATCTCCTTGGGAAGACTACATTGGAACAGAAACTCCAAGTTGATGTCAGGTCTGCCTCTCTCCATAGCAATGTGGAAGGGGCATGCCACAGTGGCCAAACCTTAAATCCTAAATCCCTGCAAAGAGCCTCAGACAATGATCAGTTCCTCTGACATGATTAAGAACATAACGGTGGTGGTGGCTCCACGTCTAGAGCATACAGCTCCTCTTTCTAGTGCCTTTCACAACCCAGAGAGGTATCGCTTTGTGCATGCTACAGATAAGGAAACTGAGGTTACTGAGGTTAAGTAACTTGACCAAGGTCACATATTTAGAAAGTGGAACTTTTCAAAATACTAAGCTGGAGAAATGCTCATCATTTGTAGAGAAATTCTCAATAAGGCATGAACACAGGTTTCCAGTTAACCCTCAATTACCCGGAAAAGTCACTTCCCCAGAATGCCCTACACACATGTGCAAATGTGCATATTTGCCCATAAATCTTCAGATTAGCAGAGCTCTTGACAAACAGGCCAGATCACTGTGGCGGGGGGTGGGGGGGAGATGTACAGAAACCAGCAACTATATTCTCTGAATTCCACTGTGTACTTGGAGATCCCCAGGTAAAAAGTGGCAAAACTACCTCCTGCAGAGCGAGTGGCAGCCCAGGGTCTGAGGCAGCCAGCACCAGAAGGGACCCAGACATCCACCTGGCTTCCCTCCCTCATCCCTTCTGTCCCAACCGGTAACCCAGTGTTGACAGGCCACCTCCATCTATTTTCTGCAGTGGGGGTTTGGGGAAGCAAGAGATTGGTCTGCACCAGATATGAGGTCCACCAAACTGTCACGAGGCCTTTATTTTCTTTCCTTCTCTGGAGCTTAATTTTCCCACTGTTTGGTCAGGAATCAATGACTTCTTTCTGGAAAGGGTTATGAGTCAAAAGTTTTAAGTTTAAGATCTCCGTTACATATTCTTTGTTTTGTTTTGTTTTTACAGTCCTTAAATATAAAGCCCTATAATGATGGCACCAGGACTGATAGACTTTCAAGAATGTTCCAGAATAAGACCCACCGCTGCTCCACATCCTACTTTCAAATTCTCTTTGAGCTTCTTCAAATGGAGATGCTGTATATAGAAGTTGATTCAAAATGTTGTATTCCTGAAAATTATTTAATGTTAAAAGCCAATGTTATTTCAATAAAAACTTCAGGAGAAAAATAGAGATGCTGCCAGCCTTCTTTGTGAGCAAGGATTCCCATCACCTGTCAGGATTAGAGTGTCCCCCTCCCTCAATCAATCACTTTTTTTTTAAACAGGGGAGAGCGTGAACACAGTCCCCCACTACCACAAATCACGCAGTCGAGTTTCCCACATACAGGGACATCACATGGGTCAGCACATCCCGAGTGCAATGGGTGAGCCTCACCCTGGCAAAACCACCTTCGTGATCATGGCATCTCTCCTGCCAGATATCAGTCAATCACTTTTTAGAAACAAAACAAGTTAAGTTCTCTGTGAGATGATGGACAAGTCCAGGGCGTGATCGAACTCACATCCCTTGGGGCCTGGCAGGTATGAACACTGAGCAGAGACCAATGACAGAACCCTCCCACGTAGGGAGACAACCTGGGGGCTGTGGGAGCTGCCAGGATCCACCTGCCCAGTGAAGGGACATCTGCTGCTCAGCTCCTTCTGGGGTATGTGCATCAGGTGAGGTATGGAGGAGAGAGGTTAGAAATCTAGAATGTTATGCAGCACTTCCCTGTTTTATTAAGATTTTTTAAAAGTTATGCATTTAGGGCCCTCCCTGGTGGCGCAGCGGGTTAAAGCACAGCACTGAGAATCTGAAGCCACTTCCGCATGAGTTCGATTCCCGCCTGCTGCCTGCCCCGGAGGAGACCACATGGCGAGCCAGACCTCTCCTGACCCGCCCGCTGCTCCCCTCAGCAGTGTATTTCATAGATCTGCCTGTTCTACTCCCCACTCTGTCTCTGGTGAAGCCTCTCACCGCCCCTGAGCCTCTGGCCTGTACCCCAGTTCTGTATGCATAAATAAATCTTTAAAAAAAAAAAAAGTTATGCATTTAAGAGCTGGGGTGGAGGCCAAACATACAGGAGTGGAGTGAGAGGATTCACCACAGACAGAATAGAGAGCTGAACAGACAGATGGATTGAAATATGCTACTGAGGGGAGCAGCGGGTGAGACCGGAGAGGTCTGCTGCACCGTGTGGGTCAGCTCCCTAGCTAGGGATTGAGCTCATGCTGCAGCAGCTGTGGGTAGCTTCACAGTGCTGAGACAACCCCTGGCTCCATCAGGGAGGCCTACTTCCCATTTTTTAATGTTGACAATCAGACTATTTCAAAACAAAACTGAACTGTTGGAGGCTTGAAGAGAAAACTGCAAGGGGCCATATCTGCTGAGCAGTCTGATCTACCCAATCCTCCAGATAGAAGGGAGGTCCCTCAGAGTTAGGTGGTGATCCCCCTTTAAGAAACTCCTCCCCCAGGGGACCCTACATGGCCCCTGGAGCCCTAAGTGGGAGCCTCCCTGGGGCACAATCCAGGAGGACTCTCTGCCTTCCATCAGGTTCCCTGGGCTGGGGGCTGGGCAGCCCCAGCCCCAGCAAATGGGCAAACAGCCCGGTATCGTCAGCTGCCACTGGTCTCTCCACTTCCCTTCCATCTTCTCTCCATCAGCATCTCCACAACAGGGAAAATGCCAAACAGAGAGGAAAGGTGCTTGCTCCTTCTTCAGCAAGGAGATGAGCCCAGGTAGCTCATGAGGGAATGCGTGTGGCTTGACAAGTAGGAGAAAAGTATGTCTCTTGCTGAACCATTGACATTTGAGAGGGGAACAGCTGGGACCCCTGTGGACCACCCAGAGCCAGGGCCAGGCAGCCCCTGCCCTGTACCCCCACCCCCTTCATCAATGACAGTCATGTTTGGAAACCAGACCAGAGAATATTCCAGAATGTAACAGAATAAGACAGAACAACCTCTGCTCCCCATTCTAACTCCAAGTTCTTGTCTGGTTCCTGAAAAAGGAGATGCTCCCAGCTTTGTCCCAAAATCCAGGGACTCCCTTCACCCCTCAAGATTAGCAGTCACTGCCCCTCTTCTTAACCACTTATAATACTGAAATACCTCAACGTCAGGATTAGCTACTCCCACCACCTCAAGCTCCTAGAGTGGCCCCCACTACCTGGCCACCTTAATGCCTTCCCCCCACCCAGACTTGGGCACAACATGGAGAGCCCAGGAGGATATCCCAAAGCATCTGATAGTCAGCAGCCATGCTGACCTAGCCCTGCCAGCCACACTCAACAGCACTGTCAATGAAGGGTGTGTGTGTGTGTGTGTGTGTGTGTGTGTGTGTGTGTGTCTCCTCCCCACATGTGCAGATGATCCTCCATGCACCTGACCTTGGCCTCTGTTGTATGCTTGTCCTTGTATGCACATGCATCAATCAGAACCTCTATGCCACTGCCATCTCACTGTCTTTAGGACTCTTCTGCATGAAAGCAGCTGTGTCCCGGATCCTGCCTGGGAGCTCACAATGTCCCTGCTTACCGGGCAAATTCAGTGCTGAGTCTACAAGCTGGACCAAGGCGGCAGTGCTGTAGGCCAGGCCAGGTGTTCTCATGGCCCAGGAAGATGAACCATCAGCATCTCTTTGCCACACCTGTTCTGAGGTCAGAACAAACTTGAGTCCAGAAAGGTCCCCAGAGCCAGAGAGGTTTTGTGACTGAGAAAGACAGAGGGACAGCCTTCTGCTGAGTTGGGGCCCCCAGGGGTCAAAATCTACACAGGTGTCAGCCTGAACAAGCTGGTGAGGGGACTGCCCTGTAAACCCTGACCCACTCCCTCCTGGCAGTCCAACCTGAAAGATATGATTAACTACTACCTAGAGAGCAGGTTTCTTCCCTGGGTTAAGTGTCAATTCAAATAAACCTGCTATGTTGGGCGTCACTATGTCCACTGGGATGTTGGCCAGAGGGCAAAGCCCTGCCAGTCTGAGGGGCCTGGAAGTGATGAGGCAAAAGGATGTTTTAAGTGGCTCTTTCTCAAGTTGGTTTCAGCTAGCCTCTATCATGGGAAGCCAGGCCTGTTCTGAGAACAGGCAGAGAGCCCAGGAGTATTAATATGACTTCCACAAGAGTCTGAACAGCTTCGCACCTTTAGCCCCAGGAGGGTGCCTAGGAATTTGCAAGTTGGTGGAGGAGGAACAGAAAACAAAAAAATGCACAGAGGCCAGAGGGACCACAAAGGTGGGGACAGGCGGAACTGCTGGAGGTGGCCGAAGGCCTCTGCCACCTATACCAGACAGGCTCAGTCACCTGAGCCACCAGGAAGGCCAGGGAGACCATAGGCTCCAGAAAAGCCGGTGGGGGCCTAACGAGGCGTTCTCCCCCTCACTCAGCCCTTTCTGCCCTGAGCCCTTCCTGGCCCCACTTTCCGGGGGCGGGGGAAAAGAGGAACTATGTGGGGGCGCGGGGGTTTCAACGAAGCCCGAGGGGCCAGCGATGCTCCGGTCCAGGAGCGCCTTGCCAGGCAGTAATTTAGGCCCTAGAGAAATATTGGCGGCCTTGGCTAACCGAATTATTCTTTCGTTTTGAACCAGCTCCCCTTTTTGACTCAGATCCGGCCCAGCAAAGAAAGCGCTTTCCGAAAGCCCCGCCCCGTCCTCGCCTAGTAGCGAAAGGCAGAGGCACAGGGTTGGGGGTGCAGCGCCCGCGCCGGCTGGAGCCGCTCGGAGTCGCGCTCTCCCCAGCCCTCCGGGAGTTCAGGACTCCCCGTCCGCCAGGGGCGGCTCCCACTGCGCCCGCAGAAGCCCGCGCGGCCGGGCAGCAGCGCCCTGGGGCCCGAGCAGCGCTCGCTAGGAGCAGGCGGCTGGACCCGGCGCTCCCCCGCGGCGCGCCCCCAGGTCCTGGAGGACAGGGCGGGAGCTTGGCGGGCAAAGCACGTGCTTAAGGCACAAAAATAGAAAAAGAAAATGCTTGGAAAGAATTCACTGTTTCCAAACAAGCATCGAAATTGCCGTTCCGGGAAATGTCAAAGTCTTGTGGGACTTCCTTACTCCAATTTAACTGTTAAAAGTTGTTTTTAAGATTACCGAGGGGTGTGGGCATCGTGATCTTTTTTCAGGATTTAGTGTCCCTCCTCTCCCTCTACCCCCCCTCCCCTAGACCCTCAGTGCCTCTGTAGCACACCCTAGTATTTTCAAGGCCCCGTTTCAAATCCCTGGGGCCATACAGCTGCCCAGCTGTTATTTTGCAGAATTTCTCTAGCAGTTCTGGTATTGCTCCTGCCACTGACTCACAAAGGGTGGAGGGGATTTCTGAGCTGTTTCAAAACTTAACCAGAATATTAGGGGTTTCATGCAACCCTTGTTTATTAAAGAATAAAAACCCAAAAGGCAATAATATATGACACATACTAACAGGAGAGATGGGGGCGGGGGCAGGGGTCTTCCAGAAGCAAAAAGGCTTTTCTGCAGTGTTGGGACTGGACCTGTACCCAGTTTCCTGTCTTCCCCTTGAGCTCTGGCTCTCTGCGAGTCTTCTGCTTTGCCCAGGTCTGTGGATAAGAGCTAATATTTGTGGTGAGCCTCCTTCTGCCTGGCACAGTTTGAATCTCTTAATAAGTAGTTAAGGGCCCTCCCTGGTGGTGCAATGGGTTAAAGCACAGCACTGTAGCACTGTGAAACTATCATTGCCACTGCAGCATGAGTTTGATCTCCCCTCCCCCGGAGGTGACCCACATGGCCCAGCAGACCTCTCCTGACCCACCCGCTGCTCCCCTCAGCAGTGTATTTCAGTCTATCTCCCTGTTTTGCTCCCCACTTTGTCTCCCCATACTTCAGGCCTGTACCCCAGTTCTGCATGTATAAATAAATAAATCTTAAAAAAAAGAAAAGAAGTAGTTAATCTGTTGCAGATCCTGCTCTGTTACAAACAGGCCTCAGTCTCACTGGAGTGAGGCTACTGGCTGCCTGGAACCTTCAGCTTGCTGAACGACAGGAGCTGGAGACTCTGAATCCACACGGGGATTAAGAATACACTGCTCTTTGATGGGAAACCCGCGGGGATTACAATCGAGATGGGAAAAAAAATGTGCAAAATGATGTAAAAATAAACTTTTGTAATAAAAAAAAAAAAAAAAAAAGAATACACTGCTCTGAAGGAAGACCAAGGCCTCAGGTCCTGCCGCTCACCTGACCTCGGGTTCAGCAGCAGCAGGAATATCCAGTGGAGGGGATATTCCTCCACCAGCATGGGGCCAGAGGAATAGTGTGATCCCCACACTTGCAGAGTTACTTACTCCTGGGAATCCAGGAAGAAGTGGCATATGTGGCCTCAAGACCAAAAGGTGGTAGCATATCCAGCCCTTAAAAACTAGGGCATGCTCAAAAGTGGATGACTGCATTAACAAGATGTGGTCCATATACACAATGGAATATTACTCAGCAACCAAAAAAATAAACACATGCTTTTTGCAGCAACGTGGATGGAGCTGGAAAAGATCATGCTTAGTGAAATAAGCCAAAAAGAAAAGGAAAAATACCAGATGGTTTCACTCATAGCAGGAGTATAACGGAACCAGGCGAGAAAATAATAATGAACAACGATATACCAGAGACATTTTATGGGGGTGGAATGGGGAATGGGATCAAAAAAAGTGGGGGAAGGGAAATGCACTGGACTATGGTGATGGCACATGGGTGATTCGGTGATGGGAAACCCAGGGGGATCACAAAATGATCCATCACAAATGGATCATCACAACTGAGATGGAAAATTGCACAAAATGATGTAAAAATAAACTATTATATTATTCATTAAAAAAATAATAGGGCTATGGCATGCTGCCCTGGGAGGGCTAAATGGCATGTGGTAATGGGGGAGGCTATGCGGCGACATGGAAATGATGTCCTGCCCTGTCTTCCTTTTGCTCTCCTAGCTGTCCTGCTTCCTCTGTCTATGGACCGTCACTGAGCACCTGCTATGATGAACCACCCTTTGATGCCTCTCACTTCCTCCCTCCTTCCTCAGTTCCTTCATTTGCCAACTCTAGGACCTCCTGGACCTGCTGTGGTACCTTGGACAAGTCCCCGCTGTCTCTGAACCTCAATTTCTGGACAATCAATGGTCTGGGTGCTGTGGCTCCATCAGTAGCAGGAAGGAACATTCCTACTAGGCCAGAGAGGTTGCATGGACACGGCCAGTACCAAAGTGGCACATGTTCTAGGCAAGGTATATGCTGGGGGTGTACTGGGGATGTGGATGCCACATTTGGTGGCATCTTGAAGGATGAGTAGAAGTTCCTAGGAAGATGATGTGGCAGTAGCTACCAGGCTGGGGAAGGGCAGTCAAGCACAAAGGGAACCATACCTGCAAAAGCTCAACAGAACAGAAAGCAGCACAGAACATGGGGCATTTGGAAGACAGTCCTCCCAGTGTGGCTGTAATGCTGGATTTGCCAGGGAGAGGTGGACACTAAGCTACCACCATGCCCGAGGCTATCCTTACCCTAAGTCCCACACCCAGAAAAGTTGTTTGCCTACAGCTGTCTGCCTTCAGCTATGGCAGGTCTGAAAGCACCTGCTGAGGCCAAGAGAGGGAGAGAAGGTAGTTGTCACTGAGCAAAGCCCTTAAATCAGCTCCATGGCCCAGATGGGAGGGGGATACCAGGCGAGAGGGACCACTGTCAGTCCCCTTCGGTGTACCCAAGGTAGGTAAGGTAGTGCTCCAGGTTGGAGAAGAAAACCGCAGGAGCTTCTGGGCTCTCCACGACTGTAGAGTGCACAGGTATGTGGCTGTGTTCCGATCATGAGCTATGGCTGCATGTGCAAGTTTACACAAGTGTGTGTCCACAGGTTTACACACATACTCATGGTATGCAGGAACAGACATCGGTACAGTGGGTGTGGGGAAAACTCACATTCTCTGTTGCCAGCAGTTAGGGTTGTAGTCAGGACTATTAGACCTGAGTTTTCCTTGGATTCTCCCTGCCAAGTGCCATTTCAAACATTGTGGCATATCAGGAAAGAGAGCAGGCCCACCTGCTGCAATGGCAAGGTGAATAATACCAAGGTGAAGAGAGCAGAGACCTGGCTTCTAGATATGGCATTGGGTGTGGGCTGAGGTGCAGGGAAAATATAAAACTTCTAAGGGAGCTTGAGTTCTTGCAGACATGGGCCTCCAAGAACTCCAAGCCTGTAAGCTTTAGTTTTGATATCTTTAGAGTCCCATTAACTCACTTGGGGAACAGGAATTAGAACAGTCCCTCCTCCTGCAAGAAAATTCAACTCCTAGTCCTAAAGGTATAAGGGAATCAACTTAGGTTGGTGATGAAATCACCTCACCCACAATTACTCGTGACACCCCAGTATCCCTGCCAGAACCTAAAGCTCCACCAGGGACCACAGAACCTTGAAGTTACTGCTGAAAACCTGGACAGCTTGACAGAGTAGGGAGTCTCAGGACCTACCTCAGGTCACCAAAGTAGATTCTGGGGGCCTCGCCTGGGGTGGACAGAAGACAAAGCTTGCAGAGTGGCCAGCAGTGTGGAAGTCAGTTGTGCTACGAGTTGGCTGAGAGCTTTATTTAATTTACTTAATCCTCGTGTCTTCCATAGCCTTCGAAGCATACAGAATCTGCTTTCTAGGTGGCTGCTATCACATTACTCCACCAGCAACAAAACTGCCGTTTGTTGAAGGCCAATGTTTCTTCCATCCCTCACAGTCATCTTGTAAGGTAGGTACTGGGAAGCGCCTTTTACCTGAGGGAAAATCAGGGGTTAGAGATAATAACGGGCCCAAGGGCAGGCCCAGGGATTAGAAAGCAGCCTGCCTGTCTCCAGAGTCTGGGAGGTCCCTGTTCCAGGAGACTGGCTGAGTGTGGCCTCCTGGGAAGTTGTGAACTTCTCTGTGACTCTGTCTTAAATGGAATTTAAAAAGTGCCTAAAATAAATTAATTCAAACAAAATTTACTAAATGAATAAAAGAAAAATAACATTAAAAGTGTCTCACCCGGCCCTCCCTGGTGGCGCAGCGGGCTAAAGCACAGCACTGAGAAGCTAAAGCCACTTCCGCATGAGTTCGATTCCCACCTGCCCCGGAGGAGACCACATGGCGTGACCCGCCCGCTGCTCCCCTCAGCAGTGTACTTTGTTGATCTGCCTGTTCTGCTCCCCACTCTGTCTCTGGTGAAGCCTCTCGCCGCCCCTGCACCTCTGGCCTGTACCCCAGTTCTGCATGCATAAATAAATAAACCTTTAAAAAAAAAAAAAGTGTCTCACCCATTGCAAGCTTGGATGTGTGTAAGGAGCTTAGAGCTGGGCCCTGATTGCCCCGGGGGTTCCAGTGGCTATAAATGACTTATTCTGTGCTGCTTGGGGTCTGGCATGGGAAGCAGTGGGCCCCAGGGGCCTCATCTACGAAAGATCCAGGATAGGGCCATCAAGAGCAGGTGATCCTTGTCTACTCACAGCTGGGGCCCAATTCATATTGTAGGTCCTGGAGCAGACCTAGGGTGGGGTGGCTGATCAGCTTCTTGATCAGTTCGCACACCCCAACTCATCACAACCCTGCCATTTGCACACCAAAGGCTGTGCTAGGGGTCACCCCAGCCCCTGGCACTTAGCCCTTTTGACCTTGTCCTTCTAATATGTCCCAACTAGAGAGACAGGGGCTGGGGCAGGCTGTAGAATGGAGATCGAGACGTTCCTTCTTGACTTTTTTGTAAGTCTAAAGAGAAATGGGCACATCTTAAGAGGTTTGGTTCTCCCTGTCCCCAACACACATCCACTCCTCTCTCGTTGTCCCTCGCCGGTCCCCAAGCCTGCAGCTGTTGAGATGAACCCTGGAAATCAGGGAGAAAGGGGAGGGAGACACTGAAGAAAAAGGAACCCCAGCCCAGTCCAGCCTAGTCCCACGGGTCATTCACTTGCCGGGGTTGCCCCACAAGGAACAATGATTCTCCTGAGAGGAGGCAGACTCAAATTTCCCCCGAAACTCTTACGAAGTGAACTGAAGTCTGGCGGGCCGCTGCCCCAACCCCACTAGGTGGACACCAGCCGGACCCCAGGGCCCGCTTCAGGGCCATGGCCTCCAGCTCCGGGCCCCCTCCCTGGGGCAGGGCAGGCGGCAGAGGCACCAGCCGCACTCGCTCCTGCTCCGTGCGGTGCACCCGCCCCGGCCCGGGAGCCCGCCTCTCCCGCTCTGATGTAAACTGATATTTTAATTCTCTTACAAGGAATGGTGTTTAGAGAAATGACTTAACCGGATTACTCATCGTCTATAATAACTTGGCCTGACTCCGAGGCTATTCCTAGACGTGACGCTTGAGGCTTTGATTCTTTCTTTTCTTTTGCTACTTTTTTTTTTTTTTTTTAATAATACCAAGAAATTACAGCTTTGTGGGCGCGGAGGCGCGGTTCCTACACGCCCCTTGCGCGGCATTCTGGGAGACGTAGTCCTCTTCTGACGTGTCCCCTCCGCCTACCCCTTGCGCAAACAACTCCACTCTCCTGGGCTGAGGGCGTGGGACACGGTCTGGGGAGACTCGGGAGGCCTGGCTGTGATTAGAAACCCTATTGCTGAAAACTGGTTGTGCCCTCTTTGGGGGCACATTAAGTCACGTACTCTGCCTGCCTCAGTGTATTCATCTGTTGGATGGGAAGATCAGCTGAGAACTTAACAGATAAGAGTTTAACAATTTAAGTTTCTGTCGTGTCTTTGTTCCATCCTCCAGTTTAGACTTAACCACTGTGTCACAAAGGACACAAAGAGCCGGGCTTGAGGTATCCTAGTTCCAGGGTTTAATGGGGACCTAGCACAGTCTTTCCTCTTTATAGTTTGTGGAGGAGGCTACCAACATGTCCAGCCCTTATTCTGTGCCCCTTAAGGCCTTAACAGTAATATGGGGATAAATGGAGGCCCTGCATAGGTCTGGGATGGCACTAAATGAAATAGGCAGCATAAGCTGCTCAGTGCTAGTATTGCCCAAAAGCATTTCACACCTCCAGCACCAGGCATGGCTCAGTAACAGTCTGAAGAAGGAGTGGCTGGTTCTTGGCAGTCTATGCAGTTGGCCAGGGCTGCAGAAGGTTTAATCCACAGGTCAGGACTTTGTTTGGCCATGTCCCCAAGTGTCTAGCCTAGAGCCAGCACATAGTGGGACCACAGCAAATGATGGATGAAAGATTAAGTGAAACATTAGCTCTGCTTTCCAGATGAGGACTGAAGGCTGTAAGAAATTAAGTCACTTGCCCACATTTGACTTTCACCCTTCAGGTTCAGGAAGTACAAAATCTTGGTTTTTCACTCTGCTGGGACCTTGGTGGGAGGTGGGGCCCCAGCCCTGCCCAAATCCAGCAAAGGAAATTATTCCAGATTGCGTCAGAAGGTAGGATTGAGGAAAGGGATGGAACTGGCAGCCAGCTATAGATAGGTTCCCAATGTGGACAAAGATGGGGAGCTAGCTTTCAGGTACCCTGGGAGAAAAGAAACTCTTCAGGCAGGAAGTTGGGTTCTTGGATCCCCACCCTAAGCACTCCCCTCCCAGTTCCCTCACCCCCAGCAGTTCCCCAAGGGCCCAAAGCTATTCTTGGCTTTTTCTAAAAGAGGCATTTGAAGCCCTCAGCCAAGTTTTTCCATTCCTGAGCTTGGGTATCGTCTATTTTGGGCGTTTGTTGTTTTCCATGAGATGTGAGTGCCACTGTGAAGCCAGCCTTTCCTGGACAGCTAGCATGAGGGAGCAAGTCAGGAGTGAGGCGGGGCCAGAAGTTAAAAATACTTCTCAGCTTCATTTCTCCTTTGAAAACAAAGCCCTGGGGGCCATTTGTAACTGCTGAGCCTGGGAACAGAGCTTCCCAGTGTAGAAAACTAGCTGGACAGAAAACTCTGTGTTGTTTCCTGAGTGCACTGGATGAGTGTGTGGGTCTCAGAAGAAGGAAGCCATCCAACCAGCTGTGTGACCTCCGATAGTTCACTTTACCTCTCTGGGCCTGGTGGCCTCCTATCTAAAATGAGGCCAAGTGGACAAAAGATCTCAATCAAATGGTACCACCCGCTTTGAGAGCTCCATAATGACAACTACCCCCTGGGCTGGAATTTCTTCCTAGTATTGTCCATCCCTAGGACATGGAAGCAAGAGGCAGGAGATGGCAGCTTTTAGCTCAGTCTCTGGAAATACTTTGTCAGCTCCCAAGCCCTGAAAGTGCTCCAAGTGGGTTCACAATGTTCTCAGAAGAGTCATGTAATTGCAAAAACATTAAGCCTTCAAGAGGGGATGAAAGACACCGATAGAACCACACCTAGGCACACAGCCCAGCAGTGACTGGAGAGAAGGAAGTCTGTCCTGACAAGGAGGGCTCTCCAAGAGGTATTGTTAGGCAAAAAAGCAGATTGCAGGATGGAACAGCAAGATTTGTATCACTTATCTAAAAGCACACAAAAAGCAAAGTTAACATTTTTTCTAAAGCATGGTTACATACATTTATGAAAATACTTAGGAAAAGTTCTAGAAGGTTTTACCCAATCTGATAATAGTCTTTATGTCTGAGGCAGGGAGGGAGGTGAATTTGGAGTGATGTCAGAGAGAAATGATTTCTTCGTAATGGTTTTTTACAAGGAGAATGTGTTCATAGTGTTGTTTTAGTTGAGACACAAAGAGATGCGCCAAGGTATTGAAGACCTAGGCAATTCCTCTGAAACTGTCCTGGGTTGGGATTTTGTAGTAGCAGTGTACAGGAGGAGGTTAGTGAGGTGGGAGTGGAAGTGTGTGAGATGGATGCTTGACAATGGAAGTGTTTATGCTTTAGGGAGGCAAATGGAGATATTATTCCTCTGCAAAATTTATAGGCCCTTGTAAATTACTTTCTACTACAAACAGTTGCCTCAGGAGACAATTAAATTCAGATCATATTGTTCTCAGGTTGACACAGGCAGGTGTTGACTGGCTGAGGCTTTGCACAAGTGTTGTGTACAGAGCTGCCTGATGACAAAATAATCCTATTCTGTGGTTGAATGAGCTGCTACGTTGTAAGGTAGTTAAGTTTCGCACCACAGCGGGCATCTAGTCCAGGAGCGAGGTCCAGTGTCCAGGTCACCATCCTGAACTTTGGACAATCAATCCTTGTAGAATGCACAAAGTGGGATGATGGCATCCCTTCTTGGTGCCTGCCACCACAACCTCAGCTCTCCCGAGAATGTGTAAACTGGGAACGAAGTGGGGCGTACTATTACAATTGCCATTATAGCAGCGAATCCTGGGTGTGCGGCCTCGGTCCCCTAGGGCAGGGATCTACCTATCTCTGGAGTCTGGTCTTCGCACCTGGAAAGGGGCGCGCTCACTACAATTCCCAGAGTTCCTTGGGGCCAGGGGGCGGTCCCGGCCCGCTCGCGGAGGGAT